>NC_142026.1:51105882-51405882 GCF_982192425.1 Myodes glareolus | reverse complement strand
CAAGCAGGGATGAGCCCAAGGAAGACCTAATCACGGTCACACAATTGGTTAGAAATGGAACCCTTCAAGTTCCTTTTTTAAAAAAGAATAAAATAAATAGATATTAAATGGAAGAATGGAGTGGCCAAAGCAGACCCCAATGCAAAGGGTGCTCCTGGAATCAGCAGCCAAAAGCATCCATGTGGGATGCAGCACAGGACCTGCAGGGGTGAGTCAGCTCAACACATTTCGACCATTATCCGCCATTGTTGACAGTCAGACTTTTCATCTCTGTGACAAATACCTGGCATATGTGGCTGAAGGAAGGGGGATTTCTTTTGACCTGTGGCTTTAGAGGTGCCAGTCCACAGTCTTGGTTCTGTCAATTGTGGTCCTGTGGTGAAGCAAAACTCACAGTGGCAGGCCCGTGTGGCAAAGGCTGCTCAGATGATAAGCAAAGAGCGAAGAAAGAAGGGTCCAGTTACCGGGCATAACATTTGAAGCAATCCCCCAGTGGCCTCCTTCCTCCCTCTAAGCCCCATTTCCCAGTTTCCATCCTCCACATCCCCCAAAAAGTGCCACTTGTTGCGGTCAAGTATTCAAAATGTGACCCTGCCCAGGGCTTTTCATATTTAAGTCCTAACAATCAGTGTCATATAGGCGAAACCTCAATGAATGGACAGTCCTCTACCAAATGAGGGTCAGAGAACCAACTGCCACCCTTTCCTTCTCAAGTCACAGTTAAGCCCCCACCCCTGGGAACAGGAAGAATAAGCTTGTTCCATTTGGGAGTCCTTCCAAGGTTAGACTCACTTCTGCTAGAATTCTGGACCATTGTCAACAGAGGTAACCAAATGACTGGACCAGTCAGCACTCTGGCGGGATCTAGTTTGCCTGTCTAGTCAGGGGATATTGTGAGGAGGGTCTCTTTCCCAGGGATATGATAACAAAACACAGTAAAAGTTAAGTGACACAGGGAAAACATTCTGTGGGAAGCCAGGAGAAGATGGTTGTGGCCAATGCTGCAAATAAACCATCATGGGCACCATGGCGGGGCAGTCTACAAACACGTCACGCTGTTGGGGACCAGCAGAAGGGTCCAGCCATGTCTAGATGACAGAACACCTGCAATTAACCTTCCCTGAGGCTGACTGTAGTTCAGCAGTAGAACCCTTGCCAAGCATGTGGGATACACCGGATTTGATCCCTAGCTATGAAGAAACAATCTAAGAAGTTGTGATTCTGCCAGTACGTGAAATTAACCACACTGAGGAGAAAGAGAAGTCAAGCATGCTAATCTGAGATTTAGATCCACTGGTAACCAGGATCGTGGAAATTACCCTTGCATCTGGGGCCACAGTAAGATGAAGAAAGGAGAAAATTTCAGTGCCTCTTGCAGGGATCCTACAGAGACCAGGTCTATTCATTACAAACAAGCCAAGCAATTTGCTTGCCTTCAGCCATCCCCAGTGAGTCTTAGCTCCCAAAGAAAACTCCTAATGGAATGAACACAAGGCCTATAAATCATAGCACATCTTATGGCATTAGCAAAACTTTTTAAAATTCATAAGTGATCAAGTCATAAACTCTCTTGATAAATAAGACCCCACATAACAAGTTCTGAAATACTATGAGACCTGGCAAAAAAGAATAAACCTGTTGAATAAATCTGCTATGCAAAAAAAAAAATCTCAATGCGATATATAATAGAAGTCTTCTTAAACAAAAACCTGAGAAAACAATAAACCTGCTAAGAGGCTCAATTTACTGCACTCTAGGGCCATATTTCTCACTTGTTTTTGAAGCCACCAGACAACTCAACCTGTTTAACCTTTGTAGTCCTTCTCCCCAGCAACTTCTCCTGTTCTGTTCCCATTCTTTCCATGCCTGTGAATGTAAGGAAGTCCCACAAGACAGCGCAGAATAACATTAAATCACGGCAATTGACAGTGTTAATGGGGCAGAGTTTATCTTCTTTCCCGTTTAGACCAGTCTTTCCCAGCTACCCCACCACGTACCTGTGCTCCTGTAAGCATTCCCTCCATATCCTGAGAAGTTTGCTTCCTCCAGCTAGGAATGAATACTGATTTCTCTCATCCTCTGCCTCTTTTCTGGAAAAAAAGACAACATTGTAGGAGGCAGTGGATAATGGGGAGCAGCTGTAAAGTGGGGTGTCCGGGAAGAAGGACCTTTAACTAAAAGAGAGAAGTGGATGCTGAGGCATCCTCTTCACTCTGCCTAGAGCAGTAGGGGGCTGGAAAAAAGAGAAAGGTGCTTCAGAAAGCAACTAGTCATGGGGTCTTCTCCCGGCAGCTGTCATGTGACCCTCTTCCTGGGGACGTGTGACCAAACAACTCACCACAAGTTGGTTGGGAGGGAACCAACTACAGACCAAAGTCCAACCTGATGGGCCAATGACTTTTCATGAGGTTATTTACAGATGTATAGATATACTGGCTAGGTTTTATGCCAATTGACCCAAGCTGGAGTAATTTTATAAGTGGAAATCTCAGTTGAGCTGATGTCCCCACCATATTGGTCTATGGGCAAGCCCTTGATACATTTTTTTTTTGATTGGCAGTTGATGTGGAAGGGTCCATCTCACGGTGGGTGGTACCACTCCTGGGCAGATAGTTCTGGGTTCTATAATAAATCTGGGTTAACAAGTCATGGGGAGGAAGCCAGTAAGAAGCACCCCATCACAGACTCTATACCAGTTTCTGCCTTGAGTTCCTGCCCTGACTTCCTTCAGTGATTGACTATAACATGGAAGTGCAAACAAAATAAACCCTTTGCTCCCCATGTTGGTTTTGGTCATGGTGTTTGACGATAAAATAGAAACCCCAACTAAGACAATGGAACAGAAATAACCTGAAAACGGTTGCAATACCAAATCCCAACCCAACATGGAAGACAATTCATGAAACCTGAAAACCTGAAATCAGTGCACAGCGTAAAGGCAGCTCAACAGATCTGAGAGTTATCTCTTCTTGGCAGCTCTAGCCTTTTCCAGGCTGCTTAGCTGTCTCAAGCTATCTATGAGCAGTCCCCATTGCTCATGAAAGGGAGAGAGGATTCTACTACATCTGGTCAGTTTCAGGGACTTCCTGAAACTTTTGAGTTGTTACTTTGCGTCTGTTATTTAGTTGCCCTTTAGCACATCCTGGGCATTAACCTAAAAAGTTCCCAGTAGAATGGATGTTTTACCTCTTTTCAGAACAATATGAGTCTCAAGCAGTCTCTGCAGGATGGAATATATCACCTGGGAGGAAATTGCTGTCCAACAGCCTTCAAGCGAAGAGTCAGGTGAGTGATGCAGAAAGACCAACCATGGTCCTCAGCTGAGCTCTCTCCTCCAAAATACATAGGCAAATATTAAGGGAAGGAAGACAGACACATAAATCTCTGAAAGAGGTACCATTTGGGAATGGCTTTAAAATTGCTTTGTGTACTCACCTTCTTTGCCAACTCCTACATATCAGCTGGGTAAGTATTAACAAACACTTAAAAACCTACACAGGCAACCATGTAACAGCTGAACTTCACAAGTAGACCCCTTGGGAAGCTGCACACTGATTCCAGCAATTTTCCATTGCAGAAGTGATTTCTTGAATTTATCTTTAGAGAGTTTCCTCAAGCTAATTTTGCCACCCTTTCCTGAACTAATATCCACCATCATTATCATCACCATTACTGCCGCCGCTGCCGCCACCACCACCAACACCACCACCACCACTTCACAACTGAATTTTGAGAATTACATTCATTTGCCATGTAACCAGTGTATTTGCCTGTTATTTATCAAGGTCTTCATACTTTCCAAGTCTTGTGGCAGGCTCAGGGGATAGAGGATTTGCTGAGCTAGAGACCCCTATCTTTTATGAGCAAAGCAAAGAAGGGAACAGCACAACATGCTAGATTTATTTCCTTTTTAATCCACCAGCATGTATTAATGGCACAAGCTAAAGCAATTCGCTGTGATATTTTCATACATGCAAATACCATGCCTGGATTATGTCCACGCTCCCTTATACTCTCCCCTCACTCTCCCCTCTCCCTCCTTCTCCCCTGCTACCTCCCATTCCCCAACAGTCTCTCTTCAACTTTCAGGCCATCTTTTCCTTTAGTTTCTAGTTATGAAAGGAAATATTTGC
This sequence comes from Myodes glareolus, assembly GCF_982192425.1. Classification (NCBI taxonomy): domain Eukaryota; kingdom Metazoa; phylum Chordata; class Mammalia; order Rodentia; family Cricetidae; genus Myodes; species Myodes glareolus. The sequence continues at coordinate 51,401,749 of NC_142026.1, read as the reverse complement.
TATTTGTCTTTCTGAGTCTGGCTTATTTTGTTCCTTATTTTGCTCTGGCTTGCTTGCTCCTTTGTTCTCCTTTTTCTATAAATGACATAATTTTATTCTTCTTTATGACTGAATAATACTGATGTAATGGGGTCTCTGTGTGTGTGTGTGTGTGTGTGTGTGTGTGTGTGTTGCTTTTCCTTTTGCTATAATGAAATCCCTTGATATAAATAGCTGAAGAAAGGAAGGGTGTAGTTTGACCCACAGGTCAAAAGTACAGACGATCATCCTGGGGAAGTCAAGGCAGCAGGTCCTTGAAGTAACTGGTCACATTGCTCCCACAGTCCGGAAGCAGAGTGATGAATGCTCTCGCTGGTAAGCTTCCTTTTTTTTCATGTAGTCCAGAACCCAAATCCAGGGACTTGTGCTACTATCCATTAGACTCTTCCCCTATCAATTTAATCAAGATAATCCCTGTGGTCAAGCCCAGGTTTCATTACCTAAATAATCTCTCACAGATGAGTCTGAAGATTTGTCTTCAAGGTGATTCCAGCTCCTGCCAACTTGGCAGCACTGTATATATCCCCTGACCTGGCAAAGAACAGCTAACTTGGTAAAATGTGCTGTGGTAAGCATGGGGCACTATGCTTTACTAGCATAATGCTTCAAGTATTATGGTAGCATGAAAAAGAAATGATTCTTATAGGCTCATGTATTTGACCTTGATCTCTAGTTGGCAGTGCTGTTTGGGGAGGCTATGGGGTCACTGGGAGGTGGAACCTTGCTGGAGGAAGTTCATCCCTGGGTGTGAGCTCTGCCAGTTGATAGCCCCACCCACCTCCAGCTCACTCTCCGTTCTTTCTCCCTGTAGTTAAGGATGTGATCTCTCTGTAGCCCACTTGCCACTTCTTTTGACAACGGACATCTTCTGCCCCCTCTCTCCCACTGTCACGGACTCTCCCTCTGGAACACAGCCTTAGTGAGCTCTACTGTGATCACCGTTGGTCATGATGCTTTCACCACAGCCACAAAAATCAGCCAGTGTGGCACACACGGAGTGGTGTGGATTATGCTTCTAGCTTTAATTTTTTTTGAGCAATACTCATACTGATTTCCATAGCAGCTGTGTGAGTTACATTCCCACTAACAATGTAGAAGTGTTTACTTTTCTCCAATCCTTGAAAATTTTGGGATTTCTTTACTCTCTTGGATATGCCAAAGATACTACGTCTGGAGGGTTTTCAACTTTCTCCGAAGCAGATGATGATATAAAAAGCAAATCATTTGGGGATAATCTTTCCTTCTTCGGAGCCATGCCTAATTTACAAATGCTTTATTGATTTACAGCTCACACGCTTTGAAATGTCACCTTAGGTGTGTAGCTTAGTGAACTTTGGTCCCGCCGACTTATGTTGTTTTCATTACCTCAGGTCAGAGCAACTTTGTCCACCAATGACATAGCTACCTGTTATCATTCTTACTCCTCTCTCCCTTAGTGGTCTTCCCAAACCACAATCCACTTCCTGGCCTCATGACTGCCAATTCTGGATATTCCATATAAACTATGTTAGCAGAATCTAGTCTTTTTCTGATTGCCTTCCTTTTAACAACTTTGGATTTTATAGCCTTATTTTATTTCTTTTGTTGTTGTTGTTTTATTAAATTTCACGATACAGATATACTGTGTTTGCTTTCTATTTTTATTAATTAATATTTTGCTATTTCTACATCTGAGCTACAATCAGAATCTGTTGTACACAGTTTTTGTATAACCTTTGTTTTCAGCTTGTGTGTGTGTATGTGTGTGTGTGTGTGTGTGTGTGTGTGTGTGTGTGTACATGTGTGTGGGTACTCGTGGAGGCCCACAGAGGGCATCAGATACTCGGGAATTGAAGTTTTAGGTGTTTATGAGCTACCTGGTATGGGTGCTGAGATTGGAACCTGGGTCTCTTGAGCAGCAAGCACACGGAATCACTTCTCCAGCCCATGTTTTTAGTTCATGGTGTCTTATAAAGTTTCTAGTTTGGATGAAGTCTGACACACCCATAGTTTTCCTCCTTTGCCTGTTAACTGTTAGGTGAATAACAATTCCAGCATATTTCCTTAACCATTATATCTCTGACATGCATGACTCTCTTCCTTTTGGAATTCCATCTAGTGTATGATGAGAGGTAGGGATCGAGGTTTTATCTGCCCGTAAATAAGCAGTCAACCCCATTTGTAGAAATGGCCTCTCTTTCTTGACTCCTCTTGGCACTATTGCCAACCATAAATAGGCTGCAAATAATAAGTATGAGTTTACTTAACTTTTCACCCCACCACATTTGCCTGTTTGTTTAGCTCCACCCTCTTCCTCTCCAAGGCCGTACTGTCTACTAGAACATTCAGTAAATTGTAGCAATGTGAAATATGAAAACTCTAACTTGAGTCTTCTCTTTCAAGGATCTGCTCTTTGTGCTGGTTGCTTGCATTTACATATGAGTTATAAAATCAGTTCACTAGCATCAGCAATAGGCAGTTTGGGTTTGAATGGATGGTGCAGCGAACCACGGATCTACCAGAAGAGTACGGCCTGATTTGGTGGCACATCTACTCATGACCACGGGGTCACTTTCCATGTATCTAAATTTTCCTTGGTTACTTTTCAATATTGTTTTATAGTTTTCATTAAGCCTACCAATTGTTTAATAAATTATCCTAAGAACTCAAAAATAGCTTTTATTTCTATTGTACTTGAAAGTTATTGATTTTATTTTTCCTAGTCCAGTGTGAGTGTGTGGAAATGCAACTTATTTTGTACATGCACCTTAAATCCTGAAGCCTGAATTTATTCATTCTAACAAGCCTTTAATACTAGAAAATTTGTAGAAAATTTTAGCACAAGGGACTTAGTTTTCTCTTTATAACTGGATATCTCCAATTTATTTTTCTCTCTTATTTCAGTTTTATTTTATTTGTATGTGTCTGTGCCTGAGTGTGATATATACAGTACACAGTGTGCCTGCAGGTGCCCTCAGAGGTCAGAAGAGGGCATTCGATCTCCTGGAACTAGAGTTGCAGGTGGCTGTGAGCGACTGTGTGGGTCCGGGGAACCACCCCAGGTCCTCTGGATGAGAAAAAAGAGTTCTTAACTGCTATGTCGTCTTCTGGTCCCTACTCTATTTTTAATTTACTTTCTCTTTTTTTTTATAATCTTCCTTACAATGTGGAGAAATAAGGATTTTGAACAACTGTAGCAGATCAACTAGTGCCCAATAAGGAATCCTGGCTTGTGTTTGTTTGTTTGTTGAAACAGAATCTCACTATGTAGCCCCGGCTGACCAGGAATTGCATTACAGATCATGCTGGCCTTGAACTCACAGACATTTACAGGCCTCTGCCTCTGGAGTGTTGTGATTAAAGGCATGCATGAGCCACTAAGCCCAACCTGCACCCACACCACCTTGAACACACCCTAGACTCTGATCTAAGAACACTGGCTTCTGACAGCCTAATGCGGGTAGCTCTTACACAGACGCTTCTTTTAGTTTTGACATTGTTTGTTTGTTTGTATGTTTGAGACGTGGTCTCTTGTCGTCTTGACTAGTTTTGAACTTACAATGAAACCCAGAAGACTCTTGAACTCCTCACCTCCTGCCTTCATCTTCCAAGCACACAAACTTTTGAGTTTCTAGGCAGCTCTTTTGTTCGCCGCTAGTCCTGCAGCCTCCGACCACTGCATTACTCAGCAATCTCTGAGCGGTGTTTCCAGCAATGACCAAGGAAAAGCCTCTTCCCATTGAGGGTGCTGCCATTCCAAAACACAAGTCTTATGAACAAGGTTTTTAAAAAGCAATATCTGCCCAACGAGCAGAATAGTGACGCTTCTCAGGAATGAGAGCTTCAGGGGAACCTTGGGTCTGTACTGTTCCCACACCTGCTCTGTCTGTGGGTCGAGGCTTGAAGACCAACAAATGAGAAGAAGACAGGACTAAGGCATGCTCGAGTCTCTCTGCTTCCCTGCCTCCTCCCCAGAACTCATTGTTTTCTCTCACCCTCACCGCTGTGGTGCTTGGTTGGTACCCAGAGTCCTGCTCAGGTTGACAGGAACCATTTTGCCCACAGTCTCCTGTTGTTCCTGGCAGCAGATTTTGTGCAGCTCTGACTGCACAGCTGTCTGTCACTCCTCTGATCACCCCTTCCTTCCTCCTCTTGCAAACCAGTCAACCCCTCATCTAACGTATGCTCCCTGTGTGCGGGTAAGGCAGGCCCCGCACAGCCTCCTGGATGCAGGAAGCTAGAAAGCTCCTTGCAGCAGCCAAAATCGGATCAAAAGCCTTGACTCCAACCGAAAATCAAAGGAAGCATGTGTGATCAGTTGCCATTCGACTAAAATACAGTTTTGATGAAGTTACATAGGTGAGAAAGACCTTTTTTTTTCTTTTTTGATGCAAAGGTATGATGTCATCAAGTGCTATAAATCCCCACAGGGCATTTTGGTCTCTGACTCCAAGGCTGAAAGCCATAAGAAGCAAGCATTCAAATATAATGCTGAAATTATCAGTGACAGTTAACCACGATCACGTTTTGATAAGACCCCAAAGCAATCAGGAGTGGCCGAGACCCCACGTAGGACCCCTGGGCCTCCTGCTCGCCCCTCTCCCTCCCAACAGTCGCCGGCCTCCACTCAGATGGCACGGATCCCTTCCTTCGCAGCCATTTTTTCTGAACATAAGCAGGCTGCATTGAAAACTCCCCAGCTCATCCGTCTTCATTTGAGGACTGGGTTAAAAAACAAAATTAATGATTGCTATCAGCGAGACGACGAGCGGCATCTTTGGTGAAAAGTAGATCTGCCACAATTGTCCAAGGCTGACATCTTTCACCAGCTGGAAATGGCTGGATGTACTTGTAAACATTATTAAAAATAATAACTTAATGTTTCCTTCCTGTGACTCGCTAGCATTAGCAAGGTAGTTCCAATTAGTATTTCCTCTGAGCGAGGGAGGCTTTTTTTTTACTTCGTTTCATTTAAAGGGGGATTTGTTCTCTAATTTTTCTCTTCTGCCGTTGTCAATAATAGAACAGAGCCGCACGGCGGCTACCTTCCTCCCATCACTTACGCCTTGCGAAGCCGGGGCGAAGGAATACGCATCTTTGATTTTATTTGTTTTAGCTGTGCTTGTTCTGAGGGGGAGAAGACACATTTACATCCCCGCGGTCGCAATGGGATTGTGCGGAGTTTTAAGATACAAGTAAATCACAAGGAGGGACTAAATCATTTTGTAGGATTTTGAGAGTGAAGGCAAATCATTCAATGATAAATTAATAAGGCTGGTTTAGAATAGCGTGCTTTTCCATGGGAGACCCAGCTCCACGTCCCTTCAAAGGGAAGAAAGGAAGGGAAGGAAGGGGGCATGGAAGAGTAGGTGCCACCACCGCCCAGGTGCTCTGCAGATTGGCCTCCCCTCCAGTTCTAATGAGAGTCCCTTTAGCAGATTCATCGCACTTTATTACAGTCAAAAAATACGCTTCTAAATGCTAAGCGACTGAGGCGCACATTAGTCCAAATGCGAAGCTGCAAAATGTGCTTGGCAGCCTCAAGGTATGAGCTGCTTCCGATTCCAACACAAACTTGGTGAATATTCCGATTGATTATGTGGGGCGAACCAGGTGTCATTTGCTCACGTGAACATGTGACTTGCACATGCAGTCTGATCTCACTCCCTTGTTTGTCGTCTACTCCAGAAAGCCTTCCAGAGCCATAGGTGCTGGCACAGGCTGCTCACCAATGCACAGTTCCTGTTTCAGCCATGCGAATGACTATCTAGGGAGAACTGACATCCAGGGGACTCTTTAGTCACAGCCGAGAGCAAATCATTATGTAGAAGCTAGAAGGCGTCATTTACATCAGTTAGGTCCAAAGGTCCAGTGGAAAGGACCAAGCAAAATCTGATTGCTTTCTTTTAGAGCGTTTTTGCTGAGAAACATACTTCTTGGGCTCCGGTGCAGGTTAAAGTTCAGGCAGAGCAGAGAAGGCCGGACCTGACAGTGTTCGCAGGTCCTGTGAGATGCTACAGTCTGTTTGTGCTCTGTTTGTGTGTTTGGAGGTGCCAGGAATTGATGAGGATCAGAGAAAGCAAGCAGGGCAGGAGCAATGATGCTACCAAATAAGAAAGGAACTTCCTGTGTGGGGGGAAGGGAGGAGTTTAGTACATGTCTCTCGGGGGCTGAGAAAGCAGAGATGTCTATAGTAGGGGCCTGTTTGCAGGAAGGCACGTGACCACCACCCCAGAAGACTCTCTCCAGTGCATAACCGTCCTGGTGCACAGCAAACATCCAGGCTTCTGGCGCACCCTCTGCTCAACTCAACAACAACCTGGCCAATGACCAACTTACATAGTGGCCAGTGCAGGCATCTGGCAGTGCCACGTAAACAGGCTAGTCCAGGATGAGGGAAGTGAGGAGAGGCTCTGCTTCTTTATTTGTGGCATCATTCAGACATCCCACCAGGGGCTGACTCTGAATTGCAAGTTCATAGTTTGAACCATTCATTGACATTAAACCCACAGGGCACAAATAGTAGGTTCAACCAAATGAATGCTAAAGAAAGTTATGGGGGACAGAAAGAAACTGGAGAGGGGTGGTAGGCCTCTTCTAAAAAAAGTGGAGGAAATTCAAGTGAAACAGCAGCAGAAGAAGGGTAGGGAAAGGTAGAGGACACAGAAGCAGCCATATTGGAGGAAGAATAAGAACACAGACAGACTTGTATGGTTTTGGACCATGTAGTAGATTATTGAGGGAGGATACTTAAAAACCTTGCCCTTTTGTCTCAGAGCAAGGGAGTCTCCCAGTAAAGACTACAATAGAGTTGGACTTGAAGTTTCACGGTTGACTCTCGGGGCCCATCGCTGGTTTCCCAAAATTCACACCAACCTCAACCCTAAACATTTGGAAAGTGATATGAATTTAGAAACATGCAAGAAAGCAACTGAGCTTCTTAGAGGGTTCAGCAGACCTGGGTAGGGGCATGTTGGGAGGCAACTCTCACCTGTGTTACCAAAATGTCTGGCATAAATGTCTGAAGGATGGGTGGGTTTATTTTGGTTCATGGCTTCAGAGGTTTTGGTCTATCCAGGTGTGGCAGGGCATCTCACATTGTGGCATCCAGGAAGCAAAGAAAGGGTGTGCCTGAGTTCTTGGTTCCCCCCATTTTCCAGGTCCTCAGTTTAGGGGATGTATGGCACCACCCACATTCACAGAGGGTCCTCCTCCATTCCTTCCCTCTGGAGACACACTGAAGGAGGGTACACCATGCTTTATGATGTTGTGAGCAAGATACATGGCAAGAACAGCACACAGAAGGAAGAGTTTTATTGTGGTTCACGATGTCAGAAAGTCACGATCGTGATCTGCCGTGGTGGGAAAGGTCTCCTAAAGACAACACTGCTCCAGCTGAGGAGCAGCTGCTCCAAAGATGAGCCTGTTGGGGATGGTACAGATTCCACATACGACAGAGACACACTTAAAGGTGTGTCTTACTGTCCTACATACTTGTCAACCTAGTCATGTCAGCAATCTGGATTTCCCGTCACGCCATCTTTTTGAGCATCCCAAGCATGCCTGACTTGCCAATGACATATCAGCAATGATCCAGCCAATGTTCTATCAAGTCAACCCCTGATTAAAGCCGATGTCCCGAGGCATGATATCGCCAACAGTTTCGTAGACTAAATTGGAATTTTTTTTCCATTTCCCCAAAATTAATACAAGCCATTGTTTTCAGAAGGAAAATAAAACTACTGTTTTCCAGATCAGATTTGGTTCCCAATCAGATTTAGAATTTCTCCCTGCAGAATTAGTATGGGAACAAGGAGCCCGCTCAGCTCAACACAGGCTGTCGGGCAGACCCAGGGATAAAGTACACTGCCCTAATCTATACAGAGAGGAAAGGAAGTGGCAAGGTCTCCAAGCTCAAAGTTCCAGGCGACAGAGGGAAGAGGCTGCGCCCGCCCGAGAGCAGCCTGCTGTGCCTGCTGATTTGTTAGGTCTTTCCGTGTTTGCTGTGTGACAAGTTGGACTTTGGTACAAGGTCAGCTCTTGAATCTTGATTATGGTTTTTTCCCCCTTGAGCCAAGAGACATTGATCTGTACATCTGGTTTACCTTGTTTTCTTAGCCATTTGTGACACAGTACAACAGTTCCCATCGAAAAAGGTGTCATGTAAATAAATTACAACTTAGGACGTATACGTTAAATAATTTTATAAATGAACTTTAAAAATGAAGGAATAAAAAAAAATGCCAGGCCTGGCTTGTAGAGCCACGGTGATTATTCTGACCATGTTGTCATGTGTAATGAAGCACAGGCCCATCATTAATCAAAAGAACCAATCAGATAACTAATTTAGGCAATATTCTTTACAACAGGACATGTCGGTCAGTAAAAATGCATTAAAATCGCGAAAGATCAATAGCCGCCACCAGAGGCTGTGTTTACAAACCAGCCTTAAAGTTTAAAGCATTAAATTCCCAGTCATTTTGGGTATCTGTTTGGTAAAGATAAAGGAAAACTTTAGAGAAATGAAAGGGGTTTTTTTTTTGTAGTTAATAGTAGGGTGATAATGTGGACTGTAATAAATGGACAGAATGTTGCATTATTTTGTGATGGATGGCGAAAAGGTCCCCAGCCTCCTATAGAAGAACTATCAAGGCTCACAATGTTTTTAAAAAGAAAGATCATAAAATGAACGGGATGCACAAATTTGTCCAAAGATGGCAGCAAGAGCCAGGCAGGGTCCTGGTTGTTGAAAGACAATTATGTTTAAGCAGTTGTAGCCTGAGAGCTGTGGTCAGAGCTGGCACATGGCAAGTAATTCTGTTTCTGCCGCACCTACAACTGAAGCAGCCATTTCTCCCAGAAGGTGGTCCAGCCTCCCCGCAGCATGCCCTAGGCCAGAGTGCCAGCAAGGTTGCCATAAAATGGGAAGCTCTGGGTCATCCTTCCTTCCCTAGAAGGGAATCTGGTCCACAGGAAACACCCACTGTGGATGCTGCGAAGTTCAGGGTCCGCTGGGGAAACACTTCTCTAGCTAGACACCCTGACACAGGTCTATTACAATCCCATCTACCCCACAGGCTGAGGCAGGTGGATCACAAGCTTGAGATCAAGGCCTGTTTGAACAGCAAAAGGGTTCAAAGGTTCAAAGCCAGTCTGGACAATTTAGTGAGACTATCTTAAAGTGAAAGGTGAAGTAAGGCCTGGGGTGTGCATGCACCTAGAGAGAGAGAGAGAGAGAGAGAGAGAGAGAGAGAGAGAGGGACAGAGAGAGAGAGAGAGAAAGCTTACTAGAGTCTCCAGGTCCTTGTTGCCTTTAGTTTCTGTGTCAAAGTAAAGCAGAGCTGAGAGGAGGCATATGGTAGAGCCGTTGCCCTCCAATGGGAGTCTTTGGCAACAACTGACGTGTACTATGTCCCACACTCTTCTAACGTCATGTAACCCCATGAGAGAGGCATGCAGCACTCCTTTGAACACACCAACACTTATTCAATACCTACTATGTGCCAGCAGATCTCACCATCCCAATTTGAAACCCAGAAAGCGAGGCAAAGAAGCCATGGCTTGACCAATCAGTGGCACACAGGATGTGGCATCTCCCAACTGGAAGACACAATAAGAAGTAAGGATGTGGGGAAGGAGACCGCGAGTGGGGACAGGGAGGGAGGAGGGACATTCTCCCACACTCCATCCCCTCCTGCTGCTGCTTCAATTTTCTGCCCGTTTGTGTGCACGCTTGTACAGTCAGAAAGCAAGTAGTCTATACTTGTACTTCTTCCCCTCTCGTTTGTGATTTTTATACTCTGAAGTGAAATGAATGACACTGGTGGTCATCCTGTCACTCAAAGCCAGACTCAGAAGGACAGACATCACATGCTTCCTCTCAAATGCAGGTTCTGGATGGTGTGTATGTATGTGGTGTATATGTAAGTGGCATAACATGTATGTAAGCTATGTACGTTGTGAAAATAACGTGGTCATCATGGCAGGGAGCATAGCAGGCAGGCAGGCATAATATGGAAGCAGTAGCTGAGAGCTTGCATCTAATCCAAAAGCAGGAGGCAGAGAGAGAGAGAGAGAGAGAGAGAGAGAGAGAGAGAGAGAGAGAACTAACTGGAAATGGTGTGCTCTTTTGAAACCTCAAAGCCTGCCCCCAGTGACACAACTCCTCCAATAAGACCATACCTCCTAATCCTTCCCAAACAGTTCCACCAATGGGAGACTTAGTGGTCAAATATATGAGTGTATGGGGCCATCCTCATTCACGTCACAACAAGGCCTAAAACAGGAGAGAGGAAAAGAAAAGAGAGAAATAAGGAAAGGCAGACACTGTATGTGTTCTTTTATAAGTAGGACTTAAATTTAGCATCTGTCCCTCTCTCTCAGTGGGCAGGTGAATATGAGCAAGACACAATAACATAAATAAGTTTGAAAATATTTAATAAACACATTATTTTGTCCAATGAAAGTTTTCAGTTTCCTTTTTCCAAAAGTGACGTTGTGGTCCCAGAACGGTGGCCAGGCAGCTCAGGTCAGGTCTCTGTGATTGCTGTGCTGTGTTCCGTGATGCCCACCCTCCAGGGGAGGCTGTTAGCTTAAATAAACACCCGCTGTCCCAGCACAGGTCAGGGGTCATAGGATGGGCTCGCCTGTTGAGTGAACTCCCTGAACAGGAAGACAGCAGAACCTCGATCTCTAAGATGTAAATTCTATTCCCAGGAGCCCTTATTCTGAAATGAGACTTAAAGCTATACAGGACGAAATCAAGCTTGAGGTAGATTTTTTTTTTATTCCTCCCAGAACACACAATCTAGATAATTGACTTAGTTTTAAGAATCATGATTGTGTTTTCTTGGAGAAATGTGATAAGACAATTCCTTTCGAACGATGGGAGTGAAGTTTGAGGAAAACAATCTGACAATCACACCAAGCTGACTAGAAATAAGTAACATCATACGCCACCAGGATTTCTGCAAATGCTTTTGTGAGGAGAATCGTTAATAATTGGCAAGCTATTCGAAACGTGTGACATCGTGGGATGGAAGCCCACCCAAGGCACACAGAGCCCCATCTCTCAGACAGGCAGAAGTCATTTATTAATAAAGCTATTGACATGTTTTAATATTTATAGTTATTTACCTTGCAAAGGAACTGCACCTGGAAGTAGAGAGAGCGAGCAGTGGAGACAGGGAGTGTTTACCAAGGCTAACAACCTCCCAGGGAGGATGGGCAAAGAAGACTAGGCCTGACAAGGGCTTCCCTGGAATGCCGGTGAAGGAGATGTCTGCACAGAGCCTCCAGCTAGAACCCTCATCCATTCCCACAAGCCACTGCCTGCTGTCAACTCACTGATGAAGAGAGCCTTTGAGGACCCCTGTGAGCGGCTGCCCTAGGGGCTCACCTTCAGGATTAGGTAAAACCATTATGGCGTGAAGAGACTTTGATTTCTTCTCTCATCTGATCCATGCCTACCTTCTCCAAGACCATAGTTTTCACGGATACAGAGGGATGCAGAGCCTGAAATGACCAACAGTTTAGATTTGAGACAAGCCTTGTAAAAGACGAGCACCCCACAGGAGGAGTGGGAAGCAGAGAGCACTATAGCTTTCAGAAACAGGAAGGACATGCTTGGCAGGAGATGGCCCGGTGACACTCACTAGGAGTTTACTTTAGATGGAGTTACTATAGCACTCCATCAGTTCTGTGATAAAACACCAGGATTAAGGCAACTTATAGAAGAAACAGATTATTTGGGCTTATGGTTCCAAAGAGTTGGAATGTATGTTGGGGCATAGAGCTAAGAGGCATCAGGAACTGGATGCTGGGAGCTACAAATAGGAAGAAAGCAAGCTCGAGTCCTCCAGTGACATACCTCTTCCAACAAGGCCACACCTCTTGCTCCTCTCCAAACAACACCACCCATTGGAGACCACCGACCAAAGAGGGAGACAGTTTCACCCAAACCACCACAAGAAGCAAAATGAATAAACAACCAAAATAATGAAAAACAACAGAAATATATGTCTTGCTCTTCCTTCCCAGTCTTTAGATGGAAGTTGCTGCTGGTTTTCACTGAGGACCCTGGCTGATGGACACTTTGTCTCTGTGTGTATCTCCATGAGGACCCTGGCACTAGGCAAGCAGATCTGAGAGGATTTGTAATGTTTGAATGTGTAAAGCCACTCGGCCGCATATAAATTCAGACAGCGACAAGACTTCACTTCCTCCATCAGCCCAGCCAGGGAGAATAAGGGATAATCTCCCTGTTGGAGAAATGTCAGGGATGATTCACATCAATAAAGAAGCTGTGTCTCTCTTTCCTCCCATCTCTTAACCTGAAATATTTTGCTTGGGTATAAAGGAGAACAACACCTTCCTTTCCCAGGACTTTGTGGAGCTGCGCTAGAGAGCAGGGAAACAGCTTTGCTGTAGACTGGCAACATCTCTTTCCGGGAAAGGTATTGAAGGGCTTGGCCAGCATCCCAAGGCTGTTGACTCAAAAGCCTACTGACTTCTCAGCAAGAATGACTTCTGTGGCATGGTAACAACTAACCTTGACTATTCTAATATAATAAGGTAGTGTGCAGAGATGAAGGCCCAGCTATGTGGCACGTGGCACACAGTCCTTATTAGTCCATTACACCATCTCATTAAAAAAAATCTGTAGCAGCATTCAGCTGTGCTTACTCCACCCCACACTGTGTTCCTGTGGAATCAAACATTTTACAAATAGATAACATAAAGAACCAAAAGTTTGAAGGCAATCCAATGATGAATCCAAGAACTGAGACAAATCAAAGGGTACGAGACGGCCAGAGGGTTGTGACATGACTGGAGAACAGGGATGGGGTAAGAGACACTTCTGAGGCTCATTACAATGCAGGCAAGGTGGCTAGTGTTGATTAGGAGAAGATGCTGGGGTTGGAGCTGTAGACACAGGAAGTGTGTTTGGAAGCATTGGTGCACCACGAAAAGTGCGGAAGAAGTGATCACTCTACCATAAAGTGTGGAAGAATAGAAAGACTCATGTATCAGGCTGAGTAGCCATATAGAATGTCAGATTCAATTATGATCCAGGGGGAAACCAGAGTGACGAGGATGACTGGGAGCCACCAGTTGAAGCCTATAGTGATGGGACAAGCAGGAATGTGGGGAAAGAAGGTAATCCATGGGTAATAAGCAGTGCACCGTTTGTGGCACGGCTATCACTGAGACACGATTTATTTGCATTTTACAATCAATGGGATGGGATTACCTGGAAGTCATGGTGATGATCTCCAAAGTCCCAATACCCATCTCCCCAAACTGGCATGTGCAGAGCGTGAAAGAACTCAGAGATGGCACTGAAAGGCTCAGAGTGCAATAGTATGTTCTAGAAGGGTTCGGGCTTTGCTTCTTGGTGATAAACAGTAAAAGATAAACTGTTCTGTGGTAAGGAGAGCTTGAAAGTCACTTGCTGATCACTTTTTAAATCTGTTGACTGCCTGGTGGATTGGAGCGATGGAGAGCCTGGAGAAGCCAAGTTCACAGAGTTCCTGGGAACGTTCCGAAGGCGATGCATGAGCATTTGTGTTGAGATTATTTATCTGGAAGTGAGTTTTTGTGCTCTTGGCCTGACTTTGAACCTTCTTCGGGACTGAAAGCAGAAGCAAATGAAAGGCAGGTGACCTTCCTGCCATCAATGCAAACAGGAGACCTTTGTGAAACATAGGCACGAGAGACTTACGCCATGTGCCTGGAATGTGGTAAGAAAGAATGAACTTTATTAAACAAGGTTTGAAATGGCAAAGCAGACTGATTGGCAGCGTGGAACTCTCTGAAGTCTAGGGAGAACTCACCCCTAGCACTCCTCTTGCAAGAGCATCTGCTAAGACCAGGAAGCCTCTTGTTGGGTAAGAAGCAGAGGAGTTATCACATTGTATTCTTCATGCAGGCTCAGCCATCCATCACATGGACACAAACTAGAAAAGACCAGGAGACCAGACTTCCTCAAATTCTCCTCCTCTCAGCGCTAGGAGGGAGGACCAGGACTGTTCTCCAGCACTGTAATCTTCAGAGCACAAAGCATGGAGACCTGAAATGACCTTGGCTGAAGTGTCCCCTTCTGTACAAAATAAGCCACCAGAAATGTCCAAGCCAAGTCCTTCTCATTGGCCAGAATCCTCAAGGCATGGGAATCTCATCTTCATGTATCCAAATTCATTTATTTTAATAGGAACAAGAAATCTGAGCATGTCTCAGGACATGATCATCATAGCTGAATTTTGATTGTTACAGAAAGGCTAAGAAATACATCCCAGGGGAACCTTCCATGGGTTTCTTCTTGAGAGCCTGTGGATAGAAAGTAACTGGCCTTGGAAATGGGGTGTGCCTCCTTCTCACCTTGCTACATTCCATCTGCCCCTTAAATACCGTTTCTAAAGCCATGCCTACTCCAGTCTCTTCTGAAATCTTGCTGATGGTTGTCTCTCTCCCTGGGCAGTCTTATCTAAGAGGCTTTGAAATCCCTTTACTTTTTGTCTTGTTACAGAGTTTCCCCAAAGGCACCTGTGATCCAAGAACAAACACTTCTTTGTCCTGCTCCCAAGCCCTGCTCTTCACCCTGGGCCCTGACCAAACTAACGCATTCAATAAATATCCCATTTTACTGGCCTGTTGACCAAAATAGCAAGACAACATTAGAGAAAATAGGAAGGGAGTTAGTGTACTCTTGCTGGCAGTAGTGCTGAACCCAGGTCAGCCGTCATACCAGCAGAACGCAATAGGTGTCTGACATGTTCTGAGTACTGTGTTCCTGGATAACCCAAAGAGGGAAAGTTAAGAACAATGGCAGCAAGGGCTGAAGAAATGGCACAATGGTTAAGAGCACTGGCTGCTCTCCCAGAGGACTAGGGTTCAATTTCCAGAACCCATATGGCAGCGTATAGCTGTCTAACTCCAATTCCCGAGAATCTTATTCCATTTTCAATCTTCTCAAGCACCACACACACACACACACACACACACACACACACACACACACACGGTGCACAGACCTACTTGCAGGTCAAACAAATACACATAAAACAAATTTTAAAAAACATTGACAAGATAGGTTAAAGCCTATGTTCCTAAGAAATATGTTTCATCTGCCTGTATGATCTCAAAAAAGAAAAAGCTTTTAAAAACTACCAACTGAGCCAGAATGGGAGTCATGCATTTTGGTATAGATGGCAGAAACCAAAGCAATGTGTATCTTCCTTATTTCTAACCAGACATCACTCATTTGCATTTTTCTCAAAGAATAGAGGAGCTTATTTTTATTAGATGCAGTTCAGCTATTTTTTTCTGCTCCTTTTAAAGAAATAGTTCACTCAAACCCAACCAGGACTTCTTTGGCCTGTTTACAACATCTTTTATACCCAGCTAAGCAGTCTCTATAGCCTCTGGCACTATTCCTGCTCCAAAAGTAGGGCTGAGAACAGATGCTAACTTCTAGGAGTCAGGATGCTGCTGGGTTCTCTGTTGATTAGTATGCTGCATAATTAAATATGACAGCCTGGAGGTTCCTGGCCTCAAACCATCTCTAGTGGGGGAAGTTGCCTTGCTTCTCTTGAAAGACACTCCTCTGCAGAAATTCCACATACTGGAAGTACCTTCATTAACCCCATAATTCCTTCAACATGCCTCATCTCAGGTGTAGAGCGTTAATGAAGTCCTACGTTGGTAGCCGGGAGCTGAGACATACATGGACTCATTACCCACTGGTGTATCTTCTCAAAACTCAAAGTTGGGCTCTGTGAAATAGACGACACTGGACAAGTAAGAAGTTACCTCTGTTCTTATGGGTGAGACCGTGCTCAGATCATATAAACCAGAAGCTGCAGGACCAGAACAGAACTACATCTAGACAAGGTACTCTATTTCAAGGATAACAATGTACTTTGTCAAATCCACTGCACTCTCTATGAGTACCCTGTCTCCAAAGGCCAAGAGTAGAGAAGACATCATCATCTTAGAAAAAAAGCCTGTGCCCATAGCTTTGTAGTACAGCAACCAAAATCCCCTCCAAATGCTACAGCCACATCACAGTACACTGGCTTCAGGCCAGGCATCCTGGATGGGGAGTCAGGTCAAGGACTTGGGACAGAGCTATGGCTTTGCACCTCTGCAGCAACCCAGAGGGTGATTGACTTCCTAAAAGCAGCTGTCCCATCTCGCAGACATCCCTGCTGAAAGCACAAAAGATGGACTCCTTTTGAAGCATGCGGCAGGTGCCACACAGTGAGCCATGCGTTTATTTATCTGAAAATGCTAAAGAGGAAGAAAAGAAACAGCTTCCATTTGGCTGGCGTTGCTGGGACTGATGCTCAGCAGAGGGGTGAGACACTCAAGATGGAAGTCTGTATTTGCTGCTTGATACTGGATTTCAAAGCGGCCATTTTCCCAGTTCTTGGCTGGTGTCTCTGCATTATTTTTTTTCTTGCTGGGAGTGTTTGTCTTCTGCATTCCAGTCTTTTCTACCACCGAGCATCCAGTCTCCCTCAGTCAGGACCAAGTGGGTCCTGCAACACCTGGGTTTTCCTGAGGAGCCTGGTGGAAGCCTCCAGTCCCTCTCCCCCCACCCAGTGACTTGTGAGAAGCCAGCTCACTTCTTTAAATCCAAGAGTAATAAAATACCTAATTAGTAACGTGAAGCTGCATTATTTTTATCCATCTATACATTTCTAATTAAAATTATGCCATTCTTAAAAATTACAGCAGAATACACCCAAGCTTTTCATTCCGTATGCAAAGCATTTGAAAGGCTGCAGCCCCCGTGAGCTGGTGATTTTAAAAAGAATGGTAAGCCAACAAAAGGGTGGTGGGGGAAGTGAAGCTATAAGTAATTCCTTTTAAGAAAATGTATAAGATGCACTAATTTGAAAGAAAAGCAATTTTGAAATATAAAAGGAAATCTAGAAAACTGAAGCGTTCGGCCCTTTTATTGCACGGCGTTGCCAATAATATTGCACATGTGATTACAGATTCTTTCTGCAGTCACACAAACCAATGGAAAGTGAACTTGACTGTGCACAGTCTCCTGTACCTACCCTGTCTCCAGGAGGGAGTGAGGGAGTCTCACTGTTAGTGGGATTCCGATCCTGTCATTGTCAAAGAAATTATAGACGCGTGCTGGCCTCTTTAAAATGGTTCACATCTTAAAGAACTTGGAGGTGCCTTAACCATGTGTCTCAGCTGCAAAGGGAAACAAAGACCCAGACTGAACCCCGTTATCTCCTGCAAGTCACTACCTCAAACCACACATGGCTTATTCAGTATTCAAATTCTCTCTCTAGCGCTTACCCCTAAAGCCCACCTCACACACACACACACACACACACACACACACACACACACACACACACACCACTTTCTCTTTAACAGTTTAAGGAGCTTGCCATTCTGTCACTAGAAATTAGTTCAGGCCATGGCCAGCTTTCAGTGTCCTCACTGAGATATGAGGGTGACAGACCCAGACTTTGGCGCTGACTCCCCCCAAACGCTTACTAGCTCAGATGTCTTGGGAAAATGTACTCCCTTGCCTAGGCCGTGTGCATCAGAAGCAGGGGCGTGCAAGGGATGGCCTTGGTTTTGAATGGTAGCACTGGGAGGCCCTCTTCCTAGCTATGGCTCTGAGAAGCTTCTCCAAGCTGAGTCTCTCATGGAACTCTCTGGATGACGTCAGCTATCATATGGTTTTGATAATGCACAGCAATATGCTAATTTTCAAACCAGTAATTGCTGCGTGCCAGACACCAAGTTGGGAGGAGCAGATGACCTTGGCATAGCCTGTGCAGCATCTGTCCAGCTTTGATACGGCACCCACCCTGCTCCTGGACTCAGACCAAGCAACCCAGGACACCAGGCAGCTTCCTTTGCACCAAAGACTAAGAAGCTGCAGAAATGAAGAACCTAGACAACTCCTTATATACGATGTGTTAAAAGATACCTTTACAAGTCAGAGAATAGAGGAAGGGTGGGGACTCTTGGCTCAAGCCAGAAGCAGCGCACCCTTTATGTTTTTATACAAAGTACATATGTATGTGCCATTCCTCATGTATGACCACACGTGTCCCCCACATGTGTGACCACATGTGTAACTGCACACTGTACAAACACACAGTTTAATAACCCCTGCTTGAGCTACAAATTAATTCAAATCTTGTACTCATATTAAAAATGAACTCTATTTTATGTTGATCATTAACTAAGAATATTTCACACTGGAGATTTGTCATATTAAGGAGAATTGAAACCACTTATATCAATTAAATGTACAGCATTATACTTAATCTCAGCAGAGATTACCAAAATACCCTAAGCATGATTTTACAGGAATGTAAAATATAAATTAAACAGGGGAATATTGGCTTACACACACACGCACGCCCCCTGTCCCCGTGACTCGCTCCTAAATATGGCTGGCTGCCTTAGAGTTGATGGAACCTGGGGGTGGGGAGCTATAATTCGACAAGAATTCCTACCATCAATAGCACCATAAAAGGAGGGCTGGGGGCATTGTTGGTATAGCTGGCCTCTAGAAGATCAGTCCAGTTTGGTTTTGGGATTGCAGAGATGGCTGGGACAGGCCGACAACACTGGGAAGAGAAGAGTTTTCTACGAGGCCTCGCAAAGGGTCCACAGAGCTGACCTGGTGAGGGTGTTGTTGGAGAAACACTGAACTAGAATACCCGAGCTCAGATACTTTTGGATGCATCACTGCGTGAGTCAGGCAGAGCAGGGGCGCATGAGAGCTAACGCCCCACATAGCGAGTCCTTTCCCCTAGCAGTTTCTTCATAGTTTATCAGCCACCAGATACTACATTCGCAAGGTCCTGCTGGGTTATCATCAACTGGACGAGGGAGGTATGGGACCTTTTTCGTTTCGTTTTCATTTCACATCTATCTTAGTCTGATTTCTGTTGCCGTGATTACAGAAAAAACAAACAAACAACAACAAAACACTGACCAAAAAAAAGCAACTTTGGGAAAAGGGGTTTCTTTGGCTTGCACATCCTGATCATAGTTCGTCACTGAGGGAAGTAAAAGCAGCCACACAAAACAGGGACCTGAAGGCAGGATCAGAGACAGGAATCATAGAGGGGTGCTGCTTATTGGCTTGCTCCCCATGGCTTACCCAAACATTCTTTCTTATGTAATACAGGCCCACCTGCCCAGGGGAGGTACCACAGCCAGTGGACTGGCCCCATCCCACACCAATCATTATTCAAGACTTGACAATAGGCCAATACAACAAAGTGTTTTCTCAATTGAGATTCTCTCTTCCCAGATATGTGTAGGTTTATGTAAAGTTGACAGAAACCAACCAGCACAGGATCTAAGTTCAGCTCAGATGTCAACTCCAACTGAACATCTCCCATGATGATCCAGGCTGAGGCACACTATCCCTCCTTGCTGTAACCCCTGAGCGGCAGTATACTTTTCCTCTTATGGTTACAATCCCATCTCTTTTGCTGAATCATGAGCCACAAGAAGGAGGCATCAACCTTATTCATGTTGGCAACCACACAGGTTATGATGCACAGTGGGCAATGGCCATTTATGATGACAGGTGCCTGACCTTCCCCAGAAAGCCCCTCACCTAGATGTACTGAATAGAGATACGGCCGGGAACACTGAGGATTTCCACTTTCTTAGAGGGTTAAGACCTGATGCCCACTCAACAGGCAGGAAAGGCTGCAAGAGAGGTGATGGGAGTCCCCAGAGATGAGACAAACTCTGCCCCAATCTCACAAAAGGCAAGATGCTGTCAGCTCCTACATGGAGCAAAAAGCTCCGTTCAAGTTGTGGGATTAGCAAGAAGGTCTGGTGGCTTCTGCTCTGATATCTGCAGCATTTTCCACGCTCCAGGCACCCCTAACACAGAGAACAACAGTGAGCCCCAGGGGTCCCTGCAGATGTACACTTACCTGTCTCTGTGAAGGGGGGTAGACGACAATCAAGGCAGAAGAAGGAAAAAGAGCGGTCATTGTCATCAAGAAAATCCAAACAGACGGTGGTCGAAGAGGCGAGTGAGCACAGGTGATAAGGCCAGTGGAGGCCCAGAAGTAAGCAGGGCTGGCGGGAACCTGACTTGAGAGAGGCAGGGAACCCTCAGAGACTGCAGAAGCAGTCAGGAGCGGGAGTGAGGGTGAGCAGCCGCAGCAGTTAGTTCAAAGACCTTGGTTGGCCAGACCTGGACGGTGTGAGACCACAAGGTAACTAGTATGGCTGAAGGCACAGAACCAGAGTTGGGGAGACGGGGTGAGGTCACAGGAGGCTGAGGTGCACACATACATGCAGCATCAGGTTGTTGATCGGAGTGAAGGTCGTGTGCTTCTGTTTGCAGAGTTCACCCTCAGGCCCATCTCCTCACCTTAGCAGGGCGGTAAGATTTCCAGTGGGCCCATGAGATCTCACAACACATACATACAAGCACACACACACACACACACACACACACACGCCCATGCATACATATTCACATGACCTTGTACATACATACGTGAATAAAAGGAGAGGAGTGGAAGAAGAGAGGGAAGGCAAAGGAGGCAGACAGTTTAGTGTCTTGGTGTCACTGAACAAGAGACCTTTCATGGTAGGTGACAGACAACTGTGCTTTTATTTGAGGAAGAAGAGTAGATGCTGACCCACGGCTGTGCAAAGAAGAACGAAGAAGACCACTCCTACCACAGTCCCTGACGCCCCCCAGGGCCCTGAGTAGAAGGTCAAGTTCTTCCCTCACAGACTGGCCAGGCGGGGTCAGGTTCTGTGAAGAGTCCAGTGTGGACAGATAGGGTGACTGGCTGCCACTCTCATCCAAGGGCGGTTGCTCATGGACATGTACCCTTCAGAAGGGACACCAAAGTGTGGGCATGGGAAAGCTGCCCTTGTGTTATTGCTTAGACCTCGAGTTGCCATCAATGGCTTATTTATTGGTGTTGCTACAAGATGCAAGGTAGGCATCCTATCTAGATTTCTATTTGTTTTGTACTTTGAATCAGGCTCTCCCTATGTACCCCAGGCTAGCCTCAAACTTGCATTTCCCCTGCCTTGGCCCACTGAGTGCAAAGGATGGTTGGCATGAACTGTCACACTCAGCTAGATAGATTTAAAATATAATTTTAATAGAAAAATCTTTGCCAAGGTTTTCACTATTCAATACGACCAAAAGATACACATGTGCTTTTTATATGTAAAGTGACTGGATAATACTGGGTGAAATAGAAAATGTGCATGTTCGCTGCTTAATATCGGTCCATTTTGGACTCAGCCCCAAGAGAGATTTAGGAAGAAACAGGTGACCGGAGTAAACGGCTTCGGCAGGCTGTGTGCAGCAGTGGATTCTGTGGAAACCCTTCCTTTGTCCTCTCCATCTGCAGGGTATTGACAGCCCTGACAAGACTTTGATTATCTAGTCAGCATGAGCCTGAGACTTGTCACTTGTCAGGTCTGAGCTGACAGTCCCGGCGCTGATGAAACAATTGGAGAGAGACTGGCTGAGCCCTAGTGGAGTTGAGGTCAGACACCCAAGGATGTCTGCATGGCCGAGAGGAAAGCCCCAGCCTCTGCTTCACAGCACTAAGAAGTCAGATGAGGGTACGGGTAGGGGGCAACAGTGAGGCCATCCCTATGAGGTATGGCAGTTCCCACCCCCATCAGCTGAAGGACCTTCATTCAACACCAGACAAGGTGAGGACGGCAGGAACCGGTCTCCTCCTACACAGCCTCTCCCCCTGCTCGCATCAGAGGACCACTCCTCATCCAGCCTAGCGCTGGCATTAGATTTCCTCTCATTAGGAGGAGAAAATGAGGCAGAGAGCTAGCAGCTGGCTTCAGCGGTTGGAAGGCTGAGGAACAGTGCCACTGAAGAATGTGGTGTTTATTCATCCTGGGCAAAGCATGGGGCTGTTTTGCCCGAGGATAGCACATGAAACGTCTTGTGAGCCCCAGGCCCCTTGCTTGGATCAGCTGCCATCACCCCCTTCAACTCTGCAAAATGAAGCTCAGAGATGGACATGTAGGGTGTTCAGATGAAATGTCCATGCTCTTGTCAGAGAGGGTCAGCCACTCTGCAAGGGGGACTTTCTGGCATCAGATGTCCCCCATCACCTCTGAGAATCAACAGAAACCACCACAATCCAGCTCTAGATGAAGACCTAAGGAGCTTTACTCCAAGAAAGAGGGCTTCCTTATGTTCAAGAATGTCTAGCACTCCCTGATATGTGCAGTCCTTTGCATGTGTTGAAGGCTACTGGACATGGTGTCGACCCTAGCCACAGGAGAAATGATTCATTCCGGGTTGTTATAGGAGTCTATCAGTTATGTCAGCCTTTTTTTTTTTTAAGGCTTGCCTAAAAGTTCAGGCTATCCAGTACCTCCTTACACCTTGGAAAACTCCCCTAAGACTCCTCTGACCCTTATGAAGAACACACCATTTCCTTCTCTGGATCTCAGAAGCATGAAGCCAGCTGTGGTGGTTTGAATGAGAACGCCCCCTAGGCTCCTAAGTGTGAATACTTAGTCCCTAGCTGGTGGAGCGTTTGAGATTGGCCTTGTTGGAGGTGTGTCTCTGGTGCTGGCTTTGAGGCTTCAAAAGACTTGAGT
The DNA here is from genome assembly GCF_982192425.1 of Myodes glareolus. Taxonomy (NCBI): domain Eukaryota; kingdom Metazoa; phylum Chordata; class Mammalia; order Rodentia; family Cricetidae; genus Myodes; species Myodes glareolus. The sequence continues at coordinate 51,379,105 of NC_142026.1, read as the reverse complement.
CATCCCCATTGTGTCTCTCTGCCTCCTGCTTGTGGATCAGGACGGGAGCTTAGCAGTTCCTGATGCCATACCTTTGCTCCACTATCACGGACTCTGACCCTAGGAAACTGTAAACCCAATGAAACTCTGTTTAGAATAAGTTGCATTTTGTTGCAGCAATTGAAAAGTAGTGAACAAAAGGGCCTTGTTTTAAAAGTGGAAGTGCTCAAGAAAGAGTACTAAAGGCATCCCCAGATGTCCTTTAAGGCAAGTCTGGGCCTAGAGACCTGGGTGGCAGGATGTATCTTCCCCTTCCACCACAGTGCCTGCCTGGGATTCTCCGCTGACTGTATCCTTGGCTGTTGCACTGACTATTTGCCCTGGAGGACGAAGGAGGACTTTGACTCTTTCATCTCCACAGCAAAGCCTCTCATTCAGGGCTGACGCTGCACAAATAGTGTCCCATGGCCATAGTCCTCTGAGAGACAGAACAACGAATTGTATGGGAAGAGAATCTGGAGATGGCTTGGGGCCTTTATTTTCTTTCAGATTGCTAAAATTCCAAGATTTTCTGCTTTTTGCAAAAACTGGCAAGGTCCTCTGTTCCTTCTCCCCACTCTACAGTAGGTCTGATGGGCTGGCCTTGCTGCTTGTCCTCCAGGATGTCCTAAAAGTCGTCCCCAAAGATTCAAAAAGATGCATATGTGTAGAAACTACAGTCCATTCTTAGCCTTTCGTTTTATTTTAACATAAACCATCAAGCCAATGTAGCTGTGCACGGCACACAGCCTCACTCAGCACACAGCTGATGCCTCGGCCTTGGACTGAATACACACTTAGTCTTTCCACGGTGCCTGCTCTTCTCTAGCGAAGCTGCATCCAGGGTTATTTGCCTATTGCCTTATTAGTTCCTGCATTCATAGGAATAGGACCTCTCTTCGGTTTTTCACCATTTCAAATCCATTAGAATAAAAATTCTTAGATCTACTTTGATATGCCCAAGGAAGCAAAGAGATGGCAAAAAGCTCACTCTAGTGGGGGGGAGGGAGAGAGGGAGAGAAGACGAAGGAAGAAGAAGAAGGAAGAGGAGGAGGGAAGGAGGGAAAGAGAGACAGAAGAGAGAGCAGAGGAAAGGAAAGGGAAGCAGAGGAGAAAAGAGAAGATGGGAGGGAAGGGGAAAGGGGAGGAGAGTAGTAGAAGGAGAGAAGAGGGGAGGAAAGGAGAGTTGTATGTCAAAGTCACAAGTCTTTCTGTCTAAGGTGTCTTCCCTAAGTACCACCACCTTGTTTTTGTTTTTGTTTTATTTTGACAGGATTTTTCTGGCTTGAAGATCACTGATTGGGCAGGGTTGACTGGCCAGTGAGCCTTAGAGATTCAGATATCATCACCTCTGCAGAGCTGGGGTTACAAGCATACACCACCATCCCCAGATTTTCTGATGCTGTTAACTTCAGGGTTCTAGTAATGATCTAACTCTAATCCTCCTGCGGAGACTTGACTGACTGTGCCATTGCCCCGGTCCTTATGTTTGGTCTCTATTTTCACCTCTTTCTCCAACAGACCTGGACCAGGCTCCACTTGACTAGCAGCTATGGGAGCTAATAAGATTTCTTACCTAATCTCTCTGGTCTGATTTTAGAGTCGAGGTTCAGAGCCACCATACCCCACTCAAACCCAGGCAGTTTTTCCGATGTTGATACTGATGTTGATACCGATGGTGCATGTGAGCAAAGGTCGTTTGGGGTCATTTTGGATGGGAGGGGGTATCTTTGGGAGAACAGGATTGATACAGAGTCTCCTGCAATTTCATTAAGCCATCAGATGGTGGTGGAGCTGAGCTCACCCACCCTGCCCCACACAGAACACCAACTGAGAGAAGGAAAGATGCAACTTTCACGAGTCCTTCTCAGGCCACCCAGGGGCTGGCACACTGAGGGGGCGCCCCCAGAGATACAGGAAGTCTTGAAGGAAGGCACACAGTCTTGGTCTTAGAGCTGTCCTCACAGAGTAGAATACACTCGTCAACACATTTAAGACACTCTTTCTTGAACCTCGTGTTCCAGTGAGGAAGACTAGCCATTGAGTGTCTGGCAAGCGGTGACTCCTTTAATTCCATCGCCTTCTGAGCCAGCCCTTCTGAGTTGGAGCTGCTAGTAGAGAATTGCCTGTCACATGCAGAAAGGGCAGTAACTGCTTCATGCACATGGCACCTCCAAATAAAACCACAACCACAAGGCAAGGGCCTCAGTAAGGCTGAGTTCACATTCCACCGTAGCATAAAGACCAGTATATGGGGATCCATCTTCTCAAGGACTGCTCCATACTGTTGTTCTCAGCCCAGCCAGGGATCAAAGTCTCCTTGGAACACCGCCAACATGGTCGTGGGTGGTGTCCATGGGCAGCTCTGCTGATTTCGAGCCCACCCTTCTGGATTCCTGAGCCGTGCGGCACTTTGGGAAGATGGGCAATCAGAATTCCCTTAATCCAGGCTTATCCCAGGCATCTGACCAGCAAGTGTCCCAAAGATTAACTATGTCTGACTGTGCATATCAATGAGAGGAAAATTAATGCCTTGTTAAGATCCGAAGCAAGGGAAATCCACAGCACCGAGATAGTGAAAATCGGGCCTGTCCTCGACACAGCTGTCCATGTGACTTTGAGAAATGTCGACACACTTTTCTGCTAAGACACAAGGTATTATTTACTCTGCAGAAGTGGTTTTATCAACAAAAAGGCAGCAGCAAATGTGTGTACATACGGTTCTCTCTCTCCTCTCAAACACACAGTCTTGAACCACATAATGCTGCCTCTGCTCTGCATATATAAGGATGGTCCCATGGATGATTTTACCTTATGATGTCATATCCATGTTAGCTTCCAGGGGAACATTCTGTGATGTTCCCTCAATCACCAAACGGCCTAGCAACTCCTTTCCTCCAAAAAGATCTCCATCATTCAGTGACATTTGGCTACGCATACCACAAGCATATATATCCATATATGACACGTTAATGGGAACTAAACAGGAAGGTGAAAGCCTATTCAGAGAAGCAGAGGCAAAGGCCAACCCAGCAGCTGCTAGAGTTCCAGGAGGAAGACTGGGGCTCCAGTGGCAGGGCAGAACCCTCTGACCTTGTTAGCAGAATCCATGTCCTGGGCTGCTGAAGTGACCCTACTAGCCCAGGCTGTCTCCTAGACCCTGTGGCCCAGGCGAGTCCAAATATACTATGGCAGAGATGAGTCTCATAAATCCATCACAGTCCCCAAAGCAGCAATCGCTTCATCACCCCACTGGTAAAAATGCTCCCGATTGTCAGCTCCCATCTCCTCTGGGCAGTGTAGGGTTTACTCCACGGCTTTCTATCAGGTCAAATAGAGGGGCACTCACTGTTCTAATGCAGGAGGACACAGAAAAACCCAGTTGAGACCTGAGAGTGGCAATATACAATTGCAATTCCAGAACCTGAAAGGATGAGGCAGAAGAATCAGGAGGCCAAGACGAGCCCAACACTAGAGAAAATGTATCAAGAAGCAAAGTAGGGTCTGGTGATATGGCTCCAAAGTTAGGAGCATTGGTTGCTCTTCCAGGGGACCCAGGACCCATATGGCAGCTCATAACTAACAACTATCTGTTACTCCAGTTCCGAGAGATTTGATCTCTTCAGAATCCTTCACAGTCATGATGCACACACACACACACACACACACACACACACACACACACACACACACAAGTAAAAAAGCCAAAGTAGGAGCTGGAGAGATAGCAAGAGTCCTGGCTGTTGTAAAGGGTCTGGGTTCAGTCTCATCACACACATGATGGTTCACAATTGTCTGTAATTCCAGTTCCTGGGGATCCCATATCCTTTTCTGGCCTCTTTGGGCACCAGGCATGTATGTGGTATACAGATATATACATGCAACCGAAACATGTATACAGATATACATGCAACCACACACATTAAAAAAATAAACAAATAAAGCAAAACAGAACAGAAAAGGCAAAAGGAGAGGAGGGGAATGCATAGGGGGAGACAACAGGGGAAAGGGTGGGAAAGAGGAGAGGAGAGCTGGTGTCTTTGTACTTTAAGGGTCTATCAAAATTGAAACTCAGGTAAGTCTAGGCTAAAGATGTGAGAGACCCAAGGGCAAGCGTGGCTGCAGGTACAACTCCTGACTGTGTCACTCACATCCAAGGGTGTTGACTCAAAGTCCCAGTCTAAGATAGGAGTGTGAATCTGTTAGGAAAATAGTAGGTTTGTCCAAAGAGATGGCCTTCACAGAGCGTGAGCCATCAACCATGGGAAGGGGGCTGATGCTGAGAGATACAGCAAGGGACGAGGCACCCTAAGACAACTTCGTGGGGCATCCATGAGGCAGCTGGAAGGGAAATGGAAGTTAGGCATGTGAAAGAGGAGCGGAAAGAGGCCCATTCTGGCAGCCTCATGGTCCTCAGGCAAACCAGCATCACACCCATGGAAGTCTGGGAGCAAATCCGAACTCTGACCTGCTGGGGCGCTCCACCAGCCACCAAAGATGCCTCTCATCAAGAGAAGTTGTGGCAAAGGGCTCTCGTTGTCTTTAACTCAAACCTAAAAATATTTCCCCAAACTCATCCTGTACCAGGCTCCCTTACTACTTTCAAAGACTTCGACAGCTCTGAGAAGAACCAGAAGAGATGCCAGCTGGCCAGTGAAAGGTTGGGTGGTTCCTTCACCCCACACCACCGGTAGAGACCCAGAAATGAAACCAGAAAGGGGCTGCAGCCTCCAGTCCTCTAGAGTTAAGACTCCCCACACACACACCATATTGAACAATGGCTGTGGAGAGAGCTGAGAAATTAAAGATGTTTGGTATTGATTCCAAAAATACTTTTGCTTTGGGCAAAATACATCTTTAATTACTTTCCTAGTAGCTGTCATTTTTCATAAAGCGGTCTAGCCGACTCCTGCCAAATCACGCAGCAAAGATTGTTTGCAGTGAGATGCCATTTTGTAGTATCGAAGATCAGAGAAGGTTGTAAAAGTTCCTTTATGTGTGAAGTTCAGCAAATGCTTAGCAAACTCCTCCTGCTTGTGGAAGAGGCAAATGCCTCCACTCTGGCCGCGACAAGTAAGCAGAGGATGTGGCACCTGCAATTCCCTTTCGTCTCCCCATCTATTGCAAGCTCTTCGGTGGAATGATTGGGACAAAACATATACACACTTGTGCAAGCAACATCCACCATAATTTATTATTCACACGTTCAAATTCCTTCTCCCCCAAGCAGTGAGATATGGAGACCGTGATAATACTACGTACCTACAGTTGTCTGAAAATATGGAATATTGATCCCGATTTTTAATCCTTACTCACCTGAAGATGGCTGAAAGAGAGAAAGGGAACAGAAATAATTTGACCCTATCCCGTGTACAATTTTGATTAGAAATGACTTGGACAAGTTGAAATTTGGGGGGAGAAACTAACACACACACACACACACACACACACAGACACACACACACACACACACACATGCAAATTTACCTTTTGGCATCGGAATCAATGTCCAAATCTAAAATTGATATAATTGACTGTTAATTAATTCCCTTGATATTGTCATTAACAGTTGGGAGCAACAAGTATCCTAAGTAGTGTTTCTGAATTATTCAGAAGACCTCAGATTCATTAACAAGGGAGACATGTGATGGATGCCATGCTGGAGAGTGGAGTTAAACCCTATGTCCATTGTGTGGTGGCTCCTGATTGAATGGAGCCTTTTCCAGAGGAGGGAGCCATTCAAGCACACAGGGCAGAGGGACCAGGTTTCCTCCTAGCATTCTGGGAGGCGGGTCTAGACTCCTGCCATTAAATCTTCACACATCACAACCTCCTTTGATCAAAAAGATTGGCAAGACATCCTCACCAGATTATAGGAGTAAAATGTATCAAAATAAGCATGCCTTAAGGATGAGGGAAACTCAGACACTCACCTGGAATTGGGGCCAGATAAGAGGAAGCAACGACTTACAGATGACAGAAAAACAGTCTTCGTGGGCACGGGGAGATAGATGTCTTGGTTGGTAAACACACTTGCTATATAAGCTTGACAGCATGAATCCAGAGACTCAGAACTCATTTAGGAAACTAGATACACTGGCTGCATCCACACTCCCAGAATTCCCATAGAAAGGTGGACACAGGACAATCATGCTTGTGAGTCACCTAGCCTGGAGTACACAACACAGTGGCTGGAATGATAAACAAGGTAGAAGGCAAAAACCCACTCCAGTAAAGCTACCGCCTGACTGCCATATGAATGATGTGTCACACTTGAGTCAAAATACACACACACACACACACACATGCACACATACACACACACACAAAGATAAAATAAAGGAAAGGTGGTGAAGACATGAGAGCCACAGACAGGGCCGTGACCTGCATTCTTTTACTCCCTTCAGAGGACATCAGGCATGGGACACAGGATGGGTCCCTAGTGTGAATTCCACAGTTCTTGGCGACCTAAACCCATAAGCAAAATAGGGGTTGCCCCGTTTGTGCTGGCAGATGGTGTGACCCCCAGTGTCAACCCCTGCCTGGAACCATCTTCCAGTTTCCAGAAGGGTAGAAAAAGCTCAGTTGGAGACCTTACCTCTCATCCCCTGCGACATTTGCCAAGCCCTTCATGAATGTCAGAAAAAGAAAGCAAAAGGACAGGAGTAGTTTTGCTCGAAAGAGAAAACTCTGATTCCAATTGTTTATTTGGGACTTAAAAAAAAATAAGTTGTTATTTTTTTTTGAAAAAGGACTCAGCAAAATAAATCGAATAAAGTAAAATAAAATTCAGTGAGGAAGCGCTTGAAAGTTGATGTCATAAACCCTCCTTTGACAAGTGGCTTTCCATCACTGAGCAGCCCCATCGATGGCCTCAGGATGGTGGCCCGACCGTCAGATGGCAGATGAGGGACGAATCCTCTTGTCAGGAAGCCAGCAGACTGCCCTGGAGTTGTTTGTAATGACAGGCAACAAAGAATGACTGTCCGGAGTGATCTTGTGCCTTATACCAGCTTGGTGGTGAGCATCTGGGGGACACCCCACTTCCTGTAGCTCCCTGCGCAGAATGCCCCCCCACCTGCACAGTTCCTTAAGGCCATACTCTGTGTCCCACAATTTACACCCCAGACCAGTGCATTGACAGCCATCCACATCACAATAAATATCGCAGTAAAGATTATGAGTCCTCTGTCCTTGCGGCTCACCGTGCTCCCCGGCTGAGATGCCTGTCTTTTTATTGTCGTGCAGAAACCTTTCCAATCACTTCTTCCTTTTCCATTTGATCTTGATTGTCTTAAAAAATTAATCAGACACATGTTCGCTATGTTTGCTACCCAACTGTCTCCAGAATGTTTTTTGACAATTTAGAAAAATGTTTTGAAAAATAGTAAAAGGAAATATTTAAGTAATTAGGAGCCTCACGTCGCTGGGCCAAGTGAAGTAAATGAACGCAACGGAAACATGTTTTACATATTTGTTTAATTATTTTTTAAGTCCAATGAAATTATATTGCTCTGGGGAAAAAGATTTATCATCTGGACTCTGTCTGATGCTTACCTCTTTAGGGACGCTGTGTGTAGCTGAAGGCATAGCGGCTGGACCGAGGAGTGGCTTCCATTGAACATGAGCTCTCCCCACCCCATAATGTCCACCAGACCTCCCTCAGCCTCTTCAATAAACATACGGAGTCAAAACATATGCCTGTATGCGGAAGCATCTTGAAGACGTCTCAGAACCAGACTGTGGTCTCGGGGACCTCCCAAACAGAACTCTTGGTCCTGCCACTGTGGAAATGAAGCTGTTATGCTTTGCATGTGCTCTTTCGAGAAGCCGGGCAACCTCAGAGCAAGAGCGCTGCCACAAGCCCATGCCACCCTGACTTTGGGAACAGAACGTGGCAAGCATTGAAAATAACTTCACTGCTGCAAAGACTGCATTCCACTAGATCCTGGGCCAAAGAGGGATTTCTTTTTTCTTTTCAGGGCTGCAGTATGAGTGTTTGCCAAGGGGGTCTAAGAGGAGAGAAGGACTCATAGAGTGGAAAAGTCCACTTCTAGGAGCTAGAGAAATGGGTCAGAGGTTAAAAAGAGATTGCTGTTTTTTGCAAAGGATCCGTTTGCTTCTCGGCAGACACCTCAGGCAGCTTACAATCACCTGTAACTTCAGCTCCATGAAATCTAGTATCCTCTTCTGGCCCCAGCAAATACCTGCACTCATGTGCATAGACTCTTACCATGCATGCACATATCAGTGTAATTTAAAATAAAGTAAACCTTTTTTTAAAAAAAGAAAGAGACCACTTGCTGCTACTTAGTTCTTGGGTGACCATCCAGTTCTGATTCTGTCCAGTGGAGTTAAGTATAAACTACACAATTCCAAGACCTCATCTGAGACACCAGTCACCAGCTCAGGGCCATCCATATTTGTCGCTAATATGGAAAAGTCCCATGATCTCTCGATTTCAATCATTCATTAGATGACAGTGAGAGCTGGGAGATCACTATACATTCAACCACAATTTTATTAGAAATCATACTAACTTGGACCAGACAAAGAAACATGCACACGGGCTGAGGGCTGAGACAGGCCCTGGCATTTAAGGATGCTCACCAACCAGGGTCCATCATTGATGATGTCTGGTAACTTAGTTTGGTTTGTGACAAAGGATCCTGCTATGGAGTTCAGACTGGTGTGCAATTTGCTGACTAAACTCACAATCCTCCCACATGAATCTCTTCTTCTTGAGTTCTGGGACTATAGACAGGGGCTACCGTAACCAGTTTCAGACTTTTCATGGGGTGCCATTTCAGAGGCATGACTGATTATATCATTGGCCAAGTAGCTGAATTCAGTCCCCAGTGCCCTCCCTTTCTCACCTGGAAGGCATGGTGACTCAAAGACCATAATCAGTCTTCTGATGACCAGACATTCTGAGCTCTCTCAACTCTAAACTCAAGTGATACCCAAGAAACTCATGAAGAACTAAGACAGTTGAACCTACCACTTAGGAAGCTCCAATGATTTAGCCTGTCTCCAGAAACCAGGGATCAGATCAAATTCTAACAAATCCTGACAGTCCCTTGAATGGCACTGCCCCTTTGAGATCTGACCACCTTTGACCAAAATCTCCACAGCTTATGAGAAGGTAAAATTCTGGCTCCATGACTCATGTGGCTGCCCACGGATTTTCACCACAAGACCTGGTGCCTTTAACTTGTGGCCTCAGCCAGCAGCCTCTGGTCTCCTCTGAGTCAAGTCTAAGTTGAGACATGAATTTCTCTGTGGTTTCCAACTGTACTCCACTCCTACCAGGATTTTGAGTTTAATTGCCCACTTACTGAGCACTGGAAGTCCCAGTACAGGATCACAGCCATCAGGTTCTGGCTACTGCCCTCCATACATTTACGTTGTCTGCTTTGAGGAGCAAGGCACACCCCATTCCTGGCTTTCTTCGGAGCAGCTGAGCAGTCATCTTCCCATCTGGGCATCCCTTGCTGTCGTGCCCCCAAGTCACAAGGTCAATCACCATGTTTCTTCTATATCATATAGAGCTCTCTCCTCTGGGAAGAATTCTTGTTGGTCCCCTCACCCCAAATCTGACATGCTTCTCATGTCATTACTTCCAGAAACATGGGTGGTTCCATGGGAAGGTCACCAGATATGGATTCTGTTCGTGACAGACCAGGTGTGTAACTGGGTCACAAGCATTGCCATTGCATCCCTGCAGGCGGGGTGTGAAAGCCGACATAGACTTCAGTCAGCTCCTGGTGAACTCTGAACCAAGAACACTCCTCGGGATGGTTGGATTCTGGTCTGCATACGTGTTATCTCGCCAGGTGGAAAAGCTTTGCGGATGCAGGAGAAACCACCCAGGAGAGTGTGCTCCCGTCCATGTTGGCCTGAAGAGATTTCCCACAGGCTTGCTCAGTGCCTTCAAGGCCACAGCTCTCTGCAGCACCTGGGAAACTCCGACTTTGACATGTCTTCTTTCCCCTACTCCTTTTCTCCCCCAAGGGGGCCTCAACTAGACACATGGCTCCCTAGGCTCTGTAGGGGCCAGGACAAGACAAGGCCTTTGCTGTCTCAGGCCCAGGCTGCTGTCCCCTAGGGCTCCTTGCTCCCAGAGGAGCTCTGTGACTTCCAGAGGCTATGAGAACTTGCCCAGGGAAAAATACAACCTGATACTTTCACAAATATGTTCCAAGCCCTTTGGACATCTCCAATGTTTTGTTCCTGGTTTTGTCCCTACAACACGTTTTTTGATGGCAAATCTCGAATGAAGGGTTGAGGCAGAATTTATTCACTGACAGCAACAATAAGCAATAAAAAGGAAAAATGATAACAATAGTAAAGGTGTAGAGCTTCAGCATTTCCTGGCAGCAGTGTCAAAATTCCCAACCATTCTAGTCTTATCCTGTGCCTGTGTCAGGACCCTCAAGCCAAAACACACTTAGGAACAGAAGGGGTTTATTTCAGCTGAGAGCTGGCAGCACTGAGGGAAGTCAAGGCTGAAAGTCAAGCAGGAACTTGGAACAGAAGCCACAGGGGAATGAAGGCCACTTGCTGGGTCTCTTGCTGACTCATGCTCAGCTGTTCTTATACTGTCCAGCACCACCTGCATGTGGAATGGTACCAACCACAGGGAGCCAGGCCTCCTACATTGATTCCTAAACAAGACAAGCCCCACAACCCAGCCCGCAGACCCATCTCATCTGAGCAGTCCCTCAACCGAGACCCCGTTCTCAGTGACACCAATCTGTGTTAAGCTGACAGTTCACACTAACTATGGTACTGACTACTGGCTGAGCCATTAAAAGCAAGAGAAATTTGCTGTGGCTTACAGTTTCAGGGGAGCCCAGTCCACTGTTGCAGCTGGCTTGCTCACATCTTGAAAGATTAGGAAGGAAAGAGCGTGGGCAGACATAACATTCAAGACTCACCCCTATTAGCCTATGTCTGTGAGTGATAACCTACATCTTAAAGAATCTAAAACATGCTAAAACAGCATCGCCACTGGGGCACCAAGTATTCAGACACAGGAGCCTGTGGAGATGCTTGATGTTAGGACAGTGGTTCTCAATCTTCTTAACACTGTGGTCCTTTAATACTTCCCTCATGTTGTGGTGACCCCAACCATAAAATTATTTTCATTGATACTTCATAGTTGTAGTTTTGCTGCTGTTATGAGTTGTAATGTAAATATCTGATATGCAGGATACCTGTTGTGAGATGTCTGTGAAAGGGTCGTTCGACCCCTCACAACCCACAGGTTGAGGACTGTGCTGTGTTAGAGCCATCACCTTTCCTAGAGTTAAGCTCCTGTCTCGGTTGCAGAGGATGGAGCACTGTGCTAAGTACTTTGCCTGTTCTTTCTGTCCAATTGCGTGTTATCTTTTTAACAGGCCTCTAAGGTCAGGGAAAGGAGGAAATGACTGTAGCATAGCTACAGAATCTGAGGCTCAGAGAACACACTAGCGTTGTTTTTTTCCAGAAAGCTACAGTCAGCCTATGGGAAGGCTGGACTTTCCTTAGCTCATCGGAGATTCCACGGACTGGGGGAGCCTGCAGAGGGCTCTTGAGAGACCCGTCCTCAGCAGAGCAGGATAGCCTTTCATCTCAGATGGTCACAGCGAGCTTTGCCCACAAGCAACTTGCAGAGGCTCCTGGTGGCAGAAGGACACTGACTTAGCCACAAAATCATGAAAGTAGACATCTGTGACTCATAGCTGCTGGATGTGCTGAATTGGGTCCCTGCTGGCTCTGTGACAGAGGGCATCCTCCCATGTTTATTCCTCTTTGAGGTCCCTACCGGGAAGAATCTGGTTCCAGCAGACCTCTCAACATGATCCCACGGGTCACCAAGGATGCACACGAGAGGTCAACACTCATCTCCCACAGCAAAGAAATTGTATAGACCATCATCACAGGAGAGAGGGGTCTAGCGGACACCAATAGAGGGACAAAGCGGTCAGCAAAGAATGAAGACTCCCAGATTCCTTCCCAGTTCCTCTCTGTCGGCCATGGTTATACTGCACGAAAGTGTTTCAGGAGTTTCGGATATCCACACCATGGGACATCAACAGACTAGAGAAGAGACTTTGCCTCTATGTTAGCCCAACAGCAAAGACAGTGCAAGGGATTTCCTTGTGTGGTTGCAAGGTTCATACAGTAGAAATGTGTGGTTGCAAGGTTCATACAGTAGAAATGACCTCAGCACCATGGAGTGCATAGTCTAGTAGAGAGGACACCCACTTGCTCACAACCACACAACTTAAAGTTCAAATTGTTGTGTGTACTATAAAGCGAGTAGCTGGTGTTTCCAGGCAAAGAGAAAGAAGCCATGAAATGACTTCATAGAAACATGCAGAAGCCAGGTTATGGAGAATCCGGTAGAATGTGGTGGAAAGAGATGTTATTGTCTGTGTGCCAGATGCTGCGGAAGCATTTTAAACAAGCAAGAGAGAGTGTGATTTGATGGACACTTTTAGAACAGTGTCCTGGCTGCTAGTGGAAAATGAATTGGCCAGTACAGACAGACAAGGGGGTGCATGACTGTTGGTGTCATGAGACACAAAGCAACAGGGCAAGGTGGGAACAAGAAATGTAAAAAGACAGAATGAAATCATACAGTAAACGAGGGGGAAGGCATGGGAGAAATGGCTCAGAGGTTAGGGAAGCAGACTGTTCTTACCAAGGGCATGAGTTTGAGTCCCAGCACTTACACTGGGAAGCCCTCAACCACCTGGGATTCAGGTTCCAAAGGGTCTGATGCCCTCTTCTGGCCCCAATGAGCACCTGCACTCCTATGTGCAGAACCACTCCTAGATGCATACTCAAACACATACAGAAAAACAAAACAAAGTTTAAAAGGAAGAGGGAGGCTTGCTATGCTAAGAGTTTGGATGCTGAAGTAAAAGAAAGCAAAAAGGAAAAAATTAGATTTGCCAAAAAAAAAAAAAAAAGGTTTGACGGTGATGTTTGCTGATGTCACCAGCCTATCTTGCAGGAATAGATGTGATCTAAAGAGACACTGTACCTCTTTTTGGAAGAATGGACTCCCAAGAAATTAGTATTTGCCCAGGAGTCTCCTGCTGGGAGAGGGCTGAATGATGCCATGAAGAAATGAATGAATGCCGTCAGAGGAAGAACTGTCTCCTGGGGAAAGATAACAACCAATCAGATGAGCTTTCATGGAAGAGTTGTAAGTGAGACTGGGGTGAGCAGGGACCATACCCTCTGGAGTGCTTATCTGCACATAGCTCTTGATTTCTATTTAAACCTATCGCTAAGTCCCCCATGATGGCTAATCTTGGTTGTCAACTTGACTACATCTAGAATTAACTAAATCCCAAGCAGGTGAGCACAGCAGTGAGGGGCTTTTCTTGACTGGATCATTTGAGATGGGTAGACTCACCTTACATCTGCGCCACACTTCCTGGTGGCAGCCTACATACAAGACATGGATGGAGGAAGCTCTTGCTCTTCGCCCGTCTGCCCTCATCCTCACTGGGAAGCTCATTGCTTCACTGATATTAGAGCCTACGTCTTGGGGATTCTAACTTATACTGAAGACCCCTGGGACATCCAGCCTTATGGACTGAACAACTATTGAATTCTCAAACTTCCTGTCAGGAGACTGCCTGTGTTGGAATAATTGGACCGGCCTATAAGCCACTCTAATAAATTATACATATATGTGTATCTATATCTATATGTCTATATTGGTATATATTCTATAAGTTCTCTAGAGAGCTCTGACAAATAAATCTCCTGAAGACAAATGTCCTTGTCCTGTTAATTCCATCAGGCTAAGAATGAGACTATTATCAGGAGTTTTGAGCCAGATGTGAAGAAATGTTTACTAAACACCGGCCAGGACGATGGACACTGGCCAGGTACATACCCAGGATTCCCAGAGTATGAAGTACATTAGACAAGAACTTAAAAAGACAAAACACACAAGGCTACGTATGATGGAGGAGGGTTAACTGTCTATGTGTTACTTTCATTGGTTAATAAAGAAACTGCCGTGGCTTTTGATAGGACAGCAGCTTAGATAGGTGGAGTAGACAAAACAAAATGCTGGGAGGAAAAAGGCAATGAGACAGATGCCATGACTCTCCTCTCCGAGACAGCTGCAGGTTAGAATCCTCCTGGTAAGCCACCACCTCGTGGTGCTACACAGATTATTAAAAATGGGTTAGATCAATATGTAAGAGTTAACTAATAAGAGGCTACAGATAATGGGCCAAGCAGTGTTTAAAAGAATACAGTTTCCGTGTAATTATTTCGGGTGTAAGCTAGCTGGGATCCGGGTGGCGGGAAAGTAGCCCGCCGCTCCTGTTACATACGTACTTCCTGCCTTCATCCAATCAGGGGAAAACCTATATCCTGATGTACATCTTGCCTATGTGTGATCAAGTTTATCCTGTGCAGTTGGGACTACCAAGCTTGTTTACAGAAGCAAAAACATGTGGTTTGTGATCTTATCTGAAGAACGCCCCCCCCTCCCGAATTCTTGGAAGTTAACTGTCCTTGAGCAAATAGGACTTACAGGTTTTGCAGATCTCTTAAGCACAGTAATTGAAACTTAAAACATAATTTTAGACATCACAGTCCCTCTTCCCAATGTGGCTACATTGTTCAATTTTTTCTTTTATTGCTCAGATGCTAAGGGCCACTCGTAGGCAAGCTTTTCTGTAGAGGTATCCGTAGCAACAAAGAGCCTCCTTCAGCTTGAATCCCTCTGAGTTCTTCTTCTCCCACAGACTGAGGGCATCGCTCTGCTCTTAAAGGCCTTGTGGGATTCAGTAATTCCTACATGACAAATCTCCTCCTCTTAAGGTCATATAACCTAAACAAGGAAATCAAAATCCATCACATACATGGTCCTAGGGATGGTGTAACTTGTGTCTACCAGATGAGTGGTAAGTCTTTGGGGGTAACTTGTAATTCTTCCTATGACATAAGGTTGGCTGGAGCTGATTCAAGGATCTGAATTAAGATTTGGGGATACTGATTTCCATGCTTGTGGCAATGTGACCTGTGAAAAGTCAAACCTGGGTGCTTAGAGAAGCATAAACTGAAGATTCACAGCTGGGAATAACCACTAGGTAGCATTTCCAAGGATTGGCGAAATTACCTGAGACACTGAGGAGGCAGAAAGGAAAAGCTATGTAAGCATGAGTCCTGCAGGTGAGGATTCCTGGAAAGACCTTGTCTGCATAGGCTGATAAACATGTAATGACCATGGAGAGTTTGGGGAGCTATAGCCTAATTACAATTTGTTGGGCTATCTTTAATCCTCAAACAGAATTTTTTTGTCCAATTCTTGCATCAGAATTGATATGTTGATAAGCAGATAAAATCCTTTGGATTGTCTAAACATCACAACACCGTATTCTCCACTAACTGAAGGGTTAAGAACACTATCAGCTAACACTGAGGCCTATGGATGAGATTCCCCCATCTTGCTGTAACCCACGCCTCTTATGTTTCCATCAATGATTTTTTTTAATTGTCGTATTTATAGCTTTCTTTGTTCTTTTTTTTAATTCACATAAAAATTCTATGAAACTGCTTCCATGCTACACTGTATTTGGGGAGACCTAAATCTTCCCAGGCTATGGTCATACATGTTTACTTCTAGAGCAGACTATTTTATTCCCTTTGATGTGAGTGATGTGAGAGTTGTGGAGGGAAGGGGGTTGTTTGTTGTTTTTCTTTAGACAGTTCAGAGGAACTCGGCATATAGTGGCTGGGTGGAGGACATGTACTGAGCCAATATGGTGAAGTTTATAGGTAAGCCAGGAGGTAGGGGAGAGAGAGGGAGAAAGGAGGGTGTGTGTGTGTGTGTGTGTGTGTGTGTGTGTGTGTGTGTATTACTCTCAGATGTAGTCAATCCCACCAAAATAACAAGTGAAAATATCGTTTGGACTTAACAATAACCCAAAGAATACTAGTGACCTTGTTATGATAAATTGCTCATGGTATAGAAGAATCAAACCTGGACTTGAAAGATCGGGAAAGGAAGGCATTTACAGGTGAATTGAAACATTCCAGGGGAAGAAACACTAAGCGAGGGGGCTTAACTGAAGGATCTCAAGACAGTGCAAGGGCAGGATTCAGGCATCTGAGGTAGAACGGCCTTGGAAGACACTTCTTCCATGACATCAGTCACACTGAAGGGATGCTGGGATGGGGTACTGTTTGCATAGAGTGGGGACCAGAAAAAACTTTTTTGTATCTTCCCTTTTCTCAATCTAGAGTGGGGCTGAGGCTAACAGGGCAAGGCAGGTAAGGCAGGCTGGAGCTTAGTAAAGACTGGGTGAAACAAGACCTAGAGGAAGGCTCTTAGCCACAGGACTTGTAGCTACCCGAAGATCATTTAAGCAACCTTTCTGAACAGCCTCCTGCCTGTAGACAGGACTGGTGGCTCTCCTTGGCTGCTTCTCTGCTGTTGTAATAGAACACTGACCACAAGCAACTGCAGAGAAAAGGGTTTACTTTGCTTGCACACCCTGATCACAGTCCATCATCAGGGAATTAAGGCAGGAACCTGGAGGCAGGAACTGGAACGGAAGCCATGGAGGAACTCTACTTACTGACTTTCTCTCCGTGGCTTGCTCAACCTACTTTCTTTTCTTTTTCTTTCTTTCTTTTTTTCTTTCCTTTTTTGTTTTTTTGTTTTATTTTGTTTTGTTTTCAAGCCTTTCTTACAGCACCAAGGACCACCAGCCCAGGGGTAATACCACCCACAGAGGACTGTGTCACCAAACATTTGCTGTTCCACACCAAACATTAATCAAAAAACAATGCCCCCACAAATATACCTACAAGGAAAGTGATGGAGGCATTTTCTTAATTGTGGCTTTGTCTCCCTAGATGACTCTTGGCTGTGTCAAGCTGCCAAAACCCCAGTGAGCACATAGCTCACAGATGTCTCCTTCAGCAGCAAGTGCAAGAGCTGCTCTATGTCTGGGTTAGACATCAGTTTCTTTCTCATCTTCCCACACGGCGAGGACCTCCTGCGACAAGAATTTTGTCTCTTGCATCTGCTGAGGAATGCCGTCCCCAGCCACAGGCATTGTGTCCTGAGCTGACAGCAACAGGACCCATGGGGAGAACAGAAGTGAAGACAGTAGAAGATCACTGGTGACAAACTGCACTGCAGGATGGTCACCTCTGGCCACACAGGGTGTTCATGCCTTCAAAGGGAGTCTGGTCCTGGGCTGTAATACTAATTTTCAAATCTGCATATTTTTGTGAGTAGATACATGGCTTTTGAATTTGAGCCCAAATGAACAGAAGCACCTAGGGAGAGGTTTCTAAAAGATGATCTTCTTATTAAGAATTAGTAATCCAGGGCCTCAAGAGATGGATCGGCGGTGGTTAGGAGCACTGGCTGCTGTCCTGGAGGTTAATTCCATTTCCAGTCTTCTCACAGTGGTTCACAACTACCTGTAACTTGAATTCCAAGGGATCTGACATACTCTTCTGGCTTCTGTGGGTACTGCGCACATGCAATGTATATAGATACGTGTAGGCAAAGCACTCACACACATAAAATGAAAGCAAATAAGTCTTTAAACAATGTGCCTGCTCTTATTGTGTCTTTTTCCTTGTTCAGTTGATGTCCCTGGGAGGTCCACCTTTTTCTGGAGGAGACAAGTCAGGGAGTGGATGAGTGGGCTGGGAGGGATGGAGGGAGGAGAAGCTGCTGTCAGGATATATTGTATGAGAGAAAAATAAATTAAAAAAGAAAGAGAAGGCGAAGGAGGAGGAGGAGAAGGAGAAGGAGAAGGCTAAGGCGAGGGAGAGGGAGAGGAGGAAGAGGAAGAGGAAGAGGAAGAGGAAGAAGAAGAAGAAGAAGAAGAAGAAGAAGAAGAAGAAGAAGAAGAAGAAGAAGAAGAAGGTTGCAAACGGAGTGGCGGGCTGCATTCCACCGGAATCCCGGCTCCTCGGCGAGTTTACACCTGAAATAATTACACAGAAACTATATTCATTTAAACACTGCCTGGCCCATTAGTTCTAGCCTCTTATTGGCTAATTCGCACATCTTGATAAACCCATTTCTAATAATCTGTGTAGCATCACGAGGTTGTGACTTACTGGGAAAGATTCAGCATGTCTAACCTGGCGGCTGGTTCCATGGCTTCTGCTTGACTCTGCTTCTTTCTCCCAGCATTCTGTTCTGTCTACTACGCCTATCTAAGCTGCTGTCCTATCAAAAGCCAAGACAGTTTCTTTATTAACCAATGAAAGTAACACATAGACAGATGACCCTCCTACATCATCATCATCATCATCATCATCATCATCAGAAAAAGAAGAAGAAGAAGAAGAAGGAGAAGAAGAAGAAGAAGAAGAAGAAGAAGAAGAAGAAGAAGAAGAAGAAGAAGAAGAAGAAGAAGAAGAAACAAAACTCCCCATTCTCCAGCTGTCTCTCTGCAGTCCCCATCATCCAGCTGTCTCTCTGTCTCTCTGCAGTCCAGTGGGTTGGGATGAGGATGAGTGTGAGAAGGGACACAGCTGTACCTGATTCATGAAGCTGGGCCACAGAGTCAGTTCCCAGTGCTGGAATGCTGTCTGTGGGTCAACTCACCTGTGACTGCTCTTCAGCACCCTGGTGACATATCTGAGTGACCCCCCTTTCCTTAGCACATCCCCTGCGGACAGCTCACATCACTAGTAAACCTGCTGCATGTGGTAGTCAATGGAAGGTTCCGTGTACCTTGGGCAGAGGAGAAAGAAAGGAGACAAGGCTGAAGGAGGTGACAGAGGGGAACTGAGCATAGCCACCAAGAATGGGTCAACAGGAAGAATAATAGAGCTGCTGCTATGGGACTGGGGCTCTGAGCTTTTCTGTGTTTACAAAGCAAGTCACTAAGCCCCTCCTCCCTCTGTACATTACCTCCTCCAATTGGACGAGGAAGAACCCCCTAGCTACAACTGCCTATTGTTCTACAGGAAGAAGGAAGGAGAAGGACACGTGAAATGTGTTTTGTTTTTCATCGAAAATATTTCCCACGGGCTCATGTTTTCAACACACTTCCCCAGTCACTGGTTTCGTTTTGGGAGAGAGGCCATGCAGCCTTCAGGAGCCTTCAGTGCCTGCCTGGTAGAAGAGGGCCAAGAGAGTGAAGCCCCTAAAAGTAATCCTCTCCAGGTATATCTGGGCTCTAGTTTTGTGTCACACTTTCTAATTTCTGATCTTAAAAATAGTGACGGAATTTTCCTGCCACAGTGGACTGAGACCCCTCTGAGGCTGTAAGCCAAAAAGAACATTTACTCCCTTAACTTAGGCTGCCAGACACAATGCATGTGGCTAGATGCAGAGTTCCCCAATGCAGGAAGAGACATACATCCTTGTTCTATTTGGTTCACAACAGCATGCTAGAGGTTTGTACAGAGTGCCCCTTACTGCAATCGCCTTTGGTCTATCACACCTGATAACGACATTTAAAGCCAATTCTGACTTGTATCAATAATAAAAGCATCAATGTCACATGAAACGGGAAAGCTAGCAATGACAAGTGTCTAGCTCTTCCCTGCTTCCTGCCATTTCTGAATTCAGGGGACAGGCACAGCCCTCAACTTGAGGTCCCTGCTATTTCAATTCTCCCAGTGCAATGTTGGTCCCACAGTACTCTTGTTAGCTTTGTGCCACTGTCACAGAATAACTGAAGATGTGAGTAAGGGATGAATACCTGTTTCAGTTCATGGATTCAGAGGGTGAAATAGTTGTTTCAGTCCATGAATTCAGAGGATCCAGTTCGTGGTCCCATTGCTCTTAGACCCCTGCTGAGGCGGAACCATGGAGGAAGAGTTTGGTAAGGGAGACTTGAGTGCTTCAGGGCAGCCAGGAAGTAGAAAGAACAGAATGCTGGTATTCATCTGTATGTCTCCTTCCCCCACCCCACCCCTACTTTAATCCACAAAAATGTTCCTCCTAGAGGAGGGTGATGTCTGCTACGGGGTGTGTCTCCCCTCTTCCCTCACAGCTACACCCAGAAGTGTTCTTTGCTAATTTCCTTGGTGTCTCTTGGTCCAATCAAGTTGCCAATCAAAATAACCCCCAAAATACCAAATAAATAAGATCAAGAGCATGAGAGAATATGGGGGGGCGCCACTTTCTTCCATCTCCTTTTAAGGGAAGGGAATCTGTTTTTAGAAGGGGTTGGTTTATGCCTCACAGGCCAAAAATGAATCCTGTTTCTATGGTGAGCCCATGAGTGAATGCTGAACTGATGTCATTTAACATGATTGGCGTACACAAGTCAAACCAGGAGCTGAACAGTGGGGTTGCACTATTCAGACAGTTACAGAGAACAGTACATAGCAAAGCATCCTTGGAACAAGAATGGCTTGATGAGAGACTATGCAAGACCTGAGTGGTCAGTGGGCCCCAAGGGAAAGCAGTACTTTCCAATCAGTGCAGCCTTTGAGAAGTTTGTTTTCAGTGCTGAGGACCGAAGCCAAGACCTCACATGTGCTAAGCAAGCACCCCGCCATTGAGCTTATTCTTCAGCCACCTGGCATTTTCCTTTCCCTCTTGAGACAGAGTCTTGTTGAGTCGTATAGGTCTTGACCTCACTGTATAGCTCTGGCTGGCTTTGAACTTGCAGTCCTCCCAAGTATCAGGGGTTGCAGGTTTGAACGTCCAAGCCTAACTGAGTCTTCCTCTGATGTAGGTTGTCTGAGAAACTCTGAAGAAATGCCTTTCTTCCTGGCCTCAGTTTCCCTTCTGAACAAGAAGAGCGTGGGCAAGAATATTGTTGAGTCCACTAACATTGGGCATTTAGTGAGCACACGCTTGTAGCACTCATTCAATGTTGGATTTTCCTCTGTATGCTGGGATTACCATTAATGAATAAAGAAAACTGGCTTGACCTGATAGGGTATAACAGAAGTAGGTGGAGAAAACTAAACCTAGTGCTGGGAAGAAGAGGCAGCAGAGTCAGAGAGATGCCATGTAGCCTCACCAGAGACAGACGGAACTTTACCCGGTAAGCCACTGCCATGTGGCGATATACAGATTACTGGAGATGGGTAAATTAAGATGTAAGAGTTAGCCAATAAGAAGTTAGAGCTAATGGGCGAAGCAGTGATTTAAATAAAACAGTTTCTGTGTGATTGATTATTTCAGGGCTAAGCAGCCAGGAAACAAACAAGTGACCTCCCTTCAACACACATTCTTCTTAGGCTGGGTCAGAGGCAAGCGTCCTTGACTTTAAGGGTTTATAGAAGTTGGCTGAAGGAAGGTGACTTGGGAAGGAAAGATACCTGCATCTCTCCCTGTTCCTTCCTCCCAGGAACAGGGATGGAAACGTAGGTGTAGGGCAATCTATACCCTTGCGGTGCTGGAGAATTATCTGTATTCCACCAATCATGTATTTTAATAAAATGCTGATTGGCCAGGCAGAAAGTAGAGGCAGGTCAACCAGACAGGAAGTAGAGGCGGGGTGATGAGAACAGGAGAAGGCTAGGAAGGAAGAAGCCCATTCCTCCCATTCCTGCCCAGACCACCGAGAAGCAAGATGTAACCTGCTGGCTGAAAAAGGTACTGAGACGTGTGGCTAACGTAGATAAGAACAATGGGTTAATATAAGCTACAAGACTTAATAAGAAGCCTGAGCTAATGGGCCAATCAGTTTTATAACTTATGAAGACTCTGTGATTTTCTTTGGGGCTTGCCAGCTCTTAGGGTACCGGATGGGACATAAACCCCAACAAGCTGGCCATCATGTTACACCCTTGTCTACAGGAAACAGCAGAGGCAAGCGAAAGTCTGAAAGAAAGAGGGGGTGACTCACAGCATGGGTTCCCCAAAGTCAATTCTGGATTCTTGAACATGCAAGAATACATGCGGATGCCGGTAGAGAGGGATCAGCACTTCGTTTCATGTGCATGCGCCTCCATTTGCATTCCCCCTACCCCCCTCCAACAGCAGCATGTTTAAGGCCAGTTTTGTAGCCATCACCCTTTCACATAGAGAAATTCCTTGATTGTGGCCTCTATCATGAAAGACAAGCTGATGGAGGCCACCTGGATAGCATCATAAGCTAGATCAAGGACCGAAACCAACAGCCTTCATGTTTCCTGAAATCGTCCCAAGGAAATCACCCTGATGCTGTAGGCTTGAAGAACACAAACAAAAGAAAGCCCACAGTGGCGTGTTTTGTCTTTGTCACCTCGAACTGTGCCCAGGACATAAAGACAGCTACACCCCACCGGGGCAAGCTCCGCACCTCAAAGGGCTGGACCTTCAGGCACGTGGAGGACCTGCGTCTTTTCCCTGGCTCCCAACTAGGCTTTGCTCTGTTTGCAGCTGGACTCCTGGGCCAGGCTGCAGTCTGGCAAAGTGGCAATGCGCGTGGGGCTGAGTGTGGGACTTTTTGTAAGCACATCTGGGCCGCTCTGCGAGGAGAAGCTGCTGACAGACTGTTTGCCAATAAAGAAAGTCGCAGAGCCTAATAGCAATCAGATGGAACTCAGGCTTGGCTGTGCTTCTCAGGATGTACCTAGGCGGGTCCAGGCAGTTTTCTCCCCAGGGGAACCCAAGACAGTGCAGACTCATGACTCCCTCCAATACCTAAGAGCCAAGAAGGCTCTTTCCCTTCTGCAAGGGCCGGGAGTTTGGCTGAAAGCATTCAGATGCATTACCTCCAAAGCTCTGGCCCATACAGCTGGCTTCTACTGGAGCACCCCTTGATTAGCACACCAGTCTATGGAGCCAAAATTCTCTGATGCCCAGAACTCATTGCCAACTCATTATTTCACATGGTCCTCTTCCCAAGGTGACTCTTAGAAGTGACTCTCAATCTTACTTTTCTGCTCATTGTGTGGTACCAGGTCTGAGCAGCGAAGTTACCTAAATGATCCAATGGACAGTCTTGTTCATTCTCAGCTCCAGCATCTTGGTAGCAGCCACGCAAAGCCACAATGCAAAGAGAAAACAAGAAAACCCACAGCAGCCCGTAAACTCACCTGGCCACCTGCAAAATAGGATTGACAGGGTACGCATGGGAAGCCACCCCCCAAATTCTTCCCATTTCTAATTTTCAAATGTTAACCACAAACCCTTTTAATTCAAAATCTTACCATTGCAGCCAGTAAATAATACAGAGAGATTTGGGCTGTTCCGGGTGGGAACAAAGGGCCAGGGCTTCAATAGTTCACCTTTCCTTTACTATTCCACCTCTTCACCCAAGGAACGTATGGAAGTTTCCAGAACTTCTCTGAGCCCCACTTGAACATTTTAGCACTAGGTCCTGCCCCTGTGTCCCATTGGATCCACAGTTCCAGCTGGACATAGGTGCCTCTCAAGTCTTGTCTGAAATGAGATTGGACACATTTCTGCGTGAAGAAAATGTCCCTGGCCTTTTACTTGAAAGCCCCAGGTACTCATTCTGGCCCTGGCGCTGGTCCCCACTGGTTAAGCAACCTTGAGCTGCACACCCTAAATGTCAAGCCTTCCACTCTCCAGAGAAACAGCATCTGCTGAGATGCTTAATGTGGACCTGGCACCTGGTGGTCACATGGTGCCCCCTGTGACATTTCATCTTTGCAAAAGCAGACAGAGGGAAGAAAGTGTGGGTACAAATCCCCAACAGGGTATTTGGGTGCCACCATAGTTTATAAGACATGAAGCAGAGACAAGAGAAAGAACAAAATGTTGGGGTGCTTTCCCCCAGGTACACACTTTGCAAGGCCTCTGTAATATATATCCTGTTCATGCTGTTGTTGGGGGCGGGGAGCCCGGTGTGGGAGGCAATCACCACAGATCTCAAACTGCTGTTTACAATGTGGGGCATTTGCTGAGACCTAAAATGTCCTTCCTCAGATACATTCTCCCCCACCCTCTGGGTTCTTAAACCCATGTGGACTCCGAGGGAAATTGAATCCATATGTTTCTGGTTCATTTGCACTGAACTCATCAAAATGTAATTTTGCAACATCTAGCTGAAGTCCAGGATGTCTTTAGAAGCCTCATTTTTATGCCTTTTTATAAGGTCCTCTCCCTTGGAGACAGGAAGTTAGCCTTGCCAAAAGTGGACAGAATTCCAGCCAAGCGGGAGTTCTGCCTGGGAATCCCACAGGAGGTTGGTAGAGCTGTGTATCTCAGACCCACCTCCACGTTCAGTCTCTGATCAGGAGGCTCCATGAGCTATCCAGCAGGGAAGCATCGCACCTGAGCAGAGCCTGGATTGTTTGCACTGTGGCTCGGGGTTCTGTCTGATGGTCCACAAGCAAACAGAAGAGGTCAGCTAGTTCCATTTTGATGATGGGAGCTCTGATCACAACACAAGAAAGAGAGAGAGAGAGACTTGCTGATGCCAATGACAGGTGAACCAGACAGGTATAGAAAGCCCTTCTAGACTGAGCAGTCTGAGGGATGGAATGTTCTTTAGACATCTGAGGGATAATGGAGAGAAATAGATGTGGTCCTGACCAGGTTCATTTATCTGCACCCTGTGGGCTCCCGGTAAGTTAATGGTCATTTAAAAGTAAAATTTCCGTCAGCTAATAAGGCTTCGGTCACAGGCTGCAGCTTACACACAAATACAAATGCGGGGAAGGAAAGGGGAGCTGCAGGGTCATGGTTGGTGGAGGCAGATAAGTGGGAAATTTGGATTCCGGTCCTGAGTCCGGTACACTGCGACAGCTTCAAATACATGCTCTAATTAATTAGAATACCTTCTCCGGTTATGTCCTCCACAATTACTTGGGCAAAGAAAAATAGCGTGTCGTCCAAGAGTTTTCAAAGGTGAGGGTGCGCTTCGCCTTGGTCAGCTAAGGGTGGTGACTGCCAGCTAGCTTATAAAGCTGACTGTGAGCGCAAGGCTCAAACTGGACCAGCAGCTGCCTCCTGGCCCCTTCAGAAGACTTTGGAGGAAGACAGTGAGGGCTCCTGGACTAGGAAAATTTAAAGTGGTAAAGCCAGAGTCAGTTGGGGTGCACCCTATCTCTACAACCCCAGTGAAGAACTTTAAGTTTAGTCATGTACCGTGTGTGCAGGGTGGCTCACACTTATAAGTTGGGTTTGGGTTAAGGACTATATGAAGCTGCGTCCTGAAAATTAACTTGTCTTCCATTAACAGCCATTCCTTCCCTCCCCCAATATATCTAATATAGGGTCTGGCACCCAGAGGCCTGCTGCACTGAATGCCCAAACAGGTTAGGACTAGACCAATCCTATAAAAATCAGTCTCCATGTGGGTGGCCCCGACAGCCATGCTCAATGGAGACATGACTGCCAAAGAAGGCTTTCTTTTCCCTGCAAATGGACAGGTTACAACATTCGACTCCCCGAGCTTTTCTCCTGCCAGATACGTAGACAGGATGTCTGGAACGGAGAAACTACCTTGCCACCGTGAAGCAACAGGCCTGAGAATAAGAGCCAACTTCTCCAGGGATATAGAGTAGAAAAACAGACAGGGCCCACGAGGCATTTTTGACACACAGAAGGACCTGTAATTAGTGTGATCACTACATATGCAAGGGAAAGCCCCCATGTCTCCAAACCCTTTGTTTAGATTTCTAGCCCATGTAATGGAAGGTGTTCTTAGCTAATTCTGCTTAATCTGAACACTATGGGGCTGAGGTAGAAGTTTCTGGTATGTTTCCTATGCTTTGATTTTGCCTGTTTGGATGTTTGATTGGAATTTGTTGCTTGTAACAGATTTTTATTTGGTAACCCAAGCTGGCCTTCAACTTTAGACAAAAGCTACTTCAGTACAGAAAGACTCACATCCAAGGGTGCAATGAAAACTTACAAATCCTTCATTATAAGTAAGCAGAGAGGCCTGTGCCGTTTCAGGAAATTGTTTTTCAGAGAGAGCTAGAGGCCCAGGGCATCTCCATTGGAAGAAATGGGTGTGTCAGTCCATGTGACTTCAACATAGGGAGAAGGACCAAGAACTAGTCTGCTCCCAGAATAACCTAGGGACTTGATAAATGACCCTTTATGGACAGAGGTATTTGCCATACCCACAACCACTACAACATGGTGCTGCCAGCCTGCAATTCAGGGCTTCACGTCATTCTGCTCCTGGCCAGGGTGGGTACCTTCCTGAAGGCTCGTTCCTTGGCACACTACGCGTAACAAGGAACCTCACAGAGTAGGACCCCAGAGTTTGTCCTATTTAGGGACAAACCCTAGGTTTTGACCATGCCCATGCCACTTGTGATGACTGTCAGAATCTTGTGGCACTCAATATGGGCAAGGGTGGAGGAAGGCAGGGTCACAGACAATGGATTCTGAGATACAGATAAGGTAGCTCATTGGGGTCCCACCACCACAGGGCAGGTGCCATCTGCAGGCTAGGAAAATCTAGAGAGGACATGAGCACAGTAGGAATCAGCTTTCTTAGTAAGAAATTGGTACCTCAGACATGATGACACTTGGAGACATCTGGTTTACCTCAGTATTGTGAGATCTGAGATCCTCAGATGCAGGGAGTTTGGATGAGAAAGAACCTTCTTATGCTCAGATATTTGAACACTTGATCCCAAATTGGTGGCACTGTTTGGGAAGGTTTGGGAATGTTTAGTGGAGTCTTGTTGGAGGAACTAGATCACTGAGGGCAGGTTTTGAAAGTTTATAGAGTCTTGTTCTCTCTCTCTCTCTCTCTCTCTCTCTCTCTCTCTCTCTCTCTCTCTCTCTTTCTGCTTCCAATGTACGAATGAAAACATGGTCAAACAGATTCTTGTTACTTCCACTTCTTACCCGTTACTATGTCTTTCCTGCTGTAGGAGACCCTCTCCGTCTGAAACTGTCAGTCACAATCAACCCTTTCTTCCTTAAGTTGCCTTAGTTTGGGTTGTGGTATTTTACCAGAGCATCAGTGAACAGAACCAAAGATTCTTACTTGGTCCTCAGGAGACCTAGCTGCCTCTGGACCCTTTCATTCTTAAGTTTCAAATACATCTTTTGAACCTCACAAGGGGGATATTCACCTGCCTTCCCTCCTGTGTTTACAGCTCGTCATGGCTATGACAAAACACCCAGCACAGACATCTCAAGGGAAAAGAGGTTCCCTTTGCCTCAGAGTCCATTGCAGTGGAGAAGGTACAGCAACTGGGGTAGCTGGGGCAGTGCTGGCAAAAGTTTGCAGTGTGGCTGGTTCACGTGTGGGACCAGGCTATAGCCCTTCACGGCCTGTCCCCAAACACTCACCTCCACTAGCCATGCCATGCCTCATCAAATATCACCAACAACTGGGGATCAAGAATTCAAACCCTGGGCCTGAATAATTGGCTCTGTGGGTAACAGCACTTGTTGCTTCTGTGGAGACCCTAGGTTCAGGTCCCTGCACCTACACGGTGGTTTGTGGCCATCTGTAATCAGTTCTAGGAAATCTGAGGCTCCCTCTGGTCTCAGAAGGTCTTGCACACATGTGATGCACATACGTGCATGCAGGCAAAATACTTGAATAAGTAAAATAAAATAAAAGTCTCTAAATTAAATTCATACACATGTGCCTATGAAGGACACTACATGTTCAAACCTCAATCCCACCAGACCCTAAGAAAGGTACTAGTGGCAATCTTCTCTTAGTTCAGAGGGCCCCTGTGGCTCTCCCGGATTCTCTGTGTTTTCATCTGGCTACATTGGGCCTCTCAGATTCTTCCTCCTCCTGGGAAGGTAGAAAAATGCCCAGAAGATGCATACTGAGGAATCAGGCATGACACCTCCCCTGGGCAATGTACCTGCTGGTCCTTTGGTCTGCAGGAGGCACTGGGGCTCCGGAGAACTCAAAACTTTGGCTCCTATGGTAGTCTAAGTGAGACTAGCCCTCATCGGCCCATGTATTTGAATGCTTGTTCCAAAGTTTTAAAACTGTTTGGGAAGGATTAAGAGGTGTGGCCTTGTTGGAAGAGGCCTTTTACTGGGGCTGGTTACTAGGATTTGAGGTTTCCAAAGACCACACCATTCCCTTTGAGTTTCTCTTTCTCAATCTCATGATTGTTGTCTCAACATATAATCTCTGGGCTACTGCTCCAGCACCAGGCCTTGCTACTGCTGCCATGCTACCCATCATGATGGTCATGGACTCTCTGAAACTATAGTGCAGCCCTCAATTAAATGTTTTCTTTTATAAGTTGTCTCAGTCATGGTATTTCTTCATAGCAATAGAACAGTAGCTAGGACAGTCGCCCAGGTAACTTGAGTGTGGTCCCTAGAAGGAATCAAAATGATCCCCAGCACCCTTTTCTTACACCAATTCTACATTATTTCTACTATGAAGCTATCTGGTCCACACAAGTATGAGTTAACTCTATTATCAATTCCCATGGAACAGTGAGCCCAGCAACAGGACTGCCTCTCCTGCCCATGACAGAGGTGACATCCAGGAAGAGAGCAGAGGCCAACATTATTTTGAATTAAATAGTAATGGAGAGGATTTTGATAGCTATTTTTTAATACCTGCACAATTGGATGAAACTCAGACACAAGAGGAACTCAATTTTGTTTTTCATTAATATTCACTTTGTTAACATGAACAGATGATTTCTGGAAGGCTCTCCTTGCCCTTTTAATTCATTCTCATAGAACGTGGCAGAGATAGCCTCCATTATTAAACTGATTAGCAAGCCCCATGAATCTTGTCTTGTAGATTTTATTATTGCTGAGACCGGACAATGTGTTTGGGCTTTGTAAACGTGAAGGCTAGGGGTTGGAGCATTGAGGGTCAGGGGAAGAACTTTCTCTTAAAATATAATTTAAACAAACTAAACAACACATTACGTTCATGACAGGTATATCATGAAATGACAAATGAATTTTCCAGTATTGCATGGGTCACAAGTGGAAATATATAGTCTTGGGGATTCAGAGACTGGGGAATATGTGACCATAGCATCCCAAATAGTGCAGGATCCAAGATATCTACCGAGAATATAGAATTCTCCATTGGCCCCTGACAGGTGTCTGTTTAGATTCTTGAATCCTCCCTATGATAGGGAGCTCACCACCTCCCAAGGAAGCCATGACTAATTTAGGGTGCCCTGTTGTCTACCCTAGATTTAATAGAATTGGCATCATTTTCTCTCCGAGATGCGTTAGGGCAGAAGTGTAGCTGTTTAAAATTAAGAAGTCTTTTTTTTCTCGTTGTGTGCTTGAAAACCAAAGCCAGACAAAAAGGGGTGGAAAAGAATTAGATACAGCTTAAGAATCTTTCAGGACCAAAGCTGTTTGACAAAGATCACTTTATTTCACATACAAAGGAGCCTATGAGCTAAATGACACCAAAATTGCCATTAAAAGATAAGCTATGGACCCTAGGAAAAGTCAAGGTTCAATGACCAGCTCCAAGGGTAGTAGAACTGGTAAGGATGAGGCATGGGTGCCACCGGGTCCGGGAAGTTGCCAAGATCTGGAGGAAGTCAGGAGTGGTGTCATATGCTTTTAATTCCAGCACTCAAGAGGCAGAAGGTGGTAGATCTCTGTAGTTTGAGGCCAGCCTATTCTACACAGCCAGTAGGCTCCAGAACCAGCTACTGTCTCAAATATATTCAAAGTGTCTGAGACACCATTGTCCCAAGACCTGGCAAAATATTTGGGCACCATCACAAAATTGCTACAGTGATGAACAGCACCTCACCCTCAACTTTGGGGGTGTCTCATTCCATTCTCTACAAAACAGTTCCTGTCAGTCATGATCTGTGAACACCTGAAGCTGTATTAGTTTAGCACACTAGCTTCTCACCCTCATTCTTCTTCAAGAAAAGAATTCAGATGCCCTGGCCTAGTGAAGTAGAGAGCCTAGGACCTAGCAAAACGCTTGTTTTTGAGCTCTGTTTCTTCTCCCTCCTCATCTCTGCTGTCGGTCCTCCTCTGTGGTTTCCCAGAGTTCCTAGTGCCTCTTTGACTTCTTCCCCAGGCTCACCATGTATCTTCTGAGTCTGCTCCAGTTCCAGTCCAAAGTGGTGAAAGAAATTCAATTCAGGATGACCTAACTACAAAGAGAATTTGTTAATGTATGTAAATGGAATCTTAAAAATATAAAAAGAGTAGCTGGCTTCTGGCATGGCCAAATCCAGAGGCTCAAACAACATCTTTAGGATTCTGGATGTCCCAGTCTTCTTGGCTCCTGGTGCTCAGTGTTGGCTGTGTTCTCCAGAATCTCTTCTTTCAAGATGATAAAGATGGCCATCAAGAGCATTAGGCTGTCATTTGCCAACTTAATGAATGCAGCAGAGCATTAAAGCTCCCCTTTCCTGATTGTTTCAAAATAAAAGTCTCTGTTGATATCGGACTGGGTGGTGTGACCATGATTTTTGAATGGTTTTCACATCTGCTCTCAAACTGGCCTTTAGTACAACTTGAAAGCACAGAATGGAGCTCACGAGAGGGGTAGTAAGGCTGTTGTAGACAGACGAGAGCAGTTTGCTAGGTGCCTTAAAATGGGAGCTGTGTCCAGAGACTAGTACCACGTGGAAAACAGAAATGGACAAGAAATTCAAAGGAAGACCACTGGAGAGGAGCAGGGAAGGAAGGCTAGGAAAGAGTAGCTGCAAGGGTGAATAAGACCAGAGGGTATTATATGCATATATGCATGTATGGTAATGCCACAATGAAACCCCTTTGTATAGTTAATATATGCTAATAAGTTATCTACCATAATCCTATCCCGTCCTGTTTATAAATCTGGTGTGCCCATCAAGCAGAACACATTAGAGTTCCATCAAACACGTGTCAATACTCTACCGCCGCTTTGCTTTTTATTTTCTTCTTTTATTGAACTTTTTAAAGAAGGCATCCTCTGCCAATTATAGAATAGAAGAATTTTAACAATAAACTAAGGTCTAAATGCAATATTTCACATACACGAAAAATCAAAATCCTGAGAAACAATCAGTATGGATAGAGGACTTAGTCCAAGGAAGTAAGCCTATCCAGCTCTCTGACCTCCAGCTCAGATGTCTGGCCAGCGTAACTCACTGGGGCAGGAGCTGAGGCAGCTCACAGGGCCTAGCGCTTGGTCTCTCTTTCACGTCTCCAAGATGTAATTAGTCTGTTTTAAACCGGTAGTCAGTAAATAGTTGGGCGATACAGCAAATAGAATTAATTAGCTTGGTATCCTTATTTGTCCTTCAGTATCACTGGATTTTAGAGATTAAAAAAAAAAATAGGAAGTTGTCCTGGTTTTGTTTCCTGTTGCTGTGACGAAAACACCCTGTCACAGCAATACTGGATTAGAGCTTTATTGGTTCAAAATTTTAGGGGAAATCACAGCAGCAGAAAGCTGAAGCTGTGGGATATTTAGCTATGCAAAGGTGTGTTGCGTTTTGTTTAACTCTGTAAAGATGTGTTGCATTTGTTTAATTATGTAAAAATGTGTGATTGTTTTATGTTTCCTGTCTATGGTAACTGATTGGTCCAATAAAAAGCTGAACAACCAATAGCAAGGGAGGAGAAATTTGGGCTCTGGAGAAGAAAAAGAAAGAGACACTAGGGAGAAACCAGAGGCTGGACAGACATGGAAGAAGCACAAAAGTAGAACCTACAGGATGAAAGAAAGGTAAAAAAGCCCCAGGCAAAAATGGTTAAAGGAGCCTGTTAAAGGCCTAAGCTAAAGCTGAGCATTCATAATTAATAATAAGCTCCCATGTCTTTATTTAGGAGCTGGTTGGCAGCCCAAAGAAAATTCCAGCTACATAGTCATTCATTCATTCATACCCACATCAGCAGGAGACAAAGAATGAGCGCCTACCTGCTGGTGCTGGCCTCCCTTCCTCTTTTAGATTCCTCTTTTAGGTGAGTTAGTCCCTCAACTCCTCCCTGCCTTAGGAGAGGAGCTGCCCACAGTGGGTGGGCCTTCCCAGGTCAAGTAGAGCAATCAAAACAATCCCTTCCCCCTCCAGACACGCCCACAGGCCAACCTGATCCAGAGAATCCCTCATTGAAACATTCTTCAATGATTCCAAGTAGTGTCAAGTAGACAATTAAGACTATCACAGAAACAAAATATGATTACCTTTTGGAAACAGCAGTAATCTTGTTTTTTTGTTTGTTTGTTTGTTTGGGTGGGTTTTTTTGGTTTTTTGTTTTGTTTTGTTTTGTTTTTAGGAAGGGGGATGAGATTAGTGAATGGGTTGACTTCCAGTTCAAGTTCACATGAAGAAAACACACCCTACCCCGTCCATCTCAACAGCTACTGCTAAAACCAAGGGCAGAAGAGATGGAGCAGGGATCTAAGAACTTTCAAAAGAAAATGTAGAAAGCAAATTTGGAAAGAGAAACAGATGCCAAAATGGCCCCAAAATGGCAGTTTTTAGTTTCTTTAGTTTCTCCTCCTAGTGGTCCAGCCGTTTAAGCCTGGACCTTAGAAGCAATGAAAAATCTAGAACTTTACACCAAGTATAGTGAAAAGCCAGTCTAATGTAAGACCTGCCTCTGATCAGAAAGACACAGAGGACTCCTGTCCATCAGAGGTAGTGGGGGAACCCTTTCTTCCTTTACTCTGTTCTCTCCTGCTCCACCCACTTAGCCTGCAAAGCCAGAGAATACGTGGCTGTCAAGGTTCCTAAAGCAAAGGAGCGGAGGCTCTCTCTATAACTAGAGTTGCCATGGTTCCATAATTTTGTAGAGAAACATGCCTTGTTTCTCTGCCATCTTGCCATTGGCTCCCAGTGGGGACACAATTGCAGGAAGTGAGCAGTGGGGTCAGGGGAACAAGAGCAGAGGATGGTGGGAGGGAACGAGTACTGGGAAGTGACCCCCATGTTGTGTGTGGACCCCTGGGTTAGTCCCCTGCAGTGTGAGGTGGAGCGGATGCTAAGCAGCATCCAAGGTGTTGAGACCTGCCTTACAGAATGGATTACCTTCCAGGTCCCGGACAAGGCACGAGGTGACATGGACAGAGACCAGATCTGACTAACCCTGTAAATGCCTTGAAAATTGAATTTAAATTAGAACCAGAGCTTACAGGCTATGTACTGCCTTCCAGCCTGAGTACAATGGGCCTTAATCTAAGATGAAGCTAAAAATGTAGATGGACAAGACAATCGACACTCTCCAAAAATTGTAAACAAGACCCACAGTCCTTTAGTATGATGTTCAACCCCCAAGGCACTCCAAAATTGCATATGAAAAATCAGGAAAAGCTCTACATCACTTGAGGATGAAGGTGGGTGAAATCATCCCAGTGCTGTGATGATACAGCGTTTGAAAACATCAAATAAAGACAAAAGCAACATCCATAACTGTATCCAAAAAAATACTGGAAAACATTCTGAAAATGAACACTATGAGCTCTTAGCACGGTAATGTATGATATATAAAAGAATGAAAGGAAAACTCCACAACTACAAAATTGCCGTTTTTAAAACTCACCGGATCAATTCAATATCAGAATGGACATGTCAGATGAAAGAGTCACTTTACTGTACTTGAAAGCAAGTCAATAAAAATGACCTAGTCTTAGGGTTGGCGAAATGGCTAAGTGATTAAGAGCCCCTACTTCTCTTGGAGAGGATATGAGATTAGTTGCCAGCACCAGTATCAGATGGTTCACAGTGGTCTACAACTGTAGACACAGAGAATCTGCTTCCCTCTTTAGGCCTCTATAGGCGCCTGCACTCAAATGTGCATTTGCGTGCTCATGGGGGCACACTCATGGTCACACATGTAATCATGAAAATTAAAATTGCCCATTCCAAACATCAGAGAGACAGAAATGGCAAAAGAGCCTGAGAGATCAGAGAGGCCAGACCAAGCAATCAAATATGTACATTATTAAAGCCCGGCAAAGAAAAAGCAAGGTGCTGTGTAGTTATTAAACAACACAGTTAATAAAAAGAGGGAGAAATCACGGATGAAAAGTTCCTTACTTCGATAGAGGCTTAAACTTATAAATTTAAGCAACTCTGAAAAAAATCTCAAATGGCAAACCCAAAGAAAACTGTACCCAGGTGCGTCATATCAAAACGCTGAACATAGAAAACAGTCACATTGGCCAGAGAAAATTTGGATTTGATTGTATGGCCCTGTAATCTCAGCACTTGGAAGCTCGAGGTAATAAGATAAGGAATTCAATTCAAGCCCATCATCAACCTGTTTAAAAAAAAAAAAAGCATCCAATGAAAACCGATACATTAGCTACAGAGTAAACAATTACTTGGGTAGTTAAAGATTTTTCATCAAAGGTCATGGTGATCACAAGAAAGTAAGAGAAAACAGTTGAAAGCTTGAAAAGTAGGATTTTAATTCTACATCCAATAAAAAAACAGTTATATCAAAATGAAAATGTTAAGGAAGTATAAAAGAATTGTTATCCTTATTACCTACTTTTAAAAGATGCTAAAGGATTCTTCTGAAAAGAAGGGGTTGGTACCTAATGACATCCACCGTAGGTGCTGGGGCTTGGATGCAGGTCCTCTGACATTGCAGTCAGTGCTTTTACCCACTGAGCCACACTCCCAAACCCTTAAAGTGGCAAATATCTTATTATTTTATTTCAATCATGGTTATGGGAGTAGCCTGGCTTGGTCATCCCATAATGCATTCCTAATGAAATATCACACTGTGTACAGTGGTTATATACAATAAAATTTTCAACTAAAAATTCTTCAAAAATATAGTTTTTTATCAAAATCCTTCTTAGATATAGTCACATTCATTTTATGTGTATGAGTGTTTGTCTGCCTACATGTATGTGTGGCCACCATGTGCATGCAGTACCACAGATGCCAGGAAATGACTCCCAAGGAACTGAATACAGATTGTTGTGAGCCAACATGGGGGTGCTGGCAATCAAAGCTGGGGTCCTCTACAAGAGCAGCCAATGCTCTTAACCATCTCTTCATTCCTGAAATAGAATTTATCAAAGGGAACAAGGTATTAAAACCCTGCAGCAAACATGGAACGAGAATATCAGAAGGCAAACAGAGAGGGGGGCTAAATAAAGTCTTTGGCTTAGAATGCTTCCGCAGTTCTCCAGATTAATGAGAGCTGACAAACTGCTGATCTTTGAGAAACAAAGCAGGATAAACACCCAAACTACACCAAAACTTGTCCTGTCAAAGCTGCAGAAACACAACAGCAATGGGAAAACCTAGAAAGAAATCCAAGAGGACAAGCAGCTGAGGTGAAGGGGACAGTGCTCAGGCCTAACACAGACGCTCCTGACAACAGGCAAGCAAAGGAAGAGATTCGGGGAATGTTCTAAATGTTAAAAGGAAATAGCTGCCTGCTTGGATTCTGTGTCCTATAGAGTTACCTTTCATAAATGAAGGAGGCAAAAGACCTTTACAGATAAAAACTGAGGAAATGTATTGCCACTTGGTCTACCTAATACACTATATTAAAAATTTCTCAAGAAAAAAGAAATTAGTATAGGTTGGACTCTCATGTCTACAAAAAGACTCTCATGTCTACAAAAAGAGCAAGGGGGATCAAATGAAGGCAAAATAAAACAGTTTCATTTCCTTATTCGCCCCTCAATTTAACAATTAAGACTTGATTGAAAATAACGAATGTAGCAACACAGTGATTATAGCTCATGGCTTAGGAAGATAAATAATGACAAGGGACAGGAGGAAAACTGGGAGCGTCCTGCTAGCAGATACACCGGCTATGAAGCAGCAGTGTCATTTCATATTAAACTTGAGGGGATAGAGAGGTGGCTTGGCAGTTCAGAGCATTTGCTGCTCTTGCAGGGGATGTGGTTTGATTCCCAGCACCCACACGACAGCTCACAACTGTCTGTTAATCCAGTTCCAAAGCAGGAGGTGCCCTTTTCGGGCCTCTTCAGGTACTGCACACAGCACACAGACATATCCGCAGGCAAACACTCACACACAAAACATAAAGAAATCTAAAAAATCAAGAGTAAAAAGCTGTAGCAAGATGCATCATGCTAACACTAGCCATAAGAAAGTTGGAGTGACTGTAAAGTTCTGGCAAAGCTGACTTGAGAGCAAAGAAAATTGCCAGACATGAATGAGGAGCATTACCTGGAGACAGAGTAGTCAATTTTCTAAGAACGAATAACCATCCTTAATGTGTGTATGTCCCTAACCAAAGCTTTAAAATACCTAAGGCCAAAAAAATAATAAAATTGCAAGAGAAATAGACAAATACACTATCATCTTTGGAAAGTTCAATACCCTCTACCAGTGACTGACAGATTCAGCAGGCAGAAAATCACGAGGACATGGTTGAATCGACAGTACCATCCGTCAGTGAGATCTAATTGACTTTTCCAGATTCAGTCAACAATGACAGAATGCACATTCTTTTCAGACTTGCAGGGAACATTCGTCACAATGGAACACATTTGGGCAATAAGCACACCTTCAAATACCCAAACGGTACAAACCACAGAAAGTACGCTCTAGAATTACAAAGGAATGAGAGTAGAAACCCGTGATATAAATATAGCCATTTGGAGATTCAAAAAAGTCTCAGGACAAATCTTAAAATATTTTAAAGGAAAGATAAATGGCCTACTGAGTGTAAGTAACACAGTGAAGGCAGCAGCTGGAGGACACAGGGTGGCATGTATGCTTGCGTGTGTATGTCTGTGTGCCATGTGTGCAGTACCTGTGGAGACTGGAAGAGGGTACCAGCACCTGAAGCTGGAGTTACATATAGTTGTGAGTTATGGTGTGGGTGCTGGGAATTTAAAATGACTATCACCACTAGCATCAAGGACATTAAAATGATAGTAATAGATTATTACAAACAGTTCATTGTCCATGGTTTGATAACACACATAAAATTGATTAATTTCACTGAATATGGTAGCATAAACCTATAATCCCAGCAATTGGGAGGTTAACATGGAAGCATCATGAGTTTGAGGCCAACGTGGGCCACACAGTTAAACCTTGTCTAGTAATACCCAGAATATACAAAGAACTCAAAACTGCAAACAGCAACATAAAAAGGAAACAAACACCTCAGTTTTTAAATAAAGGCTACTGATACTAGTCTTTATTTAAAGAAATTAAAATGACTAAGAAATACCTTTAAAAGTATTTAACGTCCTTACCAACTGGGGAAATACAAATTAAAACCACTTTGAGATTTCACCTCACCTCCTTCAAAGTGGCTAAGATCAAGAAAACAACGACCAGTAAACACTGGCAAGGGTGTGGGCCATGAAAGAGACCCTCATTTGCTGTTGATGGGATTACAAACCAGAGCAGACACTCTGGAAGCCAGGATAAAGAAATCCAAAAAAAAAAAAAACTAAAAGTAGATCTACCATGCAATCCAAATATACCACTATTGTGTATGTCCAAGGGACTGGACATTCTACTCCACAAGCTCTAGATCACCATGTCCATTGCTACTTTGTTAGCAATAGCTTGGGAATAGCAACAACCTAAATGTTTTTCAACTGAAAACAATGACAGTAAAAATGTGGTATCTATAGATTCTGGAATACTATCCAGCTGTTAAGAAAAATAAAATCATCAACTTTGCAGGGAAATGGATGGACTAAGAAAAGATCACATCGACTGAGGATCGGTAGACCCAGAAAGACAAATACCACATGTTCTCCTTCCCTGTGGATTTGGGCCCTAAGTCTTTAGTTATGAATATATAACCTGGAGTAACTGCAGAGACCAGGAAAACAGAAAGGGACCATGCTGGGGGTAGGGAGTTTAGGGAGGGGTTTGTAGGACACAGATGTTATGAAGAGGAAGGTGGGGTAATGGGGTGTCTTAGTTAGGGTTTTTGTTGCTGTGAAGAGGCTCTGTGACCATGACAACTCTCATAAAGGAAAACATTTGATTGTGGTGGCTTAGAATTCAGAGGTTCAGTCCATCATCGTCATGGTGGGACATGGCGGCATGTAGGCAAACATGGTGTTGGAAAGGTATCTGAGATTTCTTACATCTTGACTCACAGACAACCAGGAAGTGTTCTGAGATTCTGAATGGTGTCTTAAGCACATATGAGACCTCAAAGCCTGTCTCCACAGTGACACATTTTCTCCAACAAGGTCACACTTACTCTAACAAAGCCACACCTCCTAATAGTGTCACTTCCTTTGTGGGGGCATTTCTCTTTCAAACAACCCTGAGAGGGGAAAGTGAGGAAGGGGGAGGAATGGTGGTAAAAGAGAGGGTGAAGGAGGAGGGACAAACAACGCCAAGGCTGTTTAAAGAAGCCATAAGGAAGCATATTGTTTACACTTACTTAAAAATGTGTGTGTATGTGTGTACACATACATACATAGTTTCAATGAAGTTCTGCCAAAGAAATGTTTTTACTAATTCCTTAAAGGACTCATCTATTAAATCTTACAAAAAAGGAAAAGGAATGTACCAATGACCTATATTTATTTATGGAGAATGAATCAGTCAAACTTCAAAACATAGCTACCAAGTTAAAGTGCTCTTTCTGGTAAATTCTACAAAATACTGCAAGAAAAAAAAAGATGCCCAATTCCAGAAGGTAGACGTTACCCCACATTCTAAAGACTAGAGCTATCTTCCAGCCAGAGACTAACATAAAGTAACAACCAAAAATAAAACACAAGGCCAAGCACACATATTCTGCACCCAGGAAGGCGAGGCAGGTAGATGCCAAGCTCAAAGCCAGCCCAGATTACATAGTGAGACCCTTTTTAAGAAAATGGAAAGATAAGCTAAAGATCTCCATCTCTCATGGATGCAGAGATGAAAATCCCCACAAAAACTATTAGTGGCCACAGACCTAAACAAGCAGTGTTCAGACAGAGCACGGGAGAGCACAAACATACCTTCCTCAGTGGGAGGGCCTGTCTGAAAAGACTTCACACATAACGTTCCAGAACAAAGGAGAAGACTAGAATTCTTCTAAAGGCCTGGGTCGCCGGGGATTAGGCACAGCGTAGTGAAAGGGTTAATGAGCGGTGACTCTATTCTGTATTACACAGTGATGTAATGGTATAAGGTAACACACGACATCACGCAGGTGACGAATCCCATCAACATTGGCAATGCCGAAGAATGAAGCCTGATAGAATTTGGCTGAACTGAATCATAACTGGTGTTGTCAATCCTGGTTCCTTTGCTGGACAACGACACTGTGAAGAAGCACCACTGTGTTCATGGCAGAGGAAACAGTGGGGAATGGGCACAGAAACTGCACTTTGGCTCAACTTTTGTATAATCCTCAGACACAGTTAAAGATCTACAAAGATTCAGGCAGTGGTGGGGCACGCCTTTAATCCCAGCTCTCAGGGGGCAAAGGCAGGCAGATTTCTGTGAGTTCG
The DNA here is from genome assembly GCF_982192425.1 of Myodes glareolus. Taxonomy (NCBI): domain Eukaryota; kingdom Metazoa; phylum Chordata; class Mammalia; order Rodentia; family Cricetidae; genus Myodes; species Myodes glareolus. The sequence goes on along the minus strand of NC_142026.1, from coordinate 51,339,866 downwards.
AGGCCAGGCTGGTCTACAGAGCAAGTTCCAGGACAGGCTCCAAAGATACAAAGAGAAACCCTGTCTCAAAAAAAAAGTGAGTTGGAACTAGAGAGGCAGAGGGAGCTCAGTGGTTAAAAGCAATGATTGTTCTTGTGGAGAACCTGAAGTTATTTCTCAGCACTCCCAACGTGGCTTACAGCAGCTTGTAATGCCAGTCTCAGGGGTCAGAGGCCCACTTCTTACCTCCATAGGCTCCTTCACACACGTAGGACACATACTCAGGCACACATACACACATCAAGATAAATAAATCTTTATTAATAAAAGAAAATAAGAAAAAATAGCTGCCGGTTGTGGTGGCGCACACCGGTAGGATTTGCTGAAGGAGGCAGAGGCAGGAGGAACATGAGTTTGAGGCTAGCCTGGGCTACACATTTAAAAAAAATAGCCAAACTTAGTGGCACAAGTCTTTTAATCCTAGTACTCAGGAGACAGAGATCGGCAGATTTCTGAGCTGAGGCCAGTTTGGTCTAGAGCCACACTCAGAAGGCATGTGAGTCCCGTTGGTGGGGCCCCTTGTACGTATTCAGCAACTACCTGACTTCTTTGATTGCTGACTTTGGACTTTCAAAAAATGAAAACCAAAAGACAAAACAAAACCCCAAACTACCCAGCGGTACCGCTCTGACTACTAAAGGCGACAGCTGCTTCTTATGAGTAATTGTCAAAGAATAGGTTTAATTAATTCTGTTAAAGTGAAGTAGGTGTTAATGCTCTTATAGAAGACTTTTAATAGTGGAGGGGCATTCTTGGGATGTATTCAACTGAGTGTGGCATGTGTGTGTGTGTGTGTGTGTGTGTTTACCTTCTAAGTGAAACTGAAATGCTTTTCTAACTTGTAGGAAAAAAAAATAACAGATCCAGGAACGGCAACTTCCCTTTCAGTCTCATATGAGATGGATTGAAAGCTTTAAACAATAGGACACTTGTGGTTGCAGCTATAAAACAATGGACAAAATCAAAAGTAATGTTAATACTGAGGGAGAGCAAAGTGGGCATTAGAGGTGGGACCACAATTGGCTGCCACGTCCAGGGCCACCTGTACGTGCTACAGCTGAGTTAGAAAGGAGTCTTTCTGGATCCCAGATCAGTGCCCAGGGTGCAAAGGTCACCCAGGTACCCAAAGGAAGTTTAGCAGGGGTCCACTCTTAACCTCGGCACTCTCTCTTCTCGTTTCTCTCCTCTTTCTCATTTGCAAGACAAATAATTTTAAGATGTAATTAACATTATTTTACAATCTTTTAATCACTAGAAATTGCGTATAATTATTTTACCTCCACGCTGGTGCCAAGAACTGCTGTGAATTACTTGGCTTCTCAAAGCACAGAAAGAAAATGCTTCACTTCTGCATTAATTAAGGATTCTTCCCCCTACTATTCCTGTCCATTAGCCTCCACCATGCGATGGATGTGAATGGTCATTACAACAGGCAGAAATAGGAACATAAATTTTCTGCTAATGAAAATGTCAGTTGGAGATGCCGTCTATCTCGGAAGGTTCTGATATGCACAGGTCTTTTTTCTTCTTCTTCTTCTTCTTCTTCTTCTTCTTCTTCTTCTTCTTCTTCTTCTTCTTCTTCTTCTTCTTCTTCTTCATCTTCTGGTCTGTCTTGTACCTTTTTGCTAGTCTCTTAGAGACTCGCCTAGAAGGGCCATCCTCTTTTATTTATAGATAGTTAGTGCACACCCTTTACAGTAGATTGAGGACTGTACTCAGGTCTCTATTAAATATTCCATTGATTTTTAAAATTGCTCCCTCTCTTATCAGACCTCGCAGGGTCTCGGCCTGGGAAACCTTCTGACCTTCTCCTCGCTGTCTGAGGCCAATGTACCAGTGACTGGGGAAGCATGCATCTGTTTATGGGATGATGGCAATCCATCCATCAGCGGATACTGTGTCCAGTATGCCCTACCGGCTCAGTGCAGAGAGTTCACTTGCTCTGGGTTTTAAGAGCTTTTTCAGAAGCATGTTTGCCCTGCCTTGTGCTGGAGTGAGTTTGTACTGGGAACCTTCAACATAGCCGTGGTCTATCTGTGGTCAGAGTTGACTGAGGACCTAGGTGGTCCTTGCACCTATGCAACAAAGTGCGACAAACATTTCCTGTTCATGCTTGCAATGCTAGCAGGAAGTGCAATATAGTTTTCCCTATAACTGAACCAAAGACTGTAAGGCTACCCACTTTGGAAAACACCAGTTGAATTTTTTTCTTTTTTTTCTTTTTTGGGATAAGTCAACTTCCTGACAACCAGTTGATTTTTAAAGAGAAAATGGAGTACCACAAGGACTGCTTTGTTTTTGTTGTTGATTGATTTTTTTTTTCAGCATTGGGAATTGAACCTAGGACTTTGTGTGTGCTAGGTAGCTGTTCTACCTCTGAGTTACATTCTTTGACCCTGTTTTTATTTTTATTTTGAAATAAGATCTTCATAAATTGCCTAGGCTAACTTGAACTAACTCCTGTCTCTGTCTCCCAGGTAGGCCTTCTACTTACAACACTCCTGCCTCAGTTTCCTACATATCAGGAACACCCCGCTTTCTCCATCACAACATGCAGCTTGGGAAGGTCCTTTAATTGCTAAGTACTTTTGGAAAGTAAGTGTATAGCCTATTGCTGCCTAGGTACAAGCCTGCCTCAGCTCCCTCTGTCCTTTGTGGAATACTCAGGCCGTCTGCATGTGGCGTCAGTAGAGCTGGCCCACTCAAGGCATGGCTAGCATTCTGCTCGCACTCGGTAAAGCTTGGTAGCAGGAAGCGGGGCTCCGAGATGTGCCGAGTACTCATTAGTCATTCTCTACCACAATTGAGTTGGCTGGTCCGGCTGTCAAAAAGATTCCAAAAATATCTATTCTCCAGAAAACTTCCAGACAGGTTGTGTAAAATGACTATTTTAGAAATAATATTTTAGCACATTAAAATGGCTATTACAAAGCCACCATTTGGATTCTGTTCAACTAAGTATGAATGGCTGAAATCAATTTCTAAGATCAGAAGTCCTTCGGTTCCAGTAACAACTGATTTGACTCCATTTATCTGTGTGTATGGGTGTGCATGCGCTTGAGTGTGCACGCATGCATGCTTGTGTGTGTATGTGTGTGTGCATGTGTGGATGCAAGTGAAGACCTGAGACTGATGTCAGGACGTCTCCATCACTAGCTTTTTTACCTCATGCTTTGAGACAGAACCTCTCACTAAAACTAGGGCTTGCCACTTTGGCTAGATTGGTTGGACAGTGAATGGCTAGCATGCACCTGTCTCCATCCTCCTAAGCTGGAGGTACAGGCTCACACCACCATGCCAAGCGTTTAAGTGGTGCTTACCAAACTCAGGTGCTGATGCTCACCCAGTAATGCTTTCCCCACTGTGTGCACTGGTCCTGGTGCTCACCCAGCGATGCTTTCCCCACTGTGTGCACTGGTCCTGGTGCTCACCCAGCAATGCTTTCCCTACTGTGTGCACTGGTCCTGATGGTCACACAGCGATGCTTTCCCCACTGTGTGCACTGGTCCTGATGCTCACACAGCGATGCTTTCCCCACTGTGTGCACTGGTCCTGGTACTCACCCAGCGATGTTTTCCCCACTGTGTGCACTGGTTCTGGTGCTCACCCAGCATTGCTTTCCCCACTGTGTGCACTGGTCCTGGTACTCACCCAGCGATGTTTTCCCCACTGTGTGCACTGGTTCTGGTGCTCACCCAGCATTGCTTTCCCCACTGTGTGCACTGGTCCTGATGCTCACACAGCGATGCTTTCCCCACTGTGTGCACTGGTCCTGGTGCTCACCCAGCATTGCTTTCCCCACTGTGTGCACTGGTCCTGGTGCTCACCCAGCATTGCTTTCCCCACTGTGTGCACTGGTCCTGATGCTCACACAGCTATGAATTCCCCACTGTGTGCACTGCTCCTCATGCTCAGGCAGCAGTCAGGATACTCATGAGGGCTGCTCTGTGACCTTTGACCTTAGCGATGTCTTGCTTTTCCATACTTAAAGGGAAACATTGAAATGCACACTGTCATGGGCTTAAACTCACAATGACATTAAAATGACGTGCAAAGCTGTGTGATACAAGTAGCAGAGAATCACGCTTGCCATTAGAATCAGTAACCCCAAACCAAGAGCAATTTAAAAAAAAAAATCAAGAGCCTCCCCAAACGTGTTTTTTCAGAGTCTGTGGTCCACTCTATGTGCCAACCCAGTCACTGAAAGATGAGCAAGACACCAAACCCATCCTCCTAGGCTACACGGAGCAGTCAGAAGATGAAATAGTCCAATGATGGAACAATTGAGGACTAGAAGACCTTGGGTACTTTACAGTGTTGCAGAACAGATAGTTCTCCTACCCCTAAGTTACTGGGCTGCAAAAGATACAGGACTGAGAACTCTCTTAAGAGGGTCCGTGTCGTCAAGAAAACGTTGGGCATGCATGAAGCTTTGGGCAGGGCATGATTCAGTAGTTAAGAGTGCTTGGTACACAAGCATGAAGACCAGAGTTCAAATCCCCACCATCGGTGTAAAATAATTTGGCATGGACATGCATGGCTCTAATCCTATAGTTAAAGAGACAGAGACTGGCAGAATCTAGGACACTGCTGGCTGCCAGCCCAAGCCTAGCGCATCACTGGCCAATCTGACCAAAATAGTGAGCTCCAAGTTCAGTGAAAGACCATGTGTCAAGGGAATGAAGCAGAGAGCCATAGAAGAAGACATCTGACACCCTCCTCTGCCCTCTGCATGTGCACACATGGATGCTCACCCTGTCACATACATGCAAGAAAAAGAAATAAAAAAGAAAGGAAGGGGGAAAGAGAGCTAGAAAAGGAGGGAGTGAGGGAGGGAGAGAAGGAGGGAGGAAGAAAGGAAGGAAAAGAAAGAGAAGAAGAAAGGATGGGAGGGAAGTAGAGAAGGGGAAGAAGAAACAAGAAAGGAAGGAGGAAAGAAAGAAAGAAAGATAGAAAGAAAGGAAGGAAGGAAGGAAGGAAGGAAGGAAGGAAGGAAGGAAGGAAGGAAGAAAGAAAGAAAGAAAGAAAGAAAGAAAGAAAGAAAGAAAGAAAGAAAGAACGAACTCCTCATGGGGTTTCCTAGGACTGTCACCAGAAGCCTCTGTCAAGGATCACACCCTGATGTCGACTCATATCCTTGCCATCAGGACCACACAGGGCCCAGTGGTGAAACCCTGGCAGAGGTGGCTGCTCCAGCTTCTTGTCCAGAGGCGAGCACTCAGCACCACAGATTCAAAAAAAAAAAAAGAATCCTAACTAAAAGTAGCAGCTGCAATTACAGGTCATGTGTGCCAAGCACACATGGTATAAACGTAATGTATCATGTAACAACCAACCCCAAGACTCGTTCTTCATCTTCTCTAAGCCAAGGTGAGGAAAAGAAGAGCCATGGGTGAAGATCATGGCTGGTGTGTGGAGGATCGGGGTGAGTGCCTGCCCCTGCCTCGGGATTCCTGTCTCTCCAAATCCAGGTTTTGGCTTGCAGAAACAGCATTACCCCTTCAGAAAGACCCCTGCCCTTCATGCCAAATTTTTGTCGATACTATTATTTAAAGGGACGCAACCCAATTTATCCCAGTATCAATTCTCTATATCATTTACCTCAGCACCGATTGTATCATTCACAAATTAGCATTAGGCAGCAATTTCGGATCCCCATATAAAACTATTTAGCAATCTAGCCAAGAAAAGGGAAGATGCAAAGCGAAAGCCAGGGTGTCGAACCTAATTCTTTTCCTTATCTCCTTGTTACATATTGACATATTTGAGGCCATTCAAAAGCGTCCAACTTGTCTTGCCAGAGTGCAAATCAAGAGTATCGACAAGGAAGGCTATTTAACAGGTTTATTTAAATGTCGGAGTCCTATCTCAGTGGGATCTGCTGCTCTAACCGGCTGCTTCTGCAGAATGGTCAACTTTTGTTTGGAGGGTATAAAGATGCTTCAGGTTTATTTGTTGGCCACACATGGGTATTATGGGATGTTGGCCTAGGGCATGCGGACATATTCTTTAAGATTACCTCATTCCAACAGTTTAGCCTTGAGCACAGTTCTATGCCAGACGCCAGGTATATAATGCTGAGTCTGCCATGACTGCCTTGCTGAGAGGAGAAGGGGGGGTGTGGCATCCTGTTAGAGTGGCAGAATGAACTAAGAGAGAAATTGGTACTGAGGATGTTTGAGCAAATGCAGTCATGTATCATTGAATGAAAAGAATGTATTCTGAGCAATGGGTCATTCCGTGATTTCATAGTAGTATGAACATCACAAAGCACACTTACACAAACTCAGATGACTGTGACATCACTGGACAACATAATTCAATGGGACCTGACCATTAAACGGAGCCCATCCTGCTGCTAATAGATGGTCATTCAGGGCACATCTGTCATCGAAACTGTGACGGCAGCTTCAGGACTAGGGCATGAGTAGAGGCTGTGTGGTTGTTGAGTGTGGGTGTGTAGGAGAGACAACGTCTGAACTGCGCCAGTGGACTGTTATGGGTGATTGGGTAAAGGATGAGAAAGGAAATGCTAGAGATCTAGATGAAGCATCAATGTGCTTGGACAATCTCTAGTTACAACTGAAGAGTATTGGTAAGAACTATCTACGGTAAAGTCTATGCCTGGGAGGTCTACTGTAGTACCTCTTCTCTTGCTGCGACCAAGTCTAACAAGAAGCAATGCAAGGGAGGAGGAGCTGTGTACAGTACATGAGCAATGAGGGTCTAGCTACCTCCACCTAGACTGAAATCCATCCGACAGAGACAAAGGAGCATGCTAGATGAGGAGTCTGGCCTCCTGGAGAATAGAGGAGACCCAGCAGAGAACAGCTGCGGGGCAGGACCATCAGGACCATCACCAAGAGTCCTTGGAGTAGCAGTGCCAAGCAGAGCCATGGCAGTGGGAGTTAGCAACATAATCTTAGACCAGCAGAACCGTTAGCTTTGGCGTCAGCCTGGGAGACAAGCAGGTGCACAAGATGTTCAGCTCCAGAATGGCAGAGGTGGGTTCATAACTCCCTAGAGGGTCTAAATGACACAGCATCAAACAGTTTATGCTCCAGTCAAGGAGTCAGGCTGTTGTTCATGTTGGGTTTCAGAGCTTACTTGGCATGGGGTTCTATTAGTTCCTTTCTATTACTGGGATAAAACATCATGACCAGAGCAACTTATAGAAGGAAGGGTTTATTTGAGCTTATATTCCCAGAGGGATGAGTTCATCATCATCATCATCATCATCATCATCATCATCATCATCATCATCATCATCATCATCATCATCAAGGAGAAGAGACAGGCATGGTGGACAAAGCAGAAAAACCAAGAGATCCGCATCTTAAATTGCAACATGAAGAAAACATAGTGAATAGAAATGTGACCTAGGGGAGTCTCCCCGAGTGACACCCTTTCTCCAACAAGGCCACACGCCCCAAATGTCCCCAAGCAGCGCCACCCACTGGGGACTAAGCATTCAAATGTTAAAGACTCTAGGGGACATTCCTCATTCAAGCTATCACATGGAAACTCATTTTCTCTTTCTTGCTTTTTGGTTTTGCAGTAGTGCTGTCTATCCTGTGCCTGTCCCTGGACTGTATTCTGAAAACAGACCATGTTGGTTTCACAGTTCTGAAAGGCAGTTTGCCTCTGGATGAATCACTCTCTCAGACTGAGACACATCTCACATAGAGAGATGATATTTAGATAAGACTTTGGACTCAGATGTTAAAGTCATTGCTAGAATAAACAAAGTCTTTAGGGGCTGTGGCGATGCAATGATTGCATTTTGAAAGCAAGAAGGAATTAGATTCCGGAAAGCCAGGAGTGAAATGATATGGACAAAGCGTGTGTGTTCCCAGTTATGGTGAAATTTAACCTTCTGTGTAATAGTTTAACCAGGTAAAGCAGTTGATACATTGAAATTTCATTCTCAACATGATGCTATAATGAGGCAGAATTTTTGAAAGATTATCAGTAAACATATGAAGGTGAACACTGTTTTAGTTAAGATTTCTATTGCTGTGAATAGACACCATGACCACAACTCTTATAAGGAAAAACATTTAATTGGGGCTGACTTATAGTTCATCGGTTAGTCTGTTATTATTACAGCAGGAAGCATGATGGCAGGTAGGCAGACATGGTGCTAGAGGAGTTGAGAGTCCTACATCTTGATCCACAGGCAACAGGGGAAGACTGTGTACCACACCGGGCATAACTTGAGCATCTATGACCTCAAAACTCGTCTCCACGGTGACACACTTCCTCCAACAAGCTGACACCTTCTAATAGTACGATTCCCTATGGGTCAAGCATTCCAACACATGAGCCTACGGGACCATTTCTATTCAAACTACCACAAACACCAAAAAGCATCTTCATTTCCCCCAACCTGTGAGGCCTAGTAAGAAGCCATTCTACTAGGAGGTATGAAGTGGATCCTTACCAGACACCCAATCAGTCAGTGATAAGTGGTAAGGATAGAAAATGAGAGGGGTTCTTGCTCCCAAAGACTTAACCATATGAGTAGCAGGCCACGCTGTCTCTGGCAGCAAAGGAAAGGGGAATCCTAGAAGGCATTATCTAGAATAGACTATCAAAAGAAATCAAAGCTGGGTGACCATGAGGTCTCAGGGTGTTTCACTAATATATATATCATACTTTTCAACAAGAAGCATATAGAATAAAGATAAAGACATGATCTGAGGCAAGAGTACTGTACCCCTAAATGGTTCCCTGAGCTCTTTCCCAGAGCGAATTGTAGACCTCCACAGCAGAGGAAAAACCCAAATGTGTTGAAGGTTGTTGGACTCAGGGTCTGAATCTACAATAACACTCAGAGAATCCAAGTGTTATCAGAGCTCTCTGCTATTGTGGGACTTTAAGAAATTGTGTTGGTCAGTTTCTCAACATAACCTTCACCGGACATGAGCAACTCAAGAGACAAAGGACTTGTTCGGCTCACAGCATCAGAGGTTTTAGCACATTTTGTTGGGACCGAGGAAGCAGAGATGGAGAATCACTGTTATACAGTGTGGTTCCCCAGCCTGGAGGATGGTGTCATCCACATTCAGAGTGCATCACCCCATCCTGACCATTTCAGGAAAGGGCCTTGAAAAAATATTCATAAATGTACTATGTTAATCTCTAAAGTGTCCCTCATCGAATCAAGTTGACCATCAGGATGAATCATTACCAAATCCTTCCAATCAGTGGAATTCCAGCCAATGTCTACCTCACGGTAACGCCAATGGAGTCATAGACATCATGGTGGTGACTTTTCATTCTTTCTGTGGGTGTCAGTGTAGATGTATTGGGAAATAGAGACCCCTGACTGAATATCACCCAACAACAATCAATATAGATAGTAAGGTAAGTACTGTTTCCTAGCGACATGACTGAAGCTGGTCTTCATTTTGAAGACCTAGAAAGTTCCACCGTGGCAGTTTGCATCCTGTCCCCATTTAATTCACTAGTCTAGCCACTGAAAAGAGCAGACCAACCTTGGGACAGAGCAGTGGGCTCCTCACGCTCAGCCAGGCAGTCACCCCAATTGCAGTTCTCCTATTAAATGATCTCTTTCCCAGAGCAGAGAAATATGTCTTCAAGAATATAGTATGCAGCCTCTGATTTAGTGGCTCCATTTTTATCATAACCAGAAAGCTTTTCTGCTTCTGATGAGAAACCATTCCGGGATGAAGAGCTGTAGACGCTGACAGGTTTCCCCAAGAGCAGTGTCAACATTCCTTTCCTCTGCTGTAACACAATCAAAGCGATCCGAATCACCCGAGCATCTCACAGAACACCCCACTGATCCCCCGTATCAGTAACACCAGCTTAGCAAGGCTCAAGGAACAAGAAGAGGCAAGCCAGAGGCCGCTGTGGGGTACATGGCTGTGTCTCTCCAAATTGCACCTGGTGGAAAACCTAAGCCCTATGAGACAGCATTAGGAGCTGGTGTACAGAGGGCACGAGGTTTAGATGAAATCATGGGGGGTAGAGTTCCCATGACAGCATCGGTACCTTATCAAGCAAGAGGCTACAACGCCTCTGCACATCTTGCATGCCCTCTCACTCTCTTCTGCTCGCTCTCTTTACCACATGAAGAGACACGAAGAACACACCCATCTGCAAACCTTGCCAAGAAGCAAACCAATCATGACCTTGATCTTGGATTGGCAGTCTCTATAATTATGAGAGATGCTTCTCTGCTGTCTGAGCACTCAGTCTATGGTACATTCATTATAACACACCAAACTGCCCAGGCCAGAGGATTTGGTAAAATACAGGCATTGCCAAAGTTAAACAGCCTTTCAAGGATTCAAGCATTTGTTGAATCTATAACATATTTAAGAACTCTGTATTAAATAGACAGGGGATCCATCCATTTAAATGATAAAAGGTTGCCTCCCATTATGAAGAAATTGGAGTACAACCTGACTCTAGACTATTCAGACTCTACATCTGGAAACATTGCTCTTTACCAGGATATCAGGAAGTATAAAAATCTGTTATCTTCCAACAGGGCCAGGAAGAGAAAAGTCTCTGCTGCTGTCCCAGACTGTAGTGCAAGTGGCTCCGTTGCCTGGGACTATTCCGTGGACAGCACTGAGTCATCAGAGAGGGGAATGGGCTGTGTGGAGGAAGAATTATAATGTGGGTCTTTGGGACTGGGGATCAAGGCCATTCTATCAGCAGCAGAGAAGGAGCCTTTAGGAAAGCTCTGCCCTTCCACCCTTCTCCAGGGTCTAGCCTGGTAAGTGTGGTTCTCACTCTTCATCAAGGAAACTTCTCTTTGCAACAGAGACCATTACAGGAAAACACAGTCTTTCAAAGTGCACAGTTGTGTTTCCCTCTCCCAATAGAAACATTTACAAAACAACTCCTGCATCTAAGGCTAAGGCTCGGAGAACGCTGGGGAAGAAACGGTGGAAAGACAGCAAGAGTCAGGGACCCAGGTAATTTATTTTGAGATTTTTGTATCCTAGCAATGTCAGAAGGTACACCCATGAAGTCTTACCAATATGACTGCCTAAACAAGAGTTGAACAGAGACAGTAAGGGTAGGCATGCCAAAGGGCTCAGGGGAGAGACCAAAGGCATCAACCCTACACAAAGAACTACAGGCAACTAGAGAGTATTGAGAGTGGGAGAAATAGTCTTCCCCAGAGGAGGCACGCCAACTGATTATCCGGGACCAAATGGTCACCCCTGAAAACATACATACAAACAACATTATACAGACCAATCAGGTTATATTTAGGAATGTGTGTGTGTGTGTGTGTGTGTGTGTGTGTGTGTGTGTGTGTGTGTGTGTGTGTGTATATATATATATATATATATATATATATATATATATATATATATACTTAAATGCCTGTAAAGAAGGCCGTGAATTTGAAAGAGAGTAAGGAGGGATATACGGAAGGGTTTGGAGGAAGGAAAGGAATATGGGAAATAATGCAATTGCATTATAATCTCAAAAAAATTAAAGTAGAAAAAGAAACAAAAACACCTTGGTTTGAACACAAAGCCCTGATAAAAATGGAGCAAGTCCCTGTTTGAGCTACATCACACCACAGCAACAAGTGATCAACAGTCTCCGGAGGAGGAGAGCAGTTAGTTAATCTGGGATCAAATGCAGCAGAAACAGCAGGAACAAGCAAGCTGCATGAGCAGGTCAAGCTGACTTTCATGTCATTCTCCACTCATGGGCCAGTCACCTTCCCTTCTCCCACTCCACAGCTGTGCGGACCCCTGGGGGCCAGTGGCGGTGATTCTTATGAAAACCAAAGACGACCATGACCAGTAGCTGCCTTACTGCCCACACTCCGAAATAGCTGTAAAAGAGGAGACAGAAGGAACCCTGAAAGGGTTAGTCTGAGCACCTGACTATGCCATTTGTATGAGCGATGAAGTAGACCGAGGTAATGGAGCATCTTCTGGCTAGTTTTACACCAACTTACCGCAACTGGAGTCCTTTTAGAAGATGGAATTTTAGTTGAGAAATGCCCCCACCGGATTGACCTTACACAAGTCTGTGGTGTATTTTCTTGGTTTATGGTCGATGTGGGAGTGACCATCCCACTGTGAGCAGTACCCTCCCACTGGGCTGATGGGCCAGGGTTTATAAGAAAACATCGGGTGCAAGTCACAAGAAGCTAGCACGCTTTCCTGTAATCAGCATTTCATCTGGCCTCTGCATCAGCTTCTGTCTCTGGGTTCCTGCCATGTTTGAGTTCTTGCCCTTGACTTCTCTGATGATAGACCGCAACATGAAAAATATAAGGTGAAATAAACCCATATTGCTTTCAGTAGTGGTGTTTCATCACAGCAACATGCCCTTAATACCAACACTTGGGAGGCAGAAGCAGGCAGATCCCTGTGAGTTCAAGACTAGCCTGGTCTACAGGATGGGTTTCAGGACAGCCAAAGATACATAAAATAATTCTGTCTTGAAAAACCAAAGGAAAGACAAAGAAATCCTCACTAGAAAATGCATGTGCAATGGGAAAAAACTCTAAGGCAATGGGAAGCAAGCTAGATGGACAAGGACATTTAACAAGAGAAATAAATTTATTAAGTAGAGAGGTATATTTAATTAAAATTTTATTTATGTATATAAGTGTTTGTCTGCATACATGTATGTTCATCACATGTGTACCTCAGAAGCCAGAAGGTGTCAGATCCCCTGAACTGGAGTTACACATGGTTACTACACCCCTAAACCTGGATCCTCTCCAAGAACAGAGTGAGATCTTAACTCTCATCTCTCTCTCAAGCCATCATGATATTTTTTTTAATTTTCTGCCATTTATGTTTTGATAGCTTAAGATCTTGCTGACCTAGTACAGACCTCTCCCACGGTTAGCCAAATTTAGAGTCTGCAACTTCTCCCCTGGATACATCTCTTTCAGAGTAAAATCAATCAACCTATGCAAAGCCCAAACCCCTCTCCTACCTCCTACTTTATTGAACTTTCACCATTCTCTTGCCCTTTGGGGACACTATTCGCCTGCCCTAATCAACTTAGAGCTAGGAACCAGATGACCAGGGCCAATCCTGATCCCTTGGAGTCTGCCAAAACTACTCAGTCTGGCCAACTCCGAGCCTAATTAGCCTGCTTGTGCTGAGTCATCCGTTTCTTCCCACGGGAATCACAAAGTCTCTTATCCATGCCTTCCCTCGTCCCTTCCACATCCTGGAGACCCCACCGCTTCCCTTTGTGCCCCCTTTTCAGGGAACTGTAACAGACTGCTTACTCAGGGGAGGTCTGCCTCTGACCTGTTGGCCTCATCATAATTAAGTTATCATAAAAGCTTTATTTAACTATTGCAAGCCCATAGATAAAGAGGTTGAGAGTGGAGGTGCATGGATTCGCATGTGCAGTGACTGTCACGTTCTTGGTATCATTTAATGCTTCCTTGGCTGTCGAAACACCCAAGGGGACACCCCAGCCCTGTGGCCATGTAAGCAGCAGAACCAAGGTAGGAGGGTTGGAAAGCCATGCCTGGGTTTCCATTTACCAGCTGACAAAGCAACCCAGATGACTACCAACAACAGACAGCAGCACCAAGACCAGATATGGCATCAGCCCTTGAGGACACCAATCAGCCCCATGGGGACAAATTGATGACACATATCTCCTTTCCTGATGGAAGGTCTAGGGATTCCTGTGTCAGGAATGAACTGAGGTAAATCTCAACTCACTTTTATCTTCAAAAACTTCTTTACTAGCAATACCCTGCCTGCCAAGAATGAGCTCCAAATAAGAGCTCATCAGAGCAGGGAGAAGACCCCACAGAGAAAATTGAGCAGGGGGTTAAGAGTCATGAAGTGCTACGGTTTTGTAGCACTTTTTTTGTCATCTAGAGGCTTCCAGCTGCATGGAAGGAAGAAAAGCCTACAGGGGCACTGAAGCGCCATCCTAAAGACAATATTCTATGAAATGAAGAACCATCTGTAGTATCAAAGATGGCGACACAAGCTTGTGCCTCCTACATGGTTCTAGACCTAAGAGGTGAATGAGAGGGTCCTGCCCACCAAAGGAACATTTAGGGGGACTGGTGCTTCCCACATAGTACAACTCCAGGATCTTGACTTGTCAAGGACTTGATTTCCAAAGAAGATTCTTGCTTGGCTAGAATATCCAGTGAGAGTGTTTCTCAGTGGTTAGAGTGTTTATAATGCCCTGGTTCAACCCCCAGGACTGCACAAGAAGAGAGAAGGGGGCTCTGTTGCTAAATGGATCATCTTCTCTCAGACCAGAAGAAGGCTCCACGACCCACTGTGAAGGTGATTCATTTGCTATGTTCTACGACCTGCCCGAGACCAGCCCCTGAGCATAATGCTTGTCTAGATTACCACCACACTGTGCAATCGAGACCAGTCACTGCTGTTGATGCACCCTTCCCCGGCAACTGCTACTGGCATGGGGGCAAGGTGACTACCCAGAACCTCCTGTGCAAAATCCATCCCATGATCTCGTCCTGCCACCCGCAGTTGTCCCCCGCAACAACACTTTCGACAGTGTCTCCTGCTTCCCACCAGCTCTTGGCAGGTTCTCCACAAAGGGCTTACCATATCATCGTGTTTAAAACTCTCAAGTGCATTCAGGTTTCATTAATATAACACCGTGTAATGATTCTTGGAGCAGATCCATCTTGGTCAATTATCTAGCCCTTCATTCACTTTGGGCATCCTTCTTACATTCAGCCAATATGCAGCAAGGGTTAGGTCCCATCCCTCTGGAGCAACTGATCCTATATTGAAGGCAGATTTGTGAATAGTGAAGGTTATTTTAAAAAGCTAGAATATAAATTACACATTGTGTTTGACAAAGCAATAAATAATAATAGTTGAAGGTCCCCAGCCTTCTTTAGGAAGAAGAGTGTCTCTGGCCTGGTCATCAGATGCTTCCAATCGCTGTTCCCTTTCCCTTTCTGTGGCTGTTCTATATGATGGTCCCAATTTGAAGTCACTCTGGCACATCTTACTGCTTGCTGTTTCCTGCATCCCCGCGACCTTATTAAATGACTTCTCCTCCTCCCCCTTCCCTCCAGCCCAACCCTCACCTGCCCTGCCCAGGTGACAGCCTCCTCCAGATCTCAGTGCCTCCACAGACACCTGACATCTCCTTCATAGCGAGGGGCCTGTGTATGGCAGAACCCTGCACTCTCTTTGCCCCTGCTTAGGCTGTTCCTCCTGCGTGCGGCACCTGCTACTCCTTCCAGCTCATCTCATTTCATAACTACTGCCCGCTAAGTCCTGACTTCCACACCACTGTGATGGCAAGTAAGGAAATGAAGTTCGGATTAGCCTGCTTCATCCTCTCATTCTCTCCGGTGGGTCTGATCTTTCTGGCTCTGCATCTTAGGAGGCTTTTTCTTCCTTCTGGACATAGTGTCTCTGGTCATAGAAGGAGAGGAGAGAAGGAGAGGAGAAGGGACAGGAGGGGAGAGAATGGGGAGAGTCAGGAGGGAATAAAAAGAATAAATACTTTAAAATTTAAAAATCAAAGCAGGTGAGGTGGAACGGCCGTGCCAGACTCTACTGCACAGACTCCCAGCCGGCTTTTCTTTTCCTCTCAGCCCTGGTCCTACTTCAGCCCACATGGTCCCCTCCCAGGATGCTCCTTTGGGGTTCTTCCCAGCCTCCCTCTCTGCTCTGCCGGCCACGTACCCTGGCGCCTTTAAGTTGTATGCCCAGCCTCCCTGTTTCAGGCCCACACATCACCCGCCCTCCGTGTGACCCACAGATCACTTTCCCCGGGAGACTGAAGCCTCCACAGAGCTTCCAACGCCTCCCGCCCCCCGCCCCCTGGTTCTGACACGAAGCAGTCGCCTCTCCATCACCCTGGCCTCTGCTGAATTCCTGGCAGCGACCATCTGTCTCGTCAATCTCATTATTGCAGGATCCATCAAACTCTCTTCCTCGCCAAAAATGATAGCTAAGGACGTTGGACTAAATTGTCAGCCCCACCCAGCTTTTCCCAAAAGGCCTCCGCTGCCCATTAATTTATTCCTTTCTTCTCTCATTTAAAAAAAAAAGAGGCAGGCAGTGCTGGTCACGTGTCAGACACTGTACCTGATGCTGGAGTGGCCTTGACCAAGGTTCCAACTGTCTGGGCACAGGAGTTCATTACTAGAATTACCAAGTAAGTCATCAGGAGTGACCTAGCATGTAATATAGAGAAAGAAGAAAATGCTGGAAATTACATGGCTGCCACTATGAACAAAAGTGATGCTTGTAACCCAGGCTGACTTCAGATTCCCTCTGTAGCCCAGGATGGCCTTGAGCTCTCAATTATCCTGCCTCAGCCTCCTATAAATGCTGAAATCACAGACTTGTCACTAAACTCAACAGTCTCTTTATCCATAAACATCTTTCCAGGGACTGGGCATATAGCTCAGCCCAAAAAGTGTTCGCTGTTTAAGCAAGAGGACCTGAGTTCATATCCCCAGAATCCATGTAGAAGTCAGAAGGAGGTAGACAGGGAAATCCTCAGAGGACAAAAGCTAACCAGACTAGGCAAACTGCAAGAGATGCTATCTCAGTACAGAAGCTGCACAGGATTTAAGAAAGATGCCCAATGTCAACCTCAGGCCTCCACATAGACACATGAATGACTACACATATGCAAACATTCATACACAGAGCAGACACACGTATCTTTTTTCTAAGCAAGCCCCTGGATCTACGGATGTAACTCAGTGGTGGCATTGCCCAGCCTGCACAAGGCCTGGGCCTGGGGCTGTAGCTCAGGGGTGGGCACTTGCCCAACCTGCACAAGGCCTGAGCAAGATGCCTGGTCCAGTGAGTGCCACAGAGAAAAGAAAACCAGAAAGCCAGCACTTCTCAGTTGCACATGTGTATACTCACCGCAGGCAAGAACTCCAACCCCTGGGACAGTGAGGATCTGGACTTGTAGGGAGAGAGCCAGAAAAGGCAGCCGATGGCTACAAGGAAAGCCAAGCCAGAGGCTGCCGGGTATTCTCCGGCTGAGCAGGAGGCGGACTGCCAACTCTGGAGACAGCTCGTCACTGGTACTCAGCATCTCGGGATGATTTAGTTGGTTGATGCAAACATTGCTATTTCGTTTGAGGGAGGGGAGTGGGGTGTACTCAAGAGGGGACCTCTATCCCGTACACCCCAACTCACATTCCTCTGGGGACACGCTCTGCTCATGTGACCTTTCTGGACAAAATCCAGAGAAAACTTTCAGTCTCCTAGCAAGCCCCACAAGTACCTGAGCAAATGAGGCTGCCAGGCAGGGGTCTTCTTCCACCTATGCCCAGGCTCCCGCACCCCCACCTCCAGGGCCCAGAATCCACCCTCTCCTGACACACAATAGCACCATAGAGCAAGAGCTCAGGCAGTTTCCTTTCAAATTAAGAAATACAAATATTTCTGTCATGAAGAAAAGCCAAAATAGCGAGTCAAAAAGTCTTCGGTGAAGTCCCTCTTATCAAATTACAATATAAAAACATCTCATGCATATAAAAGTGTATGTGGGTTAGCGGTGGGCTCACAAGAGTTCCTGGGTGTTTCTCCGCACCCAGGTCACCTAGTACGTATTTACACGTGGAATGCACACCGGATTAAGCCAGGGCCAAAGACTAAAAGAAAACATGCGGGAAACGGTTGCTTTAATAAGTCCTGTTTCGTGGAAAGGAAATAAAACCTGAGTATTAATGAGATATAATTATATATTTAAAATCTTTTCCCTTGTGCAGTATATAGGATTAATGCCAGTAAACTCACAAACTGCAACATTCTACTCCATTACATCTGCAATGATTAGAGATAGTTTGAACATCTGGCATGCTCTCCGTGAGAGAGAACAGCATTCTGCACTTTAATGGACGTCTGGAGGCTACACATATCTGATTTTATTTCTTTCTGTTAACTCTTTCTAGAGAGACAAAGACTTTGTCACCGGGCTGCCTCTCTTTCTTGCCTCTGAACAGCAGCCTACACCACACCCGGGTTCCCTAGCAGTCAGCCACAAGCTCTGAGTCTGAGTTCTACACAGAAGCCTCAAGATGTGTCCAAAGTTATTTTTACATACCACAACGGAGCAACATTAATATTCAGATTTTTCGAAAACCTTCTCCTAATGAAAAGGAGGACAATTTCCTCACAAAAAACGAAACAAAACAAAGCAAAAAAAAAACCTGAACAACAAAAAAATGAAGCCACATTGCTAGGTTTTCCCTTTAGTGTTTCAAACATGTTTTGCCCACAGAGTCCGGTGCCTTCCACAGCTATGTGCTCGGGAAATTGCCTGTCTAAACCGGGGGTGCCGATATTTGCACGTTTTTTTTTTCTAAATGTCTCTTACGTAAGTACAGGTCAAAATGCCTTTGACTGGCATGGGTTTTCATTGCAAAAAATTAGATGGCTTCTCTGCTAGCTGTGTTTGGCCTCAAGCTAAACAACGGAGGTTTTAGCCCTACTGGCTAAGGGAGAGTAAAGACCCTTTGTTGAAGCAGGCCATGAGAGACAACACCAGTTTGTGTTTTATTTAGCTGCAGTGTTAGCCGATGCCAACATCTAAGGAACCCCTGAACTTGGACTCTGTACCGGGATAAAGAATGATTGACATGCAGGTTCTGTGAGTCAGGGGCTGTCACGCAGAGGCGCTGGCTTTGGAGACAGAGCGCTCTAGGGGTTCGCTTTGGTCTGAGAACATGCATGGAAAGGTGCCAGTGGTAAGTGGATTTGGGGTGAAAAAAATCATTTTCATGCCTCAAATTTAATGGCTGGTGCTGAATGTTGCAATAAAGGCCGTAGTTACTGCTCATAACTACAGGTGTAATAAGGGGAGATGCTGGGCCTTCAGACCCTTCCAGCAATAACTCATGTGGGAATTAAGAGGCCTTAATGAGTCCGATGTGTCACTTGGGACCTCAGAAATATAGTTCTTAGAAAAGACGAAAGCAGAAAGGACTAGCTGGGTTTGAAATTATAGGACCATTATGAGACAGAATGAATATTGGCTTTTCTCTCCCCAGGTTTCTGACCCACTTGCCATGCGTGTTGTCACTGTAGCAAAAGTTAAACTCTTTGAGGACAGTGCATTAACTACGTTTGTGTAGCTGTGACCAAAACCCTGGACACGATCAATGGAAATCAGGAATGTATAGATTCAGCTTATGGTTTCCAGGGGTTCAGCCCACAGTCCTTGGCTCCCATTGACTCTGGGCCTGTGGTGGGGCAGAGCACCATGGTGGGGCGGGGTACATATGCCAGGGGACTTCTTCATTCCATTGCAGAGAAAAAGCAGAGAGGGAGGCTGGGGTGGAGGACCCGTCATAACTTCTGGGAATATTATGGCCTTCTTGCCTGCATGCTCGACTTCCTCCAGCAAAAGGCATAGCTCCCAACTCTCCCACAGCCTTTTAAGACAGTGCCACCAGCTGGGGACCCGAGCATTCAAAATACAAGACGGGGAAGATGGCTCAGAGGGTAAAATGCTTGCTGTAGGCAGATGAGGAACTGGATTCAATGATTAGCATACATGGAAAGTAAGGTGTGGTGGTCAGGGTCTGAAACCCAGCACTGAGGGGAGGGTCAGGGGATGGGAGACAGGAGGCCTCCATGGGCTCGCTGAACAGAAGGCTAGAGCCTTTTAAGTACTTTTCTGCCTGAACTGGTGAGTTCTGGGCTCAATAAGAGACTCTCTCTCTCTCTCTCTCTCTCTCTCTCTCTCTCTCTCTCTCTCTCATAAATAAATAAATAAGATTGAGAGTGATTGAGGAAGACACCTATGATGGCTGCTTTTGTCAACTTACCACAAATTAGTCACCTGGGAAGAGGGAACCCTAGTCGAAGGATTACCTCCATCAGACTGACCTATGCCCACGCCCATGGGGTCTTTTCTTAATTTCTAATTGATGTAGCAGGGTCCAGTCCACCGTAGGCGGTGCCATCCCTAGGCAGTTAGACCTGCATTGCATAAGAAAATAGATGAACAAGCCAGAGGGCACAAACGAGCAAACATCCCTCCATGATTTCTACTGCAAGATCCCACCTTGATTTCCTGTCCTGCTTCCCTCGAAGATGGTCGGAAACCTGGGCATGTCAGTCAAATAAACCCTTTCCTTCCCAAGATGACTTTGATCATCATTTTATCACAGAAATAGAGAAGCGAACTAGGAAAATACCCAAAATAAACTTCTGGCAAGCACATACATGAGACAGGATGATTACACCCACCCACATAGGTAAAATCTCTCTCTCTCTCTCTCTCTCTCTCTCTCTCTCTCTCTCTCTCTCTCTCCAGTCTTACAGACTTTTCTTACACAACCACATGCAAATTCTAGCTGAGTTAATGCCACCAGATCAGTGATTCTCACTGAAGACCAAATATAGTCCTTCACTGGATGCTCAGTTAGCATCCAGGGGCATTGCTGGTTTGCTGCTACCCATGGACACAGGATGAGAATGCTGGTAACTTTCTTGTCACACATGGGACAGTCTCCACGGCAGAGTTATCAGGCACAATGTTTCCAGTGATATGATTGAGAAATCCTGTGTCACCCCTCACGCCAAAGAATTTTTCTATGTCTCCAGGTCATGGTTTTTCCGAGACGGAATCCATCTGAGACTCACTGGAGGCAGTAACTGCTTCATCTCTTGTACTCTTTGACTGGGGTGGACCAGCCACACCTTTCTTGGTCTTAGAATCTAAGGGACCATATTCCCAATACAGCATCCTTTCCTAATTTGCTTTCATTATGTAATACATAGAAGTTCAGTCACGAGTCAGATACACTCTGGTTTGTTCTGTCAATACACAAAGATTTGCTGAGCAAGGATACTGTGAGCAGACACCATGGGGCATCATTTCAGAACCTTTTAAGACAATTACTTTTCAAGTGTAGCAGGCCCACCCTCAGGGTGCTGGTAGTTTCCACACTGATCATAAATGGCCCCAGGTTCTTCAGGAGCTGCAGGATCAGCAGGACACCCACTTGTCCGTATTTCTCAGCCATTAGTATTGGTACTGAGAATACTCAAAGTTAATGAAAGGTTTTGTTTAAAACAGTTCTAGAATTTGGATTCCCTCCATTTAAGTAAGACTCGTGTAAGTACCCGGTCGCCAGAAGACCCAGGCCTTTCCCCCACCACTCTGACTAAAAGTGATCCAAAGTCTAAGTTAGAATCCACCTCAAGTCACCTCCCAGCCCTAGATGAATGCTTTTGCTCGATCTTGGGACTTCGGACTCCAACTTCTTGGTCAGGGGAACTTTAAGGCCTGCTAAAGTCTTTCCATCTACTTGGCTTCCACCGTGAGTCAGCTTGCTTTCTGGCCGTGTAGGGAAGCCGCAGCCACTGGAGCACACTCACTCTCGGACTTTGCTGGGGCAGCCAGGATGGCAGGGTTGATGGGGCAGGCAAGTGGTGAGGACATCGCCTCATAGCACAGCATCTAAAACTGAAACGAGAGCTCATCAAGTCCCCAAGTATCTCTCAACATTCAGGACAAAAGCAACCATGCCCTCTCTGATGTGAATTTGCTCCTTTCTGGACCCCACCCCCAAGTGCATGGACCTAACAGACAGAATGGGATTCCCCCACTTGCAATTTGAACACATTTTCCATTCTATCAAAACATGGTAGGCTCGGCTTACTATGACCTGGACACAGGACGCTCCAGGCTGAAATCTTATTTTCTGTCCCCCTCAGCCCTTTTTTTTTCTTTTTTAATTAACCATTGACACAGTTCTTAAAGGCTGAAAGTGTCTGATTAGTTCATTGGGTGTAGGCCTCCCACAGGAGTCTGAGGTGTGTGAGGGGCAAGACATGTCACTTTTTCCCACTTCCTTGATAAAGCAAGTACCTCCCCTACAGTGCTCCGCAGCCTGCACATGTGTTCTCACATGGAAGAGGTTTTCTAATACCCAGGTTCCACCCTAGACTCCTATATCCCAGTCTTGGACTTTTGTGTGTATTTTGGAGTGTGCTCATGCGTACATGTGTGCTAGACTCAGGCACTGTGGAACCGGAAAACACAACATACTCTTATCTCTCAGGTTTCCCAAGACATAATGTCCTTGGATGTGACCAGAAGCTAGGGCTGGCGTTGATGTTCCCTTGATAGAGTCCTATCCACTGAAGTGGTCTAAAACAAGCTTCACTGTGGACTGCTAGAGTGTGTTGATAGAGTTTCTGGAAACTTCCTTCCTGGGGGTCTTAACTCCTTTCATGACCTCCCTCAATCCGACTCCCTTTCAGAGTCTCCCTAATCTCCAGGGGCTGATCTCCAAAGTAGAAGAGCACTCTGCAAGCCCAGAACTCCCAGGTGCAAAGATGCTAAGACCCACAGGTAAAGTCTGTTTGGATGGTATCCCGGCTACTTTTCTATCAACTTGACACAAGCTGGAGTCATCAGAGAAGAGGGAGCCTCAGCTGAGGAAATGTCTCCATAAGATCTGGCTGTAGGCAAGACTTCCTTCCAGGTATTTTCTTAGTTAGTGATAGATATGGCGGGGCCCAATCCATTGTGGGTGCTACCAACCTGGGCTGGTGGTACGGACTTCTGTAAGAAAGCAGGCTGAGCAAGTCAGAGAAGGAAAGCCAGTAAGCAGCTCCCCTCCATGGCCTCAGCATCAGCTCCTGCCTTGAGGTTCCTTCCCTGTGTGAGTTCCTGCCCTCACTGCTTTTGATGCTGAACCCATTATCTGAAACTGTGAGTGGAATGAGCCCTTTCCTCCCAAGTAGTTTTTGATCACGGTGTTTTAGCATCGTAACCCTAACTAAGACAGAGGGCGTCTGCCTGAGGCCACAGCTTAGGGACTCCCCCTTAGCCTCATCAGTGCCATTGCCGCCACTGTTTTCTCCATGGGACTCCAGCCCCAAGGCTATAGGCTGGCCCTGCCCTGTGCAGATGCACCTTTACCCTACTTCTGTCTGCTACAATGTTTCAGGGTCATTGGGGATCCTGAACCAGAAATGGTGATTCCGGACATGTAGCTGGGGGGTCAGTCCCTGGCATCCATAGATCCAAGAGGCTCTCTCTCCAGCTCACAGAAAAATAAATAAATAAATAGATAGGTAGATAAATAAATAAATAAATAAATACATAAATAAATCAGCTGCAATTAATTTCTTCTCTCCTTTCTTTCTAAAGCAAAACAGTGGGACTGGGGATGTGGTCAATAGCAGTGCTTATTTAGTTTGTAACGCTCTAGGTTCAATTCCAAGTACTGCCCAAATAAGTCACCACATCACAGGGAAACAAAATATCCAGAGAACACCTGGTCTCTGTTCTCAGACTTTAAACTGCAGGCCAAACCGCGAGGCGTCCAGTTCAGGTGATGTGATGCTGGCCAGGGAACGAGCTGTCCCCAGAAAGGAAGGAGCAAAAGCACAAACTGTAAGTGGCTGCGGCATTGCCCGGGTCCCAAGTGCCGCAGCGGAGTGGTGTGATGAGGAGGAGGAGGAGAAACACAGTCTGCTGGCGATCCAGAAAGACATGCCCCTACCGTTGGTCCCACCGAGCCCGGGAAAGCGGTCTATGAAGGAGGAAGCAGCAAGCCAGGGGAAGTGAATCGGCTTAATCGGTTAATCAGGCCTGTCACACCTTGACTTCCAGATTTACCCGGGTGATAAAGCTCTTTCTTCAGTCCCAGCTTTGTTTCCAATTAAACGATGGGATTTTCTCTTCTATTCAGTTGTTAGACATTGATCTGGAGCTGTGAAGAACTGAGGCTTCCAAGGGGCCGAAGGAGGTGTAAATGGTAAATTGCCCCCCCCAAAAAAAAGTGAGGGCAAGGGGAGAATGTCTGGGTGAGGGTGGAGGGTGGTGTATAGGGTGGTGGTGTAGACAAAGCCAGGACGGAGAGGAAGGTCTGCTTTGGCCTCAGCTGTGGGGACATGCCCTGGGGCCTCCTCTCTGCACCTTAATGCTTGTGGATGCACAATGATTTCCAAGGGGCTCCCCGTGCAGAGGGAGCACAAGGCTTCCTCTGTGCTGATCTTGCGGCCAGATTTCTCCTGAAAACGTGGCTTTATTGGTTTCTATTTTATGCCCATACTATTTCCAAGGGGATTTGAGGCAGCTTCTCATAAAAACTGGCCCGTCTATTTATACAATCTGGTTAGAATACAGGTACGTTTTAAAGCTCAGAAGGCAGATAAGGAGTGAAAAGGTAGCAAGCAGATCAGGAGCCAACCTTCCTCCTCCACCTCTTGGGGTCTGGTGTGAGTCCCTTTTGCAGACTTTGTTTGCAGGGGGTTCCCTCAGTGAGCTGAACCGGGCGCACTGTCTTTGTGTTATAGATGAGCAACCTAAGAAGGTAGTGACAGTTGAAGATGTAGTTAGAAACAAAACAGGGATGACCACGGGGCCTCAGATTCTCCCTGTGGACAGGGAAGCAATGGGCTTTGGCCTTCAGACTTCATTTGAGCCGTCCAGCCTTGATGATGTCTTGACAAGCCTGTCTAAGGAAAGCACCCACTGGCATCTTCCAGACAAGTACCTTTGGGGGATCTTAATCTAATTTCTAATGGTGTCCCTTTCTGCATCTTAGAATTGGAGCAGGAGAAGGTGGGGGCCCACCTGGCTCTTCTGCACTGAGCGGCACTGGCCCTTTAAGAACAGATTCCTTCCTTCTGATGCGTATTGCATGTCTGTGGCCAGGATGCAGCTTGCTCCTCTATATTACCCATTCGTCCTCTCTGGATGTCCCTGGAATGGTCACTAGAAGCTCCACATATGGCCTGTCACAATCTGTTAGAGAATAGCAGAGGCTCCCACGTGAGAATTGGGGAGAAATACGTAGCATGCTGCCTTTGGCCTAGCCCTGGCCTGACCAAGCATGCACCGTGCGAGTCACCGCGAAACTGCCTTCCGGGCCCAATTCAGCTCTCGGGTTCACACGAGAAGCTGAGAGGACCCTGTCTGCTGACTGAGAACAAACACCTGGCCTCAGACACATGTCTGGACCACTGGGAATTATCCCAAGAGACTTTGGCCAACGAGGATGGTGTCCAGGAGAGCAGGGATTCAAGCGCAGACAAGAAACAGGGCATGTTTGTGGGGGCGGGGTGCATGGATCTGGTGCCCACTTATCCTCAGAAGGATCCCAGAAGAAACAGAAATGAACATTTGTGCTTTTTTTTTTTTTTTACTTGTGCTCGAAATTATCATTTTTTTTTTCTTACTAGAGAAACAGCTCCCACACCTTAAGGGAGGGAGCCAGACACGGCGAGAGCATTATCTAATGCAAATCCATTCTAAGAAGGTTGTGGGGGCCATCTGGTGTCCAATGTAGACAGGACCTGCTGCCGAGAGGTGAACGGAGAGGACAAGGGACAGGGCGAGAGTGAGCGATGAGGGGCCAGGGGCTGGTTCCTTTTCACTCACGTCAAAAAACAGCCCATCATCCGAGGATAAAAAGAAGAGGGGGAGGGATCACCTTATGTTGTGGGAAGCAGATCAAAGCAGGAAAGATAATGTCTCCAAAAGAAAAGCGGGGCGCAAAGCTGTGCTGAGAATGAACAAAGCCCTGGGAGAGGAAGGAACTCAGGCCCCTGGATCCAAGGCGGTCTTATCAACCGGCTGGGTGGGCGCCTTCAAAGCCGTGGCAAGCCCCTCCACCGCTGTTCAGACTTTAGCCACACAGAGACGCTAGACAGGAACGCTTCCTGCGAGTTCCCCCTCTGGGCTTTCTGCTTCCTGAAAAGATAAAGTCCCCATCCGAGGCTTTCTATGTCGAGCTGAAATAATTCATCAAATATTTGGAATGTGTAATTAAATATCTAATGCCAATTAGCAAATTACTAATGAAATAATCAGGGGCTTTTATGGTTTATAGTTCAGCTCAGATTTCAATTCTAAGTGGTTATTGATTCTAAATAGCGTCTAGTCTGCTTTACAAACCATTGGGTAGGTGTGGGGGTGTGAAATGGGAGTGGGGGTAAGAAGGGAGTGTGACAGTTTCAGGTCCTGGCAATGAACAGTGTGACATGCGCTGAATGTCAGAATGTCAGACGTCATATGCAGCGGGTATGTGGCCAAGGCCTTCGAGTGTCCACTGTGCACCATTGTCTATAGTGACGTCAGAGGGCGGCTCGGCAAGGCCAATGACTGAGGCATGCACTTGACATTGTAGGGAGAAATTACCTTACAATTACAGACCAGTGAAATAATACCTCGGCATGCTTCTCGGAGACCCTCTTCTTCCAGGCCACAGACCTAAGGTTGAGTGGGCCACAGAGTGGGACAGTCTGAGGCTGCCTTTTTCTTTTGGACCAGAAGATGACATTAACATTCTTTAAAAGTCCACATATAACACCAGAAAGAAAATCCCACTTTACTGTGAGTTTGGATCTGATTTTAGGGGGTGGGGTGGGGCAGGGCTGTCTGGTAACCTATAGGATATAGGATTTGTGGTTGCATATGGGGTGTGGGGTACTTGGTTTTGTATGGAATCTGGGAGCCTGTCATTACATTTGGGGTGCTGGGACACACGGTAATGTAAGAGGTTTATGGAGCATGGATACATACATATGTGTGTGTGTGTGTGTGTGTGTATATATATATATATATATATATATATATATTTGGCATACAGTGTTTCTTATAGAATACAGGAAGTGCTGGGTTACTTCTGGGAGACAAGAAACAAATAAAGGGCTCCATCAAGGTTTCTGAAGATGGACAAGTTACTACAACTCACTATTCTTCCTTCCCTTAAACTGCCCCTCTCTTTGTCTTTTTCTTTTTTTCTTTTTTATTTTTTTTTTTTGAGACATGGTTTCTCTGTGTATTCCTGGCTATCCTGGAACTCTCTCTGTAGACCAGGATAACCTTACTCAGAGATCTGCCTGCTTCTGCCTCCCTAGTACTGGAAAGGCCTAAACCGCCACCACCCAGAATGCTTCTCTTCTTATATGGAAGATTTACTGAGTATCACGGGTTTGATTTAAATGTCGGAGCAGCGCCCTCCATGATACCCTGCTGCTGTAAGTGTCAGAAAAAGTGAAACTCTTTGCCCCAATCTTATCATTGTATAATTAATAGATTTATCCCTGCAGTGAATTATAAGCAGTCACCCCCACCCTGGTGATTCTGGGTTCTCAGGACACCTTCACACACTAGTTCTTAAGGCTATCACAAGCCCACTTTAGGTTGCATAGTAACATCTCCGTTTCACAGAGAGTTGAGGCCCGGAGAATTAGGAGCCCCAGCATGAGCAATGCCAGCCCTTGTGGCCCATTGATCGCGCTAAACAAACCAAACAGCAGTGTAAGCCCTAAATCCTTGCACATCTCCGTTTATTGAAAGAAAGAATTTGATGGACAGTCATACCCTACGCCACCTCTGAAACAGAAATCACGGAGCGCGTGGTCTGGCTAAAGTCAGTCCTGGACCCACAGACTATCCAAGCAGGTCCTATGTGGCCGACCATGGAGAAAGGAGCGGTGGAGGGGTCTACCAGTGACAGTGTGGTGCAAAGATAGGACAAAAATGACCCTTGGGGTGTTCTGAGGGGACCTCTTGAAGCCTGGGCCAGACCAGCAGCAGGAGGATCAGACTGCTGACCCCAGCCTTGTGTAGTATCCAGCAGTAAGAGGGGAGCCGCACCGGGTACAGCTTGAGAGTGATTTAAACACTCCTCCAGCTCAAAGGGGAATCTTGGATTTCATTAATTAATACATCAATAGAAGCCAATGGAGAAAAACATGTCTTGTTATCTGGCTTCTCAGATGCTAGACATGGGCTCATTAGCCTTAAGCATATCAGCCCGATAACGCTATTTATTCCATAGGGAATAATGATCTACTTTGGAGGAATACTGCAGTGAGCAGAAAGGCCGAGTCCATCCGTTATCGCTGCTCCCGGCGCACACACATGGAATCACCATCCTTCACAAGCAAGCACGTGGCGAGTGCGCACGGGGTGGCCAAGCCAGGTCCGTGACCCCTTGATGTGCCACACCCATGCATTGCTCCCCACAGCACAGCCCCATAGAGCCGCTGTCACTCTACTTCAGAGATGAGAGAAATTAACCCCTGGTCAAGGTCATGCCTATTCAGACGGGGGTCAGAGAGACAAAAGAATCATTCCCGAGGCTTAGAGACACACTTGGTGGGAGAGGAGGAAAATGCTGCAGCATGTAGAAGAAAAAGAAGGGCTGGTCATTCAGTGACCATTGTGTGAAAAAGAAACAGCCAGTTAACATCCAGGCACTATGATTTCTGTTTTCAATTATGTGATCTTTTTAATGCCGCCATCTTTGGAAGAGGCCATTAGAATTACGATGCAGTCCTTAACCAGTCAGCCTTGAAAGGAGTACACGAAAACAGCCAGCATTTTGCTGGCCGTTGTTGCTGGTGGCCGGTGCAAGTGCATGTCTGCAATCCCCACACTCAGTAAGCTGAGGCAGGGGGATTGCAAGTTCAAGGTCAGCCTGGGCTACATAGTGAGGTGCTATCTCAGAACAAAAGTTCATAAGCATAACAAATTCTGTTAGTCTCACAGAAGGCTGGTTTGAGACCCCAAGGGTCTATTAAAGGGAACCTTGGGGTAAATGATGCTTCCATCAGTGGGAAAGAGGCTTTAGGCACTGAAGGCCAGTGGGCAGTCAGCATCCCATGGTCCATAGTTGTTATGCAGGAGAAGTCATGTCTAGGAATATTCTCCTCTGCACAGCTTTGGTTTTTTGATCTTCCTGCCCTTCTGATCTCGCAACTCAACCAAATACACAAAAACACGGGAGTCAGTGGTCTGCTTTGGGGTCCCTCAGTCAGCTTCACAGTAAGAATCCTGATTCCACTCCTGTGGGTATTCTGAGAATATACAGGATAGAATAAAGAGCCTTGTCCCAGATCCCTCCAGGCCAAGGGGACAAGTGTGTCCTGAGGCTGTCATCATTTGCTGAGTCAGGTCTGGGAATGTCCGGAGAGGAGACCACTGGCGTGTACTGGAGCCAATGGGAACTTCTGGGGAAAAGATTATAGGCTTCCAGGAACAGACGAGTGTGGAAGCAAAGGCATGACCTTGAGATGCTGACTGGACAGCAGGCCACATTAAAATCAGCTATGAGGGGCAGGGCTGGGAGCAGGAGATCGGAGACAAACCTGCTGAGGAGTTCCGTGTCCTGCCTTGGGCATTGAGACCCATTCCTGAGGCAGGCAGAGGGACACCCTCCAGGACCACAAACTCACCTACTGCATACAGTAGCCTTGTTTATGAAAGGGAGGGAGAAGACGGTGGGGTGAGGACGTGTGTTTCCATCGTGGCCGCGGGCCATCCAGAAACTCTAGAAAGGAGGTTGGTCAGTCTTCTGCCTGACACCAGGTGTTCCCTCGGTGTCATTGAAAGTGCTATATCCTGTCCAGAGATGACTCCCCAGAGGCATGAATGCCATGTTCTAGCTCAGGGCGACAAGCAAAGGAAAGGACCACGGTGTTTAACGGCAGAAGCTCAGCAGTCACACACTGCCCACAGCAGGCTCTTCATGCTCCTGACAATAAAAGGAACACAAACGAAGGGCTTTGGGATGCAGCAGCAGCAACAATGGGTGAAGAACTAACACCAAGGGTCATTAAAAATATTATTCTTCCAAATTAATAAAATGCAACCGTCCACGCTCAAGACCAACAGCTTGTAAAATTGGATTTCTGAAAGATGGAGGGGAAGGGAGAACAGCCTGGGAAGAAGTTTCTCAGAAGAGGTGTTGGCAAGAAGGGGCCTCCCCAGGAGGGACACATATCTGTCCCATACTCTGACACTAATGTGTCCACTCTGCCTGAGGTGACAATTCCTGAATCTCATTAGCTAGAGGACCATGACTGATAGCAGAGACAAGGGTTCCCCGTCTTCACCCCTTAGGCCCCTGTATTGGAGTAGGGAGCCAGGTGAAAACACAGGCAAGTCACTAGGGTCATTCTAGATCTCTGAGGTGGGGTTCAAGACCCTGAAATATTTCTCTATCCCTTTCCTGAGACTGAGCCCCTACACTGAATGAGCACCTAGCAGCATCTAGCATCAAAAAGGCGCTTCATAAACCTTTGAAAACTGAGCTAAAGATGGAACAGATTATGTCAAAATCCTTGTTTCTGTACCTAAACTGATGTCCCTAGAAAGTAGAAGGGTAGAAGGTTAGTCTTTTCATTGCCATAGCAATATACCTGAAAAAATAAACTATTAGAGAAGAAAGATGAAGTTGGATCACAGGTTCAGAGGTGTTGGTCAATCCATCAGGGTGGAGAAGGGTTGGCAGAACAAAGCAGCTCACACAGTGGTGGCCAGGAAACAGAGACACAATGCTCTCTTGACGAGCTTTCTCCTTTTATGTCCTCTGGTCTCCTTGGTGCCACCCACATCCTACATCATCTGCATTTAGTTCATCCTTCCTATGAGCATCCTAACAGAGGCGCTCTGAGCCGTGGGCCATCTGGTGGCCAGCCTTTGTTCCTGTGACGTGATGAACGCCACCCTCTGCAAAAAGAAGCAAACAGCAACAACGACAACAACAAAACTAGAGACTCTTTGGGCAATGGTTTCAGAGAGTTTCATAGATGGACACTTGACACTCGACTCCATTGTTTCTCGGGTGTGGTGAAGCAGGGCATCACGGTAAAGCAAACTATCTTACTTCATGGCAACCTGGAAGCAGGCGAAAAAGGGCCAAGGACAGCAGGTGTCTTTCCACTATGCAATCTATGCCTTCCAACCAGACCCACTTCTCAATAATCCCCTCATATTATAAGGCTATCAAAATATTAATCCATTGATGAGGTCAAGCCTTCAGTATCTATCATCTTCACTCAAAGCCCATTGGCTGCCCCCCAGGCCTTTCATATGCAGGTCTTTAATGTGGAAGACTCAGGGATAGAGTCATCTATTGATAGATGTATAATTTACTGTGCTATCTGGAAGCTTTGGGAGATGGCTTGTTTGGAGGGAATAGGTCTTTGGGATCATGTCCTTCTTGTTCTTGGCTTCCTTCTCTTGCTTTCTGGTTGCCATCACTGAACAGTGTTCCTTGGCCATGGTGTCTGGCCATGAGACCAAAGACCTTTCCTGTTTGCAGTTGATTTTATTGGATATTTTGTCTCAGCTATAGAAAGTTGCCTCGGTGCCCCGGAAAAAAGGACACTCCCTAGAACCTAAGTCCTTTATTTAACACATGAAGCCAGAGGAACCACCAGCCACCTGAATGAGGAAGTGAGCTCTCCCCAGCAGATGCCTGTGTGAGGACCTTGACTTTGTATTTTCCTGAAAATACATGCCCATGCTTGGGAACTGCCCAGGCCACTGCACTTTGCCTCTGACTTCAACACACTCTCAGCCCCTCCCACCCAGCCAGGCAGAGCAGCTGTGTTGCGTGATGGAGAATGCTCCCCAGAACACCCGTGGAGTACTCAACCATTCTGGCCTGGGTCTATTCTTAGCCACGCTCACAGCCAGTTCTGGGGAGAAGTGTTCAGAAGTGTCTGGCTTTCTCTGCCCAGTCTTTGGTGGAGCCTTCTGTTTCTGCCTTCAGGTGCTTGGTTCGTTCCTGTCCTCATATCAGAATGGGTGGGGGGAGGTGGGTGGGAAGGAGCCATCTGGACGAGGTACTGAATCCTCTCTTCAGCTGAGCCCAACTTCTCTGTACTCTTCCCCATCTATCTTAGTTAGCTGGGCTTTTATGTTTTTCACAGGTTTGGGCTCGAAACACAGATTCTGATTACCATTGTCTTGCTAGAACCTGGATGGCAGTTTTTCTGTCTGTTACAACCACCGTCTTCATAAATCAGGGAAATTCATTTAGACTTCAAACTCAGAGCTGTGTATGGGGTCCAGCATATGGAGGCATACCGTCTAGTAGATCAGAAACTCTCTGACTGTCTCCCTGAATACAGAGGTTTTTCATACTGCCTCCAGACCCAGAAGCCCATGGAGACACAGGACTCGCGTGAGAGGCTGCATTTTGGGAGGGAGACACGGCACTCCCTTGCATGACCATCCTTGGAAATCACTATGGAATGTGTACAATTTGCCTTTACAGTTCTCTCATTCCCCCACCCTACCCCCATGACTGCATTCATGCAAGTATGCATTCAACCAATCAGGCAATTTTCACATGTTTATTTTGCTTCTGTCTTAACTTGGGTTTCCTCAGTCAGCAGGTGTGATTTGAAAGAAAATGGCCCCCAAAGGAAGTGGCACTATTAGGAAGTGTGGCCTTGTTGGAGAAAGTGTGTCGCTGTTGAGGGTGGGCTTTGAGGTCTCCTATGCTCGAGCTACCCCAGTGTCACAGTCTACTTCCTGTCGCCTGCATATCAACATGGAGCAGCTACCTCTCCAGCACTATGTCTGTCTGCAAGCTGCCATGTCCCACCATGATGATAATGGGCTGAACTGCTGAACTGTAAGCTGTTACCACAAGTGAATGTTTTCCTTTTGAAGAGCTGCCATGACCATGGTGTCTCTTCACAACAATCGAAACCCTAACTAAGACAACAGGCATTGGTGAAACCAGAACAAGGAGGGTGGGGGCAGACAGCCAGGGGCTGTGAGATGGTGAGACAGTCCTGGGTATATTTCTGGGCAAGTTGCCACTGTGGTAGTTAGAGGTCTCAATCGTTCGGAGGAACTTCTGGAGTTGAAGGTAGCCTTGGGGACACAAAAACCCCAGGACTTGCAGCATAATACGAGATCTTGTGGTTCTTCATCCAGGAAAGGCTGGGTATAACTGGAAGGTATCCTTTGGTTAGGGGTTGGATCTGAGATGCTCCACCTAAGCTTATCTGCTTAAGGATTTGACCCCAGCTGGGGATCCAATTTCTGAGCAGTGAATGGACCCTGACCTACCCATTGGAAGCAAGGCCTAGCTAGAAGACATAAGTCCTGGTCCCTTTGAAGGGCAACTTATCCTTGGCACTGAACAGCTTTTCTCTGTCACGCTCCCACCCCATGATGACCTCTCTGTCTCCCTACAAGACCAGAAAAACAGTGTCAACCAACCTTGGGCAGAAAGCTCTGAAACCTCTACCCAAAAGAAATCTTTTCTTTCTTTAAGGCTATTTTTTGTGGGGGAGGGGGAGCTTGTTAGAGACATGAAATCTTGGAGTAGCATCTCATTACAGTTGCAGAGATGGGGCAGGGTGAGGTGAGTGGAGGGAGCACAGAGTGGGGTCTTCGAGAGCATCCTTTGGTGCCTGCAGTCTTTACATAGTTGGTGTTGGTGGGGTGCACCCTACCAGTGTTAGATTGAACAGAAGGGCCCCCTGTGCCTGGAGAACCTTATCATGGAAGTGCCAAGTGTACTTGTTAATGCTTTGAAGATTTTCTTTCTAGAAACTTCATAAGAGATAGTGTGATCTCATTTTGGTAGCTAAACTTTAAGGCATGAGGGATTTCCTTAGCGTCAACCTAGCTAGAGTTCAAACTATCTGTCAGTTCAATCCTGATCTATATGACCATGGAAAGCACTCACAAAGCTGGGTGTGGTGGTACACATCTGTAATCCCAGCATTTGTGGGGCTGAGACAAGAGGATTATGAAGTTCAAAAGCCATGTCTTTGAATTCCAAGTCTTATCTTGTCCTCTTTCATGGTCAGGTGGGCAAACGCTTGTTCAGCTGGTCAGCACAGGCATCATCGCCATGCTGGACCCTGCCATGCTAACTGAGGGGTCGGTAACACAGTCTTCCGTCAGCAAGTCCTTTACTCTTCAGTCACAGGCTTAACTTCTGTAGTAACAAGACCACATTAAAGTCTCTAGATGCTGTTCCATAGCATACATGGCATGCATCGCTCTTAGAAGGGGCAAGCATATTTATGTCTGTGTGGGGGTGCCCACAGAGCACACACATTTTCTAATTTCTCAGCCCACCCTTCTCCTGAATGTGTGTGCTGGGCCCACAGTACTCCTTTGGCCCTAAAACACAAGACCCTTTGCTTCCTGATGGCCTGAACAGGAACATTCATCTTGCTCATGTCATTTTCAAAGGAAGCAAAATATTTTAAATGCCTGGGCCCCACTGCAACATCCCTCTCCCCCTGGAGAAATTCAGACAATGGGTGTACTTGCAGGGTATGGGTCAGGCCGTCGTCTTAGCTAACAAATGCTCCCCCGATGCTCATCCGTCTCCTCCTGGACCAATGCAGAAGCATTCCCATGCCTTACTCGGGTTAGGAGGACCTGAGTGCTGGGGAATGGGTCTCTGGAGAGGAGGTGATTCACACCTCGGCCGAGCAGGCTCCCGGCCACCTGCTCCCACCACCCCTCAGGGTCCCAAGGGTGAAGAAGCCTGACCCAGAGGGCCCCAAGTCTCCCTGGTCGGATCTATTACATGCATTAAAATAATTTACGCTCCATCATATAAAGTGTTTAATTCATCATGCCATCATCCATCCCAGAGCGTTCTTCTTCACCGTGAATTATTTTTTGAAGTATTTATGTGGACTTCACAGAAAAGCACTCCAGTCAGCAAACTGAGAAATGGAAAGGCATTAAGGAGAGACACTGACCCCGGGGTCAACAGACATAAGTGTGGCTGGGGTCAGCAGGGGGAGAGAGGGGGCTGGGGTGGCTGCAGGTGACATGGCCAGGCTCTCGGGCTCTGTCCCTGCTGCCCACACCTTAGCACAAGCTGAGGCCACGCAGTCTTTAGCATTAGTGGCCAGGAGAGTCGCTCCTCTGGGTAGAATTCTCATCCACAGATAGCCATGGTGGGAAGCATCTGTAATCCTAGCACTTTGGGTTTGAGGCAGGAGGCTCATAAGTTTGAGGTTCCCACCAGGCTACATAAGGTGCTTAAAGCCAGTTTTTCCTTCTTAATGATACCCTGCCTCTAAGACTCAAGGGCTAGAGATATTGTTAGGTAATAGAATACTTGTCTCGCATACCTGAGGCCTTGCTTTGACCTTAGCACTGAAAAGCAAAACAATAAAAGAAAACTGCTTTGCTATGACGCCACTGTCACCTTCCACAAGGCTGGGTGCTGGAGTCACTCTGGGATAGATGGAAAAAACATTACTGCCAAGCCCTAACCAAGGCTTCATGCAGGGAACTGGTCCCAGACAACCCTAGTGGGGGCTATTAGATTATCCTATCAGGAAGAAGTCTTTCACACCTACATCCCAATCCTGGAATTAAGACAAGAGAGAACACATCCAAGTCCTCCACACACTGCTGGTCTGTGGTTGAACTAAGTCAATATTGTTTGTCTGAGGCAGGGTAGGTGTGCAGGGTGGAGGTGAATCTTTTCTGGGAATTGTGAGATTTGTTTCTTTTCTTCTCCCTCCTCTCTTTCTCCTTCTTCCTCCTCCATGTGTGCTGAATATATTTGTATACACGTGTAGCTTCTTTAAAGGCCGATTTTATTATTCATATTTGTTTCTCTGTACATGTCTGTATATAAGTATGTCTACACAAATGCAGGTGACTGCTTACAGGGGCCAGAGAGGATGTCAGAGCTGGCATCGCAGGTGGCGGTGAGCGGCCCAATATGGCCTAGAAACTGAACCCTGGTCCTCTGGAAGAATACTATGTGCTCTTAACTGCTGAGCCATCTCTCCAGCCCCTCCTTTGTTTCTTCCCTCCACATTGCTGGGTATAGAACACAGGGCCATGTTTGTGAGATTAAGCAAAGTACACCGATATTCCTGAAAATTGTTTGAAGTGCCACAAAGTCGTCGGCATTCTATCGATGACTAGGAATTATTATTTGTTCATTATATTTTTTAAAAAGTGAGGTCCCATGTTGTACTAGGCAATGTTTCTACCAGGGCTTGAAAAGACGGAGCCCCCCTCACTCCTGCCACATAATTTACATTCCAGCAAGGAAAGCAGACCAGAAGTATGGAAGAAAAAAAAGAGAGAGAGGAAAAAAAAAAACAAAGATTCCAGGAAGACAAAAATAAGATTCTTATTGTGGTATGAAGTCAGGGGAACGTGAGTCCATTGGTGACAGAAGGGAACGGGGTGCCAAGCATGGTAAAGACAAAGAGAAGCCATGTGTACGAAAGCCCTGGAGTGGGAACAGGTTTGGCAAGTCGAGTACAAAACCCATTTTGGCTCTAGGTGGGTTGTCCTGAGAAGGCCCGGGAGGAGGGGGATGGAATCAGATAGACTGGCAAAAGCCAGATCAATCAGGACCCACCAAATGAAAGGAATGGCATTCTCTGTAGGATGTGCGCGAATCGTAATGGCTTATGCCCAAGTAAAACAAGCCAGTCGGGAAAGGTCAAACCACGTGTGAATCTCTGGAGATGAATCACAAAGGGCAGGGAGCCTGCAGGTCCAGCAAGCAGCTGAAGGTAGCTGGGGACCCGCTTCCGGAGTCTAGGGCTTTCTGTGGAGGGCCTGAAGATGCCCGACAGGCCCAGAACCTTCCTACTGCTCTGAAAGCCTCAACACCATACTTTGAGATGGTTGGATTTTATGTTATGT
The DNA here is from genome assembly GCF_982192425.1 of Myodes glareolus. Taxonomy (NCBI): domain Eukaryota; kingdom Metazoa; phylum Chordata; class Mammalia; order Rodentia; family Cricetidae; genus Myodes; species Myodes glareolus. The sequence goes on along the minus strand of NC_142026.1, from coordinate 51,303,428 downwards.
GAATATCACCTAAAAAACATAAAATAAAATAATTTGGTTGCACGTGGACTTTTTGTTTCTTTTCAGACCAGTAACCTCTAGGAAGAGGAGGTCCTGCAGGCCCCTCCTCTCCCACTTAGTCTTCTTCCAGGCCAGAACATTTGTGACCCAGCTACTCATCTCTGGAGTGCTCCAGACTAACCATCACTCCCCTTTTTAGTTTTCTGCTCAATCCCAAGAGTCACTTCCTTTGCTGGATTCTGCTGTGGGAAGACAGGACTCTCTTCTCCCGTCCTTGGTTGTGTCCCCAGCACAATGGCCACAGGCTGCTCCAGCCAGCGGCCCCATCACAGCAGGACTGTGACTCCTGACAACAGCAGTGGCGCCCAGGGAGGAAACAGCACTGATCTGAAGAGAAGCAGAGTGAAGCATCCATAACTCAGTGTGCATGAATGGAGTGGACGGCAGGGATCACCAGGGCCCCATCCTTGGTCCTTTCTTACCCAAAGATCCTCCCTCAGGGGCTAGAGCGGTCAAGATTCCACATCCCCTCCTGGTGCCCAGTGCTCTTTTCAACCTGAGCCCTCCGAGTCACCAGGCTGGTTAACAGGCTACAGCTGCAGCAGGGCTGTGCCCAGGACACCTGCCTCTGGCAACACGAAAACCTGGTGCCCCAGCCGGACACCATGCCTCACAAACTGCCCAGCCTGGGTCACCTTGCTCTGCCAAGTTCCTACTTTATACAATTGACAGAGATCTATCTGCCCTAGTATCTATCCCTGGGGTTCAAAAAGAAGGAAATAAAAACTGGAAACAAAACTGTCCAGCAGAGAACTTCCAAATTGGGCTGATTGGCTCTTTGGGGACTGGGGATCCTCAAGGCTCCCCTTACCCTGCCTAGGGCAGCTCTCCCACTCCACCAGGGAAATGGCCCCAGCGTCCTACCTGCTCGAGAAGTTACTTTTGTTGTTTCTCTGGTGTTTGGAAGCTCAAACAAACGGATGAGCAATGGGCAGAGCAAAGCAGTTAGGCAAGGCGGCGAGCATCAGGGAGGGACGGGCCCTGCTCTACCAAAGCTTGTCTCTTAGACTCAAACCTTTCTACAGAGCTTGTTTCTCCCAGGCCGTTTGCCTGAATCAGCCACCTCAGAAACACTCGGTAAACAAAGGGAAGGGCAAAGACCGTCTGAAGGCGTCACAGGCCACGCATGTGGGCTTTTCTCCTACTCAACAATACATCCCTGCTAACTTTTTTTTTTTTTAGTGTGGCCTCTGGCCCACAACTTTGCCAGCCATTTTCTCCCTGGCTTCCTGGCTTTTTGAGAAGCAAAGGTAACAACATTTCAGACTCATCGTCCTAGGCAACTTCCCAACCTAGGCCCCATTTCCACTGGGAAGCCCTCCCTTCATCTCTTGGGGTACCAGGTAAGTGGATTGATGGAGCACACTTTATCGCCTCACCAGGCGAACTTCACATAACCCCGTGCATAAATAATCACATGTTTTATAAATAGCTGTGGACAAGAGGCTGTAAAACAACAAAGATATATTTGTGCCTTTATGTCCTAGGAATATTTCCTAAAACGACTGTTTTATTTGATGTGGGTTGAATGGGGGTGTGTGTGAATACATTAACAGTCCCCAAAGTTTTTTCCCCCGCCCCTCCCCCCAAGGCAGGCCAGCACTGTAGTTAGCAAATTGATAAGCTTCCGTGGGCAGGCTTTATTCGTTCTGACACGAGCCTATGACACTTTATAAAAAGAAGTAATCCAGAACAATCTCTAGGTAATTAACACCTAGATAAACAAACATAAATTTCTATATTGCGTTTATTTGGACTAGCACTCAAATATGCGTGAACCATGCTTTTTTAATTAAAAGATAAATCCATGTGACACTTAGCCTCAAACTTAATTATTCAGCATAGTATAATAAAAAATAGAGCCCATTAAATGTGTCTTACACTGTATTTCTGTATTAACAGCAAAAACAGTTCGGTCTGGGATCATTTAAATTTTCCCCCTCCCCTTTGCTTGTGAGTTCCCTGTTCACATGGGCTTCCCTCTCCTTCCTATCTTCACCCCCTCCTGCCCTCAACATCTCCCTGTTCTCTCAACACCAACAGGTGAAGAGATTAAAGCCTTACCCAAACCCCGACATGGAATGCTCAGCTGGGCGACATTTTTAATATCGAATTACAAGAGGCATATTTTTTTTTCTTCCCTATGGAAGCCCGGTGAAATGTGCCCAGCCTGTCTTGAAATGAAGATCACAATATTTAACAGTAATTTCTTTGTGCCTGGGCTTACAAGCCACCAGGTGAGGTCTGTGTGATATACTGTTGCCAGGCAGATGTTACAAGGAGGAGGGAAGTGCACAGATCCCAGGCTGCCAGAGACAGAGGGGTGATCAGCTTTGGAAAAGTTTCTGATACACGACAGTCTCACGATGTGAAGGAGTGGCTCAGCGACCTATGCCTGCAAGGAAGAGAAATTGACCCTGGAGACACTGACCACATTCCCGATGGAGCAGGACTGGGCCAGCCTCTCAAGGAGACACCAGAACACCTACCTGTCTTGGGACTGTGCCTGTAGTTGCAGTGCTATAAGGAGGGAAAATCTGCATCTATCCAGGGTCCCTTTGCCAAAGCCTGTATTTGGAGTCCCAGGCTTTTATGGCACAGGAGACGGACTCACATCGTATTCTTGGTGGCTGATAGCAATGTGTTTGGCTTAGCTATGTCTTCAGAGGCACGGGACTTACACCCTGATCCACCGGCCATTTGGGTTTTTCTGGGACTATAACACTGAAAGTCTTATATTAGGGATGGGGCTCATTGCATTTCACAACAGTGAGCCGCACCTCTGTGGTCTCTGCTAGCACAATGCTTTTGCCATCTCTGGCATATACGTCCACAGGAGGAGGCCTGGAGAAATGGATCAAGCAGTGAGAAGCTCTTCCAGCGGGCCAGGTTTTGAACCCCAGCACCCAGGCAGCAGGCTCACAACCGACCATAGCTCTGGTTTCAGAGGATCTGGTGCCCTCTTCTGGCCTTTGTGGACACCAGGCGTGCAAGTGGGGCCTGTCGAATGTCAGTACACATGAAATCAAAACCTTTAGTTTTTTGTTTTTAAGAGACTATCTAGATTGGGTACCAACGACGTCTCCCTTCTCAGAGAACAAGGGAACCGACCTGGGTGATAACTGGCGTTCTCTCGGGCTCTGCAGGTCTGTTACGGGAGTCAGGCAGATTGCCTTGCATTGACTCTGCTGAGCTGAGCACCACCCGAAAACAGTATACCTGCAGCATGTACCACCCTAAGATTCCCAGCCACCGTCACTTTAGAGACCCCCCTGCAGATTTGTTGACACCCCCCTGGTTCTTCACCCAGGAACTTGCCGACCTTGTCTCATTTCCACCTGTGAAGGGTCTTGAGCATTTGGACTGTTTCCTTCTTTGCAGTTGGAACCATGGATTTGTAAAAACATGGTAAGTCCAGAAAAGGAGGCCAAGACACAGTTCCAAAGCCCTTCCCACACCTGGCCAGGCTCTGTGTCTGATTCTTCCTGGACCAGAATACACATCTCTCTCCTCGGCGTCTTCTTACCTTCCCAGGAGCCTTCCAGGACAGCCCCTGTTCCCCACCAATCTCCCCTTCCATGTAGCTTGTATCTGTTTCTGTGATTATTTTGTTCCAATCTCTTCTCTTCTTAGACAGTGATCTACGGGCCAGCTTATAGCTCTAAGTCACGGGTCAATGTGCAGTCCATGGAAACTTCTAGAGAAATGTTTGTTGAACAACTACATAAAGCCCTATCTGACCTCAGTTCCAGACTTTGTCAATTGCATCGTCTTCCCCCCGACAAATGCCAGCCACCTTTGAGAACATTATATAAGGATCGAGAGATTTGCAAGTACAAGTTGCAAACATGTGTCTACAAGCATGTTACCTGAAGGATATGAATGTGGAGGACTCCCAGGAAGTTTTTCCATACAACTGGGCTGAAGCCAATGCTCAGCTTTACCCAGGTAGAATGTTCACACCTTCCACAGTTCCTGGTGCTGCCCTGGGCAGTAGCCCTCCTGACCTCAAGGTGCTGTGTGACTTGTGCATCTGAGTGTGTTCCTTCCTGCCCTTTCACAGATGTTACCAATGAATCCAGGGCAGTACAATTACTCAGCATCAGGCTGGGGAGATAGCTCAGCGATTAAGAGAGCAAACTGTTTCCAGAGGACCAGTGTTCAACTCCCAGCACCGACATCCTGCAGTTCATAACAAGCTCCAAGGGGATCCAATGCCCCCTTCTGGCCTGTGAGAGCACTGCAAGCACATATGCATATACCCACACAGATAGACATTTTTTAAAAATAGTAAGAGAAATTGTTTTTTTACAAAGTCACTCAGTCACAGGCAGTAATTATGGAATCCAGTGGAATTTACCTTCAAGTCATTGTCATCCACCCTCAGGTTGTGTATTCTTTCACTTCACTAACTCTGCCAGGTAACTGTGTCAGAGCTCAAGCTTAGTTGGAGGGGAAAACATGTCAGTGCTTCTCAAAATTGTTTCTTGCTTCCAGTTTCATTTTTATACTTTGTAATGACTTTATGGAGGTCTAATTTCCATGCCATAAAATTCTCTCTTACAAATGTATAAGCTGGTGGGCTTCAGCACAGTCACCAAGCAGGACACTGCCATTGTTACCCCATTTTAGAAAAGTATTCATTTATTTATTGTGTATACAGTACTCTGCCTGTATGTCTGCCTGCAGGCCAGAAGAAGGCACCAGATCTCATTACAGGTGGCTATGAGCCACCATGTGGTTGCTGGAAATTGAACTCAGGTCCTCTGGAAGAGCAGACAATGCTCTTAACTGCTGAGCCATCTCTCCAACCCTCGAAACATTTTTATCAACTCAAACAAAAGCCTGGGCATCATTAGTGGTCACTGTCTTTTCTGAAGCCACAGGTGCAGCAGATAGAAGAACTATGCATATCCTCCTCTGCTTGACAGGAGATAAAATACTTCCTTCATATGATAATTTTTTGAGAGATTTGTTTACTTTTATTTTATCATTTTATGTATGTGGGTTTATGCCTGAACACATATATGTGCATGCACTATGTGCATACAGCTCCTATAGAAGCCAGAAGAGGGCATCAGATCTCCCTGGAACAGGAGTTACAGATGGTTCTGGGAATCGAACCCTGGTCCTTGAAAGAGCACCAAGTTTTCTTAAATGCTGGGCTATCCCTCCAACTCCATATAATTAATAAAACAAACAAAACTCAAACACATCTTTTTACTAGTAAGGAGGACTAATAAGTCCTGGTAGCTTACATGCCTTATATAATTACTATTTTATAAGGATCCTGAACGTTTCTGTAAGTTTTACCTTACTGAGAATCCTATCTACAGCTTCAGTCCTCTAAAGAAGCAACCATCACACATGCACTTACACACACACACACACACACACACACACACGCATGCATGCACTGCATGTGAACAATAATAAATCAGAGTCCAGAGACCCTGTCTCAAACAAACAAATAAAGGATTGAAGAGATAAGTGACTTAGAACTTAAGAGCACTTGCTGCTCTTGCAAAGGACCTGGGGTTCCATTCCCAGCACCCTTATGACAGCCCACAACCATTTATAACTTCAGTTCCTGGGGATTTGACGCCCTCTTCTGACCTCTATGGGCATTGCACGCACATGGTGCACAGATGTACATCCAGGCAAAACACACATAGACATTAAAAAAAGTCTTTTGTAAAATAAGTGCAACAAAATCCCAAAACCATGAGGATATCTGCCATGCAGAATAAGACAGGTTTTTTTTTTTTACAAGTGGAGTCTGGTCAAGTTTCGCCAAAGGCTTACAAGCATGGAAAAGCAGATTTTATTCTTTGTGGGACTCAGAAAAGATGTACTTTTTTTGGTTCAGGTTTTTGTTTCAAAGGTAGAGGTTTTATTGCATAAAACACTGGATAAAACTGGACTGCTTCAAAGACATTTTATTCCTAACAGCAGAAAGAAAACAGTCATTGCTGAAAAAAACAACTTTTAATACTTTCTATACCAGAATAAAGTTCTGTCAACTGATGTATTATAATAATAAATAATGACCAAGAATAAACTTTAAATACAAAGTTCTACTTGTTACAAGCATAGCGACAAACTCCTCTACTCTATGATCTCAGAGTTCCTCCAAGATAGAATGTAGACGGGGTTAGGAACAGCATCACAGACTACAGAAGTCACGGGGGAAGGACTGACGTGTATAGATATGAGAGCCTGGTGACACGCGACACCAACACCGCATCACAGAGGCTGTCACGGGCTTGTATGACAAGTCACAAGTGTTCTGGAAAGAAAGCCTGTGTCAGGGGGGAAGAAGGACGGCTAGTAGGACTGGACAAAATGGAGTCAACACGCACACCACAAAGAAGGGAGTATGTTCCCAAGGTCACACCCAGTGTCACAAACAGAATTATTGCCTGTAGCGTCTGAAGATGCTCGGAGGACACAAAAGACACTGGACCAGCGCCAAAGTGCTAGACACGGAATGTGGATCGCTCTCTCTCTCTCTCTTTTTTTCCACTTTTTTTTCCTCCTTTTTATTATTTTTTTCTTTTCTTTTTATTTTTTTGTTTTTAATTTCTCTTTGCTAAGATACCACAGGTGGGGCAAACACACAGAAAGCAAGCCAGTGGCACAGTCACCAAGCACAACAGTGCACTTAAACCCTAAATGCTCACTACAGTCCCAAGTTTCCCGCCAGTGTCTCCAGGCCCACTTCGGACCACAGAGACAACCACAGTCAATCAACTGAGTTTAGTAAGGCAGTGAGAACTATTCTAGAGGGGCAGGGGGGAAGGAAAGAAGAAAAGAAAGGAAAGGAAGGGAAAAAGAAGAGCAAGAAAGCAGCTTGCTTTATGCCAGATGGGTCCACGTTGCAGAGCGGCCTCATCACAGTGAAACCAAGTTGGATGACGCCCTTTGACAGCATATGCAAACCGGATTCCTTTATTAGCCTGAAATTCGGTCTCAGGACAGCGCTAAGAATTTTATTTACATTGATTGCAGCTTAGTATTTTTGTAAACTGCTATAGGCAGAGTTGAAGTTTTTAAGGCCCTGGGGTTTTATTGTGTGCTCCCAGACTGCAAGGAAATATTGACTTTTTCCCCTCTCTCTCCAAGTCTAAATGATTTCGTTCTCGAAGTTAATACTTCGCTACGTCTCCACCGTCACAAGCAACAGTGCCAAGTGCATGTCACTCAAAGGAAGTGTGTTAGAAGGTGGGAACTTTTACAGTGTTCTAGCAGATTCAAGAAGAATCAATCCTTTGATGAGTTTTCCTACGCCACGGTTTTGGTTTTGGTTTTGGTTTTTTAAGAGTTGTGTTTCCTCGTCAACCCTCAAAATCTCCCTCAGTGTGGTGCAGAACTGGATAAATTTTGAGTGTGCAATCGGTAGACACTCCATAATCTCCAAAAAATACAGAACACATTTGTTTCACAAAAATGAACATTCTAACCCAAACTGTTTTCTTCATTAGTGACAGACAGCCGGGGGTTTAGATTCATGTTTTAATACGAGTTATTCTGGAAGAGCTCACTGGAGAAGAAAAATCTTGCTTCATGCCCACAACACTTAAAAAGTAACACATGAGAAAAGAAACCTGGTGACAAGGGCCAGGGGAGACTTCACTCGAGTAAAACGCGTCTTAGACTCTAATAGAAAGCAGTCTTCCCCATTAGCAAAGAAGCTGCTATTGTTCAGCAGGACTTTCTATGGAGAGCAGAGTTGAGGTGGCCCGGTTTGCTAACGCCTGTTTCTAGAATGATTCCTGCAATTTGTTTCTAATATCAAAAGCTTTTCCTTCATCCAGACACTTTCAAAACGACAACCCAGGAAAGAAAATAAGAAAATTAAAAAGCATTTCTTTCCAAACTGCAATTTGATCTAAAGAAAAAAAAAAAGACGCATCAAACCTGCAAAGGACATTTGTCTGCAGACACTTCCTGACCACTGATTCATTGGCCTGTGTAGTTTTTTTTTTCTAAAAGCACACTTTAGATCACTCTCCTCGGCAGCACTGGTCAGGCCTGGCGCTCGCTGGCTGCGTGCGGGCCGGCTAGGATTTCTCCCAGAGTGCAGAGTGACACCACGTGAATTGATTTTCCCTGCAGTGACCGCCCCAGTCTGACTGGCACCTCAGCTGCCTCCCAAGTCATCTCATTAGGGCGCTAGGCGAGTGACAGCAGCTGGTCTCAGATTATAGAGGTGTTTTCAGGAAGGAAAACACAGACCCTTCGAGGCAGTGCAAAAATCACTCGGACGGTATCTCTTTGTTTTCGGTGTTTTGTTTTGTTTTGTTTTGTTTTTTTGGTTTTTGGACCAAGATGACTTTCGGGTTGGGGAGGCCTCCAGCTTTCGGAGCCCGAAGGACACAGGGACAATTTCTGAAATCACTTTCTCCCACCTGCATTGCTTGGAAGTTCTTGTTACTGGGTAACAGTGTAGCAGCCATGTTCAAGGGCTGGGGGATTTTTCTTTTTAATATATATTTATATATATAGATATCTTTTAAAATTCTTTTAAATGTTCTATACACTAGAGAGGGGTCGTACATGATTCCCCCCCCCCCTTGGAATGCAGTTAGCAAACTGGTGAGACCAGCTGCAGGATTTAAAACTGTAGAGAGGACTATTGCAGCGGACAGGCTCTGCTCAGTTGCCCTCCTCCTGGCCCTTGCCTCTCTCATCTGTTAGATCAGCAAAGCCCCCTGCTTTGACAGGTGCAGCCTCCTCAAAATTCCCAGAAGCCTCCGAGTCGACCCTGGAACGTTTGAACCTGCGGTCGGGATACTGGCTGTTGTCAAAAGGCATTCGATGGACGCAGAGGACGTGGGTCTTCAGGTTCCCCTTCTGCGAGGCACTGTAGGGACAGTAGTGGCACTGGAAAGGCCTGTGACCTGTGTGGAAGGGTGGAAAGAAAGTATCCGGTCAGTCGTGGGTCACACCTCAGTCACCACCCATCCTGAGCTCCAGGGCCAAGAGCACCATCACCCCTGTCAATCATATCACAGCCTCTGGGCAAAATTCCAGCAAGAAGGGGTAAGAATCCAGCCCGTTAGGCATACCAAGTGAGATTTAGACTATCCTCCCATTCTGACCAGAAATTTTAATTTAGCTTTTCCAGAAGAGGGAAGAGAAATTACTCAATACCTAGAAACATTTCTATGAAATGGTGAATAGCTTAGAACTGATGATATTATATAAATGTTTGCAGAACAAGAAATGAAGCACACTATCCCATGTTGTGTGGTTATGTGTGTAGAGACACGTGCACACATGTGCGCCCTTAGAGCCCACAGACCATGTGCAGATGTGAGAAGACCACTGCTGAGGGTCCCCTGTCTCCTTTCACTATGTGGGTTTCGGGGATCAAACTTAGGTACTCAGACTTGGCCGCAAGCACCATTTACTTGCTCTGCTATCTCACCAGCTCATATCCCAGCTTTTTTATTGACAGGATTCAAAACTTTACTTATGGATGCTGAAGTCTGATTTCAGGGGGCATGAAATAATCTCACGTAAGGCTTCCTCTCTCGACTGTGTTGTTTGTCTGTTTTTAAGCGTAAAACGACTCTTAATTTACTAGCGTGTGCAAAAAAAAAAAAAAGGAGACCAGAAGCAGATGTGATCAGTAAATTATATTTTGCTGACTTTAGACACACCCAAACCCAGTAAGTTTCTGTACTGGGTATCCATACTCAAGGCTGAGGGTAAAGCTACTTCCCATTGTTCTGTAACATGGACTCTTTACTAAAGGCAGACCGAGCCTGAGGAGTGATTCTGTCTGAGGAGTGAAGGAGAGGGATGCCAAATAACCCTGCTAGAGCTAAGCTGTGAGCAAGACTGAGCGGCACAGCCTTAGAAGCTGGAAGCGTCGGGACAGACAGACAGACAGCAAGGACCATACCATCAGCTCAAGGTCAATCTAAGCATCAAAGCAGTGGGATCTGGGGATAGAGAGATGGCTCCGGGGTTATACTGGCTGCTCTTCTCACTCTGTTCTTAGCAACTGAGCTGGGCAGGTCATAACTACCTGTCGCTCTATCTCCATAGAATCTAGTGCCCTCTTTTGGCCTCCTCGGGCACTGCAATTACGTGGCATGCTCATGGACACACTCACAAAGTCTTAAAATAATATTAATAATAAGGGGGACTTGAAGAGTGACCCCCCCACACACAAATGATGGTTTTCTAGGAAAGCTCTTATGTAGAACAACTGACAAATTCTTAAGGAAGGTTTTTGATCCTGGAAGTTTGGTCGCTCTGCCCTGTGTGTAGTGGTTAAAACACCTCTGCCACCTTGAAAAGTCGGTGAGGCGTCTGCTTTGGGGCGTGACAGGGGAGCAAGTGAAGTCCCTCTGATACCAGGAAGGTTGGGCAACCACTGCCCGAAGCTCAAAAGCTTCTCCATCCTGTATCAGCCAGAAACCCAGCCTTGTTTGCTTAGAAAACTGAACCCATAAGGGGACTGATCCTTTAGTCCCCCAAATATCCAAACAGCACAGCTGGGATGCTTCCCTACTTTAATCACAGGAAAAAGCCCTGTGTGTATTTTCAGACAGCAGTCCATTCCTGAGAGTCAAGCACCCAATACTGCGTTTCTCTCATTTACTTGCTTCTCTTTGCTTCTCTCTCTCTCTCTCTCTCTCTCTCTCTCTCTCTCTCTCTTTCTCTCTCCTTTCCTTTCCTTTCCTTTTCTTTTTCAGACAGGGACTCTCTATGCAACGTGAGCTGGCCTTGAACTTCCTTTTGTCCTGCTTCAGACTCCCAAGGCTGGGGTTCCAACCTGCACCAATACGCGAGGCCTGCGTCAGCACACCAGGCCTGCACCCCCACACCAGGCCTGCGCCCCTACACCAGGCCTGCACCCCGCACCAGGCCTGTGCCCCTATACCAGGCCTGCACCCCAGCACCAGGCCTGCACCCCCGCTCCAGGCCTGTGCCCCTACACCAGGCCAACACTAACACATTTGCTCAATGATATTAGCTTGATTCTCTTGTCCGTTTCTTTGGCTGTTTTTCAATCCAGTTCTCCCTATATAACTCAGGTTCTATGCCCCTGCCTCATCTCCTGAGGGCTTGATCCTCCCTCTAGCCTGGTTTGGCTCTTCTGCTTCTTTCTAAGTGGGCTTTGGCAATGTCTTCTCCCCTTCCCTCAGAGCCAGGGTTGGCTCCTCCTGCCCGAGGGGTGCCCCCTCTTTATCATGTAGAACCGGTCATGGTATGCTGTAGCTTTTGCCTGGACTGTGACGTGGGACCATCCAGCCCACCTTCCCTGTGCCCCCAGAAGGAAGGCCACTTGGAGAAGATCAGTACATCATTCTTTTCCACCGTCCTTGCTGGCTACCAATCCTGTAGGACTCACCAGGACACTCAGGGCTCAGCCCAAGGGTTTTCCAGTCCCTATCAGAACATCCTATCTGGGTCTACACAGACAGCTCGAGTCCCCAGTCTCCACACCCTGTCTGAACCGCCTCTCCTGCAAGGACATGATCCGTTTCACGATGAAATGGATCCCTTGGGGGAGGCCCCGGGTTCCTGGAGTGGAGCCACAGCCTCTGGATATCCAGTGTCCTACAGCCCTCACTGTCTCCCTGTTTCATCTGGGCTGGGTCTGGAGAGATGGCTACGGATCCTGCAGAGAGTGTTTGCCGCTTTTGTTCCTATGGATGCAGCAATGCGAGGCTTCGGGTGGTCAGTTTTGCCATCTGTGGAAGCAGTGTGCAAACTCGCAGATGTGGGGAGGAAACCCGGAAAAGATTGCAATTGCCTTCTGCCCTTCCCAAGATGCTGCAGAGAAAGAATGCAGAGCACCAGCAGGGACTGCAGCACCAGCAGGATTCCTGCCTGTGTTTCTGCTGGCTGCTTCTACCCTCGGGGCTTGGCCATCTTCCCATGGAAACAGAGAAGGCCCTGAGCGGGAGATGTGAGACTAGCGTTTCTTTTTATTATTAGCATATATTAATTGCACGAGCTAATTGATTTCACGATGAGGTTTTCATACATGCATATCGTGTACTTTGATCATATTCATTCACCATTAACCTCCCCTGTCCCCAGCACCTCCCGATGGCCACTGGCTCCCTTCCCATCCACGGATACATCTCTTCTACATTCACGTGAGATGTATACCTCTGTAGATTGCTGTTTGTCCAGGGGATGCAAATGGTCCTTGTTCTTCATCATATAGAAAGTTGGTAGCCTGTGAGATAACTTGGGATGTTGCTGTAGTTTGGGTTATAGTGGAGTGTGTTCCCCAGGGGCTCATACATGGTACCCAGTGTGGCAATGCTGCAAGGTGATGGAATTTTTACGAGACAGAGTCGTATGACATATGGTCTGGTCACTGGGGATGCTCTTCTTGAGAGGGATTATAGGATCATGGTCAGTTTCTGTGAGCGTGAGTTATGAACCCTGAATCTGAATTCTTTTCATCTGCCATGTGATTACTCCTTCACGGATATGTCCCTGCCATGCTGCTGTCCAGCGTGTTGTGATAGAGCTAGCGGCCTTTACCAGAGCCAAACAGAAGTCAGCCTTGTGCTCTCAGATCTCCACAATTGTCAGTTAGGTAAACCTCGTTTCTTTATCTCGAATTCAACCTTGGGAAGTTTGTTATAGCCAAGAAGACCATCATAGACTCTGATAGACACTGTCCTTGAGGAGATGACTGGAGAAGTCACAGTGTGTCCACTTCTCCCTTGTTGGGACTCCAAATGGGACCTAACTGAGCATCAGTAAAGTTCATCAGATATTGCACAAGCAATCAAAATTACACTGAGACCCTAAAACTTAATGATGTGACTCAAGAAGTCACCATCCTGGCATAAATTAAAGGTATGTCCAGTGCTCATCAAAAAAGACTCATTCTTATAAGTGGAAAACTACTTAAAACTACTGAGAAAGGGCCACTGATGCCTGTTGACGAAGGAGCAGTTGAAGATCCTCCCAAAGAGTTTTGGGGGCAGAGGTTGGCAGATGGCTCAGCAGTTAAGCGTGAGTTCTGCTGCTTCAGAGGATCCAAGTTCAAGTCCCAGTTCCTATGTCCAGCAACTCACGACCACCTGTAATTCTAACTCCAGGGCATCTGACTCCCTCTTCTGACCTTCACAGGCACAAACCCAAACACATATAATTAAAAATAAATATTTAAATTAAAGAAAACACAGAATCCCGAGGGAAAGGCGACAATGGGAAACTTGAGGAACACTTTCAAATGTCACCTAGAGCTTCCCAGCCTCTGTGGTATGCTGATGCTTCCCCAAGGGGGGACAGCTCTACGGCAGCGTACAGCTAAGGGAGACGACATAGATCCGTTAACGTCACTAATGTATTTATTATAATCAATGGTCATTACCATGGCATGGCAAGTTTTGGGATAGAAGAACTTCAAATAACATGCCAATAACAATCTTAAAATGAAATGCTTGCTATCCCAGAGGTCAGCAGACCCAAGGACAAACCGAGCAAACGCAGGCTCAGTTCATCAGTCAGGCTCAGTCTCCAAAACCTTGTGGAGCCTCCTGCACTTGGAGCATTTTTGTTGAACAGTCAACGCCTTTCATCGCATCACCTACCAGCACTGCTAATAATTGCTCTGTTTGGGGATCCTGGTCTCCAACCCTTGCACACGACCCTCCCTTCAAACCCTGTCACCTCAGAGGCCATGCCATCTGAGCCATGGCACAATGCAGAGAGAGCCTTGAATATCACCTCGGTTTGTAAGGAGTGTCTTTGCGTGTTGGCCAACTTGACACAAAAGCACTTAGCTCCCTTTCCTCCACTAATCGATTTTTTAAATATTCATCACGATTTGATCCTATGGTTACATTCTGAGTCTTGATTTCTTGGTAGAGACAAAGATGATGAACGATGATTCTAGCAGATTCCAACACTTCCGGGGTCAACCCATTATTGGATTGGTTGGCTTTTCAACGCTGGTGCAATGGAATCTGTTTGTAAATGCATCTGGAGCTCAGAATGCACTCATTGGAGAGGGAGACATGAGCAGTGGTAGACTTGCAAGAACTCTTTCTGTCGTCTTGAAACTTGAAATTTATAGAAACAGTTAAAGCTCTCAAAAGCTTCATTCCATGGTTCTTTATACCCAGTTCTGTGCATTTGTCCTCAGAATTGCACTTCATGGGGGGTTTTCCTAGAGGTCTTATTGTCGCCATTGTACAGATGGGGAAGTTAAGACACAGCCAACCTATTCAAAGCAAGTTCCCAACGGATACAATGCACTCTGAATCCGTGAAGGATTCCCCTGCTTACTTTCAGCTGTCAACTCCACACAAACAACAGCCACTCAAGAAGAGGGGACCACAGTTGAGGAATTGCCTCCATCGGACTGGCTTGTGGGCATGGTAATTGATGTAGTACAGATTGACCCACTGTGGGTGGTGCCGTTCCCTATACAGGTAGATCTGAGTTGTATAAGAAAGCTAGTAGAGGCAGCCAAGGGAGTGTACCAGATGACGGGAGGCTTAAGAAGTCATGCTATACCAGAATAGATGTTGGCCAAAACTCAAAGGTAAGTGTAAAGGTAAGCTTGTGGTGGTCAGATTCTTGATTCTCAAACAAAAGGTGTCATTGCTTAAGCCATTTTTGGATATCCATCAATTTCTGAATCAAGCCAAATCCCAATTTCTGTCGCCCACCTGCCCCTTCAAAGACCCTTAGATGGCACAGACTCATGCATGCTGGTGTCTGTTGTGCTTGGATAAAAGAATGTCAGCAAGGGTTTTGAACTAACCACAGAATGCATGACTGTGTAAAAATCACAGAAAACATCACTGTGTACATTCAGGGCCAATGGTTGGACAAAGGAAGGGGCTGAGAGGCACCAATCTACTTGGGTAAATTGTCACTGAGGTAGATTTAGAGAGAACTAAATCTTCATATACAGATGAGTATCTTGCTGACAGAGGTGAAGTTGGTTCATGCCTGGAGTGGCAGGGCAGTCCTTCAGTCGCCTACAAGCTTCCATCTGTTTAAAATGAGATCAAAGACTGTCCAAGCTGCCCACACCACCATAGGTACCACAGATGAACCGGTGATTCTGGGGTCCACGGGTGTCCGTGGAGAGCAGATAATGACTGCCAGTCTCTAGGATACAGAAAGGACTTAAAAGCGCAGTTGGTCTGATAGGTCTAAACTTCAGACTAAGGGTCTCATCTGTCGGTCCCCACTAGACACGCCCATCTCCTAAGCTTGTCCCATTGGGCAGCATTCCATGTTGGGGATAGTCTGTGGTCAGGTACAAAGGCCAAAGCCCTTGGTCTGACACCTTCTCTTTCTTCCTGAAGCCTTTCTCATCTTAGCAGTGATAGATTTAGGTCTGGCAATGAGTTTGGAGTCAGACTCCCACTTCCCACCTTTGTGGGCACGTGACTAACCCGGTCAAGGAAGTGCCTCCTTTCTGACCTTGGCCCATTTGTTTGATCTCCCAGTTCTCTGGCCCCACAGCCGCGAAAGTGAGATCTTCCGTGTTCAGAGGAGCCAATGTCGGTGAATGTGTTTCATTGGGATGAAGTTTGGCATTTCAGTTCTAGCAAGGGGTCCTTGAAGAGCACGGGACCCTTTGCTAGAAGAAGCTCAAGAAGATGGCAAGACTGGAGAGAGCCTGAGTCCAAACAGCCTTGTGAGAGAGTGTGGCTGTAGGACCAGTGGGATTCTAATAAATCCTCCAGGAGGCCATTTCTCCATCTTTCTCTCCCCCCACCCTCCAGTTTCCTACCCTCTGGCCAACATAGGATGTCTCTCTAGTCTCCATCTGTTCCCTGCTCCATTTTACCACAGGGCCTTTGCACAGCCCTTCCCCACTGTCCCAGGGTGGAATTCTTCCTTCTCTGCCTTCACCTAATCCTTCAGCATAACTGCCTCTGCTTCTGGAGGATCGTGGTTATCCCAAAACCACCATGGTGACTGTGAGAGATACATGACTTCAGTACCTCTTCTAATATCGGCAGCTGAACAAGTAAAGCAGCCATGACTGCCCCTTTCCGAGAAGACTGGTAACCCCGTGGGGAAAGGGACCCTGGAGTTTCGTAGGGGAGGAGGGCTATCATTTGCTCTTTCTGATCATTGCTATTAGCCTCCACAGCATGACACAAACACATCATGGACATCAGTATGTTTCTAGCAGAGGAAGATATGAATGCCACATACAAGAGAAGAAGCAGAGAGGGAGGAGAAACACAAGACCATTGAGGAAAGAGAGAGCTGGTCTGAGTCCGGGACAGGCACAGGCGATCAGTGGAGGATTCTAGAACAAGTGAACAGGGAACTCAAAATGGGAGATGGGGAAGTGTCGGTGCTCACAGGCTACGGGAACGTTGTCCTGTGAGAAAAAGGAAGTAACCAGCCCTTCCTACTACTTCAGTATCGCAGCAGCCTAAGACACCCCAGTCCTCGCCTGCCAGAGCTGGAGCCTCACATTGGAATGGTGTGAGATGGCGCCCATCAACCCCCGCCCTCTTCTCTGTACCTCTTGCTTTGAGGCCATCAACGTTTCCCATCACTGCCGTGTGAAAAGTAAGTACATCATACGTTAATTTGTATTGTCACTGCGCCGTAGAGCCGTGGTAAAGAACACATTCATTTTTAATCCACTATGAATAATATATAAATATGTATACAGTGTGGAGGGTCAAGAGGGGTGAGGAGAAAGCAAGCAGTACATTGTTTATAGTGAAAGTGGGGGAATGAGATATTTTTCTTACTTGCTCCGATGGAAATAGCTATTCTTTCCCCGCACCTACAGGGGAGAGGAAAATGCCTGCCCTTGAGGGGCCATCCATTAGTTACAGCTCAGCCATGGCAGCGCCTCTACGGAAGGCTGAGGCTTGGAGCTTCCACACCCTCTGAGCTGATGGTTTCTCTTGGATGTGGGGCAGAGGATGAGAGTGGGCGTTGGGTGGGCGAGTGGGTGATCGGCCCCTGGCATCCAGTAATGAGCACACTCTTCAGCGCATGCTCAAAGCTGTCACCTTCGTTGGTTCTCACACAGACAGCAGGAGGCAGTATTGGCAGCAGGATGGCTTCCTCTTTCACAGGTAGAGAAGCCTGAGCCGAAAAGATTGGGGGTCAACTTGATGCTAAACATGTACTCAACTGTCTGACCACTCTGGACACTGCCTACAAGCCCTTTTTGCCAGAGGATTCTCCACAAACATATTCCAGGAGGTGATCCATAGACACAATAGGAGTGTATAGTATAAGTGTGTATGTGTGTGTGTGTGTGTGTGTGTGTGAGAGAGAGAGAGAGAGACAGAGAGAGAGAGAGAGAGAGAGAGAGAGAGAGAGAGAGAGAGAGAGACCACACTTGCATGGACATGGACACGGGGCCCAAAATTCTCCAGAGGACCATTAAATAATCCTTGCATTGAGCACGTGGGACACTATTGGAATATGGGTTCAGGAGGTATATTCTTTCCTCAGTGTTGGTCATGAGTGTCAGTCTGATGGACTGAGAGACACTAAGAAGAGCAAGCATGCCTCTGAACATGTCTTTGAAGGGATTTCCAGATGCAACGAGGCCGTGAGTTGCCTAGCTTAATCTGTGGTTGAACCCACTGATGGATTCGTAATTTGACTAGACCCTGGGGAGACAGTGAAACTGAGGATGGTGGGGCTTTCTAGCAGGAAGTTGGTAATGGGGGAGTGTCCTCAGGGGCTTGCCTGGCCCCTTCTGCGACTGCCAGACTCTGCTTTCTGTCTACTGTAAGGTGAACACTAGGGCTCTACAATGCCATCACCACAGTGATGGTCTCAAGTCGTGACCCGAAATATATCATTCTCCTTTTAGGTTCTGCCAGGTACTTTGTCTGCAGCTACAGCAGAGTACCTGTACCCACCGCAGTTGGCTCCAGGATGGCCTCCTGCTGTGGACATTAAAATCTGCGATGTGCAGCCTATGTATGGAACAGCAGCATCGACGTGGAACCTGCTTGGATCCCTCACCCTTTTTTCCTTCCTTCTATCTCTCTCTCTCTTTTTGTTAATGTCATTGTTGAGACAGGGTCTCCCTATCTAGTCCAGGATGGCCTTGAACCTATGGCGATCGTCCTGCCTCATGCTCCCAATTTCTGGAACTATAAACATATACCATTATGCCTGACTTTTCAGATACTTTTAATCATGCCTAGGTTATTAAAATACTACAAGACCTTAAGAGTATCTGCTGCTCTTGCACCCATAAAAGCTGGCTCACACCCACCTATAACACCAAATCCAAAGACTCTGATGCCCTCTTCTTGCCTCCAAGGGCACTGCACTCATGCCCGCAGCCACACAGAGACACATACACATGTAATTAAAAATAAGACAAGGTCCGGCCTTCGAGGTGATGGTCTGGTTTCCCCTGGTTGCCCCGGCGTCCCCAGTGCTTGCACACCGCCCTTGCTAAGCTTGCAGCTGGGCCTCTGGAGCTGTTGAGTACAAGGATCCTAGTCCAGATCCCTTAGAATACTCTTGTTCCAGGGTCAACAGGGCAATGCGCCTAGTTAACTTATACAAACAGGTTCTTCAAGAAGAGTCACGTCCTTGGCCGCATATATTATACTTCCTAAAATTTCCCCGTAACTCTGAGTAGGAAAGTAAGTTCCAGTCAGGGATGTAATTCATGTTTTCCATTTTCAAAAGGAAAATATTCTTCCATCTAATTAAAGATGCTAAAAAAATCTTTGAAATAGTACAAATAGTTTGTGGTTTTAGATTCCATGTGATGTGGGTTTTAATTTAAAAGGCTATTCAAAAGCATATTCCTTTTCAAACTGGAGTCCGATCCAGGTGGTAACACATTAGTGATATGACCATGAAGTCATTCTCAGCTTAATATACAGCCTATGGTGTGCTGCAAACAGCGTGTTTTATCACGATCCTGCACCTCTTTTATGGTGTTTATCAGGCAAGAGGACCTAGGAATGTTGAAACTGATTTCTCAAACCATTCTAAAAAATAAAAATAAAAAACAAAGTATGAGTGTGTGTGTATATGTGAGAGGCGAGATGGATGGAGAGGGAGAAGGTGAGAGAAGAGAAGAGAGGAATGGGAGAGAGAGATGGGTGGGGAAAGGGAGAGAGAGTAGCTCCTTTTCTTGTTGCTGTGACGAAAGACTTGGGTGAAGCGTCTTAAAGAAAAGAAGGTTAAGCATATGGTCCATCGGAGTGTGGAAGGAGGTAGGAACATGTTGCCATGGTTTCACACAGCTCCCACCGGAACCAGAAGGGAGTATCACTTCAAGGCCTACCCCCAGAAACTCGCTCTACTGGGGAGGTCGCAGTCCCAAAGGTTCCCCAGTTTTCCAAAATCACGGCATGATCTGTGGACCCATAGGTCAAACAGGGGCCAGATCACAGTCCTTTGGGGAAGTGGTGATTCTACAAGGAGTAGGGAATATACGAGATGAGCCCAGAACATTTGCACTGTGAAATAAATTGTTTCTTTTTAAAGCCTCCATTAATAGGTGCGTGAGGGCATCTCAGAACAGCGTGGAGCCGGATAGGAGCCCCGAAGGCTCAAACACGGAACATTTCAACAACAAAGTAAATAATATCGCACCAAATCATAGCCTAATGTATAAAATAAATATCCACAAGTCACACTGACATAAATGATTGAATCGGTAAATATGTATGGAAGGATCTGCAAAGGCATATCGCAAATAATTCATGTAGACATTGACTACTGAACGAGGCAGCAAGACAGTCCCATCCCGAAGTGTGCTGTGTCTCGCATGCAGAGGGCGGCCGTGTTACTTGCCAGTGCGGGAATCTACCTAAGCACTACCTTAGCCGGGGGCTCAAGGTCACCGTGGCAGGCATCTTTGGTTTGGTAGGAGAAGGGCACTTTGGCTCTGTCATCTTTCTTCCCCAAACCCAGAGCTCCAGTCGAAACATGAGAAATTGCAGCCGAGGGACATTTTACAAAGCACTCCTCAGGACAGCCAAGGTGATCGCGATCTGAGACCTCACAGCTAGGGAGAGCAGAGGACACACGACACCCGTGCAAGGTGGCCTCGGCAATGAGAGCTTAAGAGCAGAGTGTGGACATTAAATAGAATCCAGTTGTTTGCAATCAGAGTAAAATCTGGGCTGGCTTAATAGTGATGTATCAATATTGGTTCATTGCTCATGACGAATGTACTCCAGTAATGTGTATGATGTTCAGGATGGAGGGAGCTGAGGGCCTCCTCACTCCCTGTGCATGCATCTGGTTGCTCTGAGTGTGTACTAAAATGAAAGGCTTATTTTCAAAGTTTCTTAGGTGCCATCTTCCATTAGCTGATGATGAAACCGATAGTTGATATTTGAATACTGAAAAATCCCAATACCTAACTTCAAGCAAGTACCACGGCTGGAAGTATGGTTCTGGTGTAAGACACTAGCAGCTAAGGCCAACAGAGACGGCCCAGTGGTTAGGAGGGCTGACTGCTCTTGCAGAGGATCCGGGTTGGGTTTCCAGCACCCACGTCAGATGGCTCACGGTCACCAGGTTCAGGAGATCTGATACCCAGTGGCCTCCAGGGACCCCTGCACCTGGATATACTCAGGCGCAAGCATTGGCTAAAGAAACAAATGTAAGGTAATAGGCCTGGAAGGTGGTTCGTAACTTTCTCTGACCGCACAAGCTTGAGGAAAGGAAGAAAGTACCGCATCACCCCTACCCCGGATTTCCTATCAAGAGTCAGAGGGGACTGCAACATAGCCGAGTCCCTTTAGAGCCCCTATATACTGAATCAGAGTGGTTAAGAGCGGAGGGTACAAAAAGTCATCGCACGACCTTATCCGACCGGGCTTGTGGGTGCCTTTGAGAAGCTACTTCATCCCTTGAGTCTCAGTTCTCTCATCTGTACAATGGGTGTTGTAAGACGGATAAGATGGAACATAGGTCGGTTAGTCATTTGGGAGAATTGAGAGAAAGTCCGTATGCCACTTAGTGTGGGGCTCATAAGAAGAGTCAAGTAAATTGTAATTGGTGTGGTCAGGATATCAAGACGTTGCCTCTGTGACCTGTCCCTGGATGATCGGGGACTCTGAGACTCCGAGAGGGTGCGTGCTTGACCAGGGACACTAAGCCAGAGCCAGAGCTGAGCATTGATGGTGTGGTCAGAGCTGAAGCTACCATGGTCATCTCCCTGTCACTTCTGGTTCAGGCTGAGAAGAAAATTCTGTTCATGTGGCTGGACACCAACAGGACAATCTTCAGGAATGAGTCTCTGGCTACTGGGGGCTTTGCCAGGCGTGATCTCCAAGAGTCCAACCTACCTTGCCCACCTTGAAAGCGGCCCTGGACACCACAAGGGCTCTCAGCCCACCCTCTCCTTCTCCTTCACTCCCTCCTTCTTTTCTTCCCTTCCTTCCCCAGCAGCTTCAACTCCACTCCCATGCCCGGACCACTCCCTGTGGTTCCAAGTCACACCACATTTATTTGCTTGCCTCAGGCAGCCTTGGTCTGTGGAGCCACCAGCCCGCCTGGGTGGTCAGCCGGCCGGCGGCATGCACTCCACAGCCACTATTGATCTGGGATCTTAAATCATCCCCGGATTTTATGAAAACATTTACGTTTATCATTAAATAACCTTCAAAGGGTCGATGAACTTACTTTCATTTTTTTTTGAAGATTTTCAGATGTGTAATATAATAATACTCTAATGAGACTCAGGGTTTGTCTCTGGGCAAGCACATCGGGAGAAATGTTAAGAGAGGCTACATGAAGGAGACAGCAGCCTCGGGGTGAGGTGCACCCCAGGACTGGGGGCAGCTGGTGGTTTCCTCAGCTGGCAGGACACTCTGCTATCTTTAGCGTGTTGGGGTGCAGACATTGGGGGTAAAGCACTTTTGAGGTTCACGACCTTAAGGTTTAAAAAAAAAAGTGAGCCAGAGAGAGATGCTATGACTCAAGCAAGGCTATCATAGCTGTTTTTATATTTTTAATAGATTGGTTTTACAATATTAAGGAAAATGAAGGCAAAAATGAGAGAGATTCTGGCATCAGCAGCTGTAACACCTGTTAGTCTTACCCTAGTCTTTCTGCCTTATGGATGCTGAGCTAACACAGATATCTGAGCCCCTGGGCAAACAGAAGGAATTCCTGAGAGGTGCTAACAGCCAGCTCTTCCCTGGTAAAGCTTTGCTAGAGCATCATCAGGACCACAGGGCCAACAGGCTCCTTCAGAATAACAGTGAGACTTCTCCCTCCCAGTCCATCAGAGGATGTGCCTGTGTGTACCCCTCCTCCCTGTTTCCCACCACGGCAGCTTGCCTCCTATGCCTGGCTGTCTAACTTACAACCACTTCCTGACCAAAGCATACTACCCACTACCGTTTGTGTTAGAAATGCAGCCTCGCTTGCCCTGACCATCTAGCTAACCTGTCACAATACCATCTCCCCCTTACAACCCATGAGCTCCGTTTTCTTGTCGATGGCATGAAACAGGTACCTGATTATGTCCTGTTCACAGAACAACTCCAACTTCCGTCCTAATCCCGCCTCTACTGGGAGCAGAGCTGGTTACATTTTTCAGCCTCCTCTGGGTGAGCCATTCCCTCCACCCAGGCTTTACCCTCCCCTTTAAGGAGTTGGGACAGTCTGGTGGGAGTGAAAAAGGGACCCTGACCTTGGACAATTCCTTCCATCAGCTTCTGGTCTTATGGGGAGCTCACAACACCTCACCTTGCTCTCCTCCACTTCCCTGCTCCTCCTCCTCATCCAAGAAGGCTTCCTTCCTCCTCAAAGGCTGCCTCTCCTAACTGGTTACTCCCCCCCCCCCCCCCCCCCCGCTGGGCCATCCATCCCTGCAGGGATCGTCCTGCCTGTTTTGTTGGTCTTCCTCTCTGGGAAAGCCCCAGTGCCCTGTGACTGAGTCACTTCTGTCCCCACAGTTCTCCAATCTCAGAGATCACACCACGATCTTGGTCAAGTTCAAGTGTACTGTGCTCATTGGCGGGGGCTGGGGCGTGTGTGGTGCATTTTAATGGGAGCTATGATGGTACTGCCTCCTGTGCTGCACAGCCCAAAAAGCTGCCCCACACAGCGGCCACATGGCAGCGCTTGGGGCCTTACTGTTACTACAAAGTCACTGGAGCACAGCCCCATATACGCATTTTTTTTTTATGTTCCAAGACTATTTTTTTAAAAGTTCTAATGTGCTGGCAATGTTTAAAAACAAACCAGCAAACAAAAAGATTTCACGTGAAAACAAGATTTCCCAGTTCCCCTGAAGAAGTCAGAAATAGCGCCTGGGCCTGCTACCCTGGAACGCACGGGCTTGCACCCTCTGCCCCCACGGCACACTGCACTCTGTGCGCGCCCATCCAGGCTCTGTGGGCATCGAGGTTTCAGCCTCGGCTTTACAGAGCCCTGCGTACAAGCCCAGCCTTACCTTGCAGTGAGTGGGCAGGAGGGGTGAGGGCTTTACATCCCTTCCCGCACCAGACAGGCCTGCATTCCTGTACACACCCAGTGAAACAAGCAAGTGGGTGGTCCCGGCCTGTTCCCTGGCTTCCTGTTTTCTATTGTGTCGCTGAAAATGAACGCAGCAGCTCTTCCTTGTAGTTTCTGTTTTGTGGCAGAGTTTAAATATGGGGGGGGGGGCGCCGATGCGGTGGCATGGCTTATGCCAGAGGTATACTGTGCACCTCATTCTGTCCAAAAGGTGTGCGTGCCGTCAGAGGGAGAGGACAAGCCTAAAACGGTAAATAAAACACCAGTCTACCAGAAGTCGGCACCCAAGGTTCTCTATGAGGCTCCAGTACCTACACACATCTTTCATCAAAATACAGGTGTGTGTCCTGCATGGTGGGGGTACCCGCAGAGGACATCTCTCTGAAAACCGCGGCAGAAGCAGCCACAGCCTGTCAGGAGCTGTGCCGGTCTAGGGACTAAAAGCAAGAGAATGCGCGAGAGAATCACAAATATCTCTTTCCATGAAGGAAATCGGTGCCTGATCTTCATCCACAGAGATGTGTGGACAGGATACACTGAAAACAGCGTCTTCTTAGCCCGCCCGATTCCCCACCAACTAGTTCTGGAACAATAGGAAATGAGGAAGGAGAAAGAAAGAAATGTAAACTTTCAGCCTGCCGGGGGATGCCACTATTGTTGCGGCTGCCCCAAATAAATAAATAAATAAATAAACAGTGCCCACAAGAGAGGTAGCTATTTCTCTCTCTCTCTCTCTCTCTCTCTCTCTCTCTTTTTCAAGGAGTCACAAAAGAAATGCAATTCCTTTCTTCTCTTTTCTTCCCCCTAATAAAAGGCTCTTTCTAAAAATCAAAGGTGTCAGGCTTTGCCTTCTCTTGCTGGCATGATCCAGAAGATGGCTGAGGAATGACAGATGTCGGCATCCAGCTGCAATGAAGCATGCAAAAGTTTCTCTCTAATCCACTTATTTCTCTGTAGTCACGTAAACCAAAACAAATGGGCAGGGCTTTACATTAGGGCGGGGGAAGGGGGGCCCCAAAGCCACAGCGGTAGGATTCCCATTGCATAATGCAGGCTCCACGCCATCTTGCTATGATTTTCCCTCTGCAGAGGGGAAAAAGCACCCTGTAGTGAGAAAGGGTCTCTCAACACAAGGAACCCAGAGGGGCAGCTCTTATGTCCCTTTGTCTCATACAAGATAATATTTCCCAAAGGGGGAATTCGTAAGAGCAGAACAGGGGTGTCGTTAGCACAGAGAGGCCGCAGAACGAGCACCCACATGCAGGTACACACAAGCACCCCGTGACACACACATCACACACACACACACACACACATACACACCAACACCCTGCTAAACTAACACGATCGGTTTAATCACCAGCACCGTCGTTTTCAACTACTTGAATAAATCCAGGGGAATTATAAACGAAGCCCGTGTGTAATTAAAGTGAGGGTTGTTAGACTCTTCATTTAATAAAACACTTGAAAAGAAAAGCCCTGGTAGGTCTTTCAATGCCAGGGGAAGCGGGAGGGGAGGGGTGCGGGCATCAGCAAGAGAGGCCAGCGTCTTTAAGTGTGTTGCTGCGGCCACCTCGTGAACCCAATCCCCTTTCAATCTTGTAAGGAACTGGGAGGGCGAGGATCAGGAGTCTGGGACTCTGTCACCGCCAGCAGTTACAACAGCTGCGCAGCGCTCTTTCGGCGTAAGCGGCAAGGAGAGATGTGACGGATTTCGCCCATGGCAGAATGGCGTTCCGTTTCTGGCCCTTCAGGCAAAAACAGTAAAAGAAAATTCGAGATTTCCCCCCTTAAACTTCCCACAACAACCTCAGCAGAACCACATGACTCGCCTTCTACAATCTTCCCTGGTGTGTTCACTGCTACTTTGGCAGGGACTCAGAATTACTGTTACATAAATTCCATCTGATGCCAGAGCGACCATCTGTGAGTGGAGCTGCTTCACCTACGTCTGCCTGCAAAGCCACTCTCCCCGAGACAAGGGAGAAGGGGGAAAAGAATTTGATTAATTTGCAGAATGCTTGTGATTTGCTCATATATTATTATAACTCCTCATCAGCACATGACAAATCCCCAGCCCTGGGTGCAGGCACCCGTTGGGTTCCAGCAGTTTCTTGCGTCGACACCTGACAGACTGCAGAGTCCTAATGACTTTCGGATGCTTACAAACAGTAATTCTATCTTCAGAATAAAAAGGAAAAAAAAAACCGTAGGAAGAAAAGAGGAGTGAACTCCTTTCCTCTAGTTCATTTCCTTCCTGGGTATCAACATGATTTAACTGTGAGGGCGGCCTAAACTGCTGGAAGGGGGCCCTCCCAGGCCTGGCTACAGCCATGGCCACGATGCCTGTGGAGACAAAGACCCTCACCCCCGTGGTTTAGGATGGCAAAGCAGGAGAGGCCATGCTCAGGTGATACGGGCAGCGCCAAGGTGCTGACCAAGGCTAAGAGAGGGTTCTCTCTCTCTCTCTCTCTCTCTCTCTCTCTCTCTCTCTCCTTCCTTCCCTCCCTCCTTCCCTCCCTCCCTCCCTCCCTCTGTATTTCAGAATCCTGTTCGTTTTGTTCGCTTTCGATACCCTGATCTCTCGGTCTGGTCTCTACACATACATCTGTGTGCTGACTGCAGTTTGGTTCCCAGCCCACCCCCCCCTTCTTTGCTTTTAAAACTCTGATTATGCCTCCAAAGCCCTGCCTCTGTGCTTGATTGCCTGTTTTAGATTAGAGATTTTTAGCCAGGAGACAAAGACTTCCGAATGCACATTAGTCCTGCGTATGAGGACCCACAGAAGGAAAAGCGATAAAACGCAATGTGCCATCTGTCCACAAACAATAACCTGTGTGTTTGGAGGCTCACAAATTACTTAGCACAGAACCTTCCCAAATTACAGAGCCTTGAGACAGAGCAGAGCTGTGAGCGAGACCCTCTTTGATGTCCTCTGGTATTTCCCACCCCCTCATGCTCGCCCCCAGATTGATTGCTAACAGTTGAGGAATGTCTCGGTGACAAGTAGAATTTTATTATCTGCATCTTCCCGGTTATGTTTGGCCTGGGACCCCAGCAGGCGTGGCTCCCCCCCCCCCCCCGCCCCAGTCACAGCTGCTTGGGACAACAGGCCCAGATGCAGTCTGTCTCCTGCATGTGGTTTGAGGGTGGGGAGTGGGGATTGTCCCCTAAGTCGGTCGCCATTTGATACGGAAAGATCCCCACAAACTCTACCTGCTGGTTCTGCTTTGGAAGAATATTCAAGGTTTTCTCGGTGACACCTATAGCCTGTACAAATTGGCCTCCTCTCCAACTCCGGAAACAGCCTAATACCTGTCCTTGTTCTGACTCTAAGAAACAACCTCCCAGGCCTGCAGGCCATCAAAGACTCATAATGGCTAGCCAGTGTCTGTGGTTCAGCTAGAAAATGCCTTGTGAAATGATTTAGTAAAATGAAAGGCAAAGAAGGAACACACGGTGCCAAGAGGGGAGAGGATTTCTGTTTGTGGTTGGTTCCCGGGTTAATGGGCACTCTATGCCTTTTGTTTGTAGGATGCAGGAGCCGCCTGGATGCCAAGATCCTGCTGCAGTATCAACTAACCTGACCCAGCCCTGGGATGTCTCCCACATGACAAACCCTCCCAGTTCCTGGAAGCTGAGATGGAGGTTCCAAGAGAGCCCAGGGTGTGTATGGGGACAGCAGAGGTGTGACGGCTGACTTCTGAGACCTTAAGAATGAGAGCAGGTGGGATCCGGGGCATCCAGTGAAAAACATCCCGTGGTTGCTAGGAACAACCAGACAAGGGTGGACGCTGCAAATGGAAGCATGTATGTCTTAACCAAGTTTCAAATAGACACATCATTTCAATATAGGCACAGACGGACAGACAGACAGACAGACACACACACACAGAGAGAGAGACAAACAGACATGCAGATACACAGACACACAGAGAGAGACAGACAGACAGAGAGACAGACAGAGACAGAGAGAAAAACAGAGACAGAGAGAGCGAGAAACAGACAGACAGAGAGACAGAGAGAGAGAGAGAGCCTGGATATGAATTCCATAAAATCTCATCCCAAACTCATTGCAAGGTTTGGTGTCAGATTCAGGATTCAAGGTCTCGCCTAGACAGGGAGACTCCTAGCCTCTACATGGGAGCTCCACCTTACTGGATGTGTATTGCATAATTGTCCAACAAAGCCAGGCACCCAGTAGGTGGCGGTGGGCAGACAGATAACCGATTTCTGGAGGCTTGGAGGTCCAGTGACCTGAGAATGAACTCGTTTGCATGATAGACTCTCAAACCTGAAGTCAATAAAGGCAAACTACATAGGTTCAGCCAGAACACACCAGGGTGGGAGAGTGCCTTTGCATTGTAAGAAACAGATATGTATGTATGTATGTATGTATGTATGTATGTATTATGTATGTATGTATTTTAATGCATAATGCCAAATGTCGAGCCACACTACTCCATAGCCTAGTTACTTTCTGACTCCAACAATAAAATCAGCTCTGTATTTTGTAGTCCCAAATCATAGGAAAGGGCATTCAAATTTTCTTTTCTCTTCTGTCATTGTCTTTGCTTAAATATGAATCCAGGTTTACAGTTTACTGATTCCACATGTAACACACAGGGTTAGGGAAGAAACTTTAGGAAGCTGCTGACTGCCAAATGGCTTCTCATCTCTACTGTTTGTGTTTCTGTATTCTGGCTAGCCTGGAACTCACTATGTATCTCGGGATGTCTTGAAGTCTGCCTCTCCTGCCTCAGCCCCCTGAATTTGGAGATCAAAAGTGTGTGTGTACCAACATACGTTACTTAAATTTTTATTGTCTGAACTTTTTTTTAAAGGTATTTTATGTCAAAATAAATCTCACAGGGCTACCCTCCAATGATCTTCCTGCCTCAGCCTCCTGAGCATTGGAGATAATAGGTATGAACCTCCACACCAACCAGCCAGTTAAAACAAGCAAACATGTCTAAGTATATTTCCCAGCCCAGCTTGTTTGTGCTTCCTTTCTGACCACCCTATAGCTGTAACAATAACCTTTTCCACTGGCAAAATCTCCCCCAGATGGCTGAGCTTTCCTAATCCCCTCCCCTCCAGACATGATTCAGGAACCTGGGAAAGGAGAGAGATAGCAAGCAGCCTCCCAGTGGGAGTTTCAGGTTTGGTTAAGATATGCCAGGAAAGAGGTGTTGGGGCAGGTTGATCTATCTCATTCTCTCATCCCAAAGAAACATGACTTCAGGTTTCAAGATCTAGTTTTGAATGTGAACCCCTGTCTTGTGGATGCTTTACAATCTGACGAAAACTGGGAATCACTGCCAACACCAGCAAGCAGGTGTAAGGATCTTAACCTTGGTATTGAGGCAGACATCTCTGATCCTGGCACACAGCTTCACAGCCTCCAGCAGCTTCCTCCAAGCCTCCCTAGCCTCAGTTTCCCCACCTTTAAAAATGCTAATGTGTTTTCTCCCTTGGATGAGTGTCTGGTCCCTACAGAGAATAGCCAGCACTAATAAAGTAAGACAAAAATCCCGGAACAGCTTCCTCTGCCACCCGGATCACAAATGTCAACCACTGGTATTCAGCAGAAGCCACTGTCCTGGAAGGCTCTGGCTGCCTTCTCTCCAAGAAGTCCTCGCAGAAGGAAACCTCTCCAGTTTGGGAACACACAATGCAGGACGCTGGAGGGAGGGTCTCAGACTCCGAGCTCATCTTGGCCCCAGCACCGAGAGGCAGAGTTGTCATTTAACCCCAGACATGACATCACCCTCTTCAGGTGCACACTTAAGGCAGATGAAATATTGAAGTCCACCAGTATAAAGTGGGGGTTCCGAGTCTGAGAGAGAGAATTAAAACCACCCAAGTAAGAGCATTTCAGGCCCACAACCAAACTGCCTTTTGATATAGCATTTTACTACACATTGGCTGTTGTGGATCTGTAACATAGAAATATGTATACTGTAGAATATATAAAAGTGGCTGCAGTTGTCAATATGCATTTGCATGTTGTCTTAAGAATGTTCCATAAAAGACTCTCAGAACATGATGGATGTGTCTCACAGAATGAGTGAACCTATTTTAGGAGATTGGGGTGTGTGTGTACATTTTCACCCCTAAGGAGCTTTGCTAGATACAGCAGCCCAAACTCAGCTGACATTTAAAGACGTCCCTTGACACTCAGAACAAAGAGTCTTCTGGTGCACACTTTCCTCAGAGCGAGGATTCAAAACTACACATAAAAGCCAAATGTATAAATTCCCAAATCTGAGCTTGGATAGTGGAAGGGAAAAATGGGGCACCTGAGCTGGCACCCTAGAGCCACCGTGGGTGCTGATTCTGCACACACTGTTGGGGTTCACTCTGCAGCCTGAAACACGGGGCTGGCAGGGGTTAAGTTGACAGTGGGCCAGTCTGCAAGGGCCTTGCCCCTCAGATGAATTTTGTGGTTGGCCCTTTTATTCTGCTGCCTCCACTCTTCCTGGCAGCCATAAGCGTATTGTTACTCTATTCAAAAAATAACTAAGTAAAATCTTACCCACTTCCTATACGCAAAATAAAATCAATCTTTTGCCTCTAGCCTGTTAAATGAAACAGCATGTCCCCAGAAAACACAGAAATTGTCAGCGTATTACGTGTGTGTGTGTGTGCGTGTAAAAAATCCCAAAGGTCAGAATAAAATACACAGCCGTTACTTAAAACTAGGAATAGATACGAATATTTGCATGCACTCTGTACAGCGCGTGTCCACCGGAATGCACACTGGAGTCCCGATCTGTGGTGTCTTTGGGGACTTTATGAAACCTTCCTGTTTCACAAGATATAGACATTGTGCCCGTTGACGGGAAATAGACTTTTTTAATTGAGCTGATAAGTTGGAAGTGAAGATGCCCTTGGAATTCTACTGAAGAGTCCGTTGGCCATGGCTATTTATAAGGGATCCATCACTCCTCGGCCTGGTGACTAAGATCAGTGACTAATCAAGGGAGTTAGCCACCACTTTCCCTTTGCGGGTGGCAAAGGCATTATCAGCAGATCAAATTTAAACAAATTGTGCCAACTAGGTTCTGAATTAAAAGACGAGCATCTCCCCGTGTCCCACGCAATGGGCAGGAAACTGTTTTGAGGCCACAGCCGATCCAGGAAGAAGGGAGTTCCCTGGCATAGCCAAGGCTGCAATTCCCCAAAGTTCAGAATTGACTGGCTCCTCAAAAGCTGGAAGTGGGGATCCAGCAAGCTGTGTTTTATTTAATTTTAATTAAATTTCGTTTCACATCCTGTTTTGCAAGTCAGCAAGATGGGTTTTGTTTGCCAAGGGGGGGGAAACGACGCAGAAGGCGATATTCCCTGTCCAGTGTGGATGAGGGGTGCATGGCTGGCCCTTGCTCGGCTGAGTTTTCCTCGAGACCGCAGGACTGCGTCTGCAGAGCCTGTCTGGTCCTCAGGATCGCAGCCGCACTATCTCCTTACTGAAGGGCCTATTTGTCTGCTTTAAGTGAAATCACTCAATTCTCAAAAGTCAGTGGAGGGCTGTGGAAGGGGGAGGGTTCGGATAGGCTACTCCAAATAAGTTCCATTAATCAAAAGACACAGTGTAATGTAACTAATATTTTACAATTAGGGAAGCCAAGATGCGACTAAAAGCCATCTATCTCTCTTATACCACATGATCATCGATTCATAATCGGAGACTGAGAGTTGCACAAAGATGCATTTACTGGGGAGGGGGAGTGGGGGGAGGGCTGGCCTGAGCCGAGATAATGAACGCGATGAGAGCGCGCGACGCTGAAGGCTGAGGAGAGATGACAGAGAGGCTCAATGCTGACGGATGACATGAAGACACTAGCAGATACCTGACAGCCCGCGGGAGCCTCTGCGCTTTCTCCCCGGCATTATGATCCTCAATTATCCTGGTAAGGGACGAAAGGGGGGACGAGGAGGCTGGCTGAGCTCACGGTCACTCAGCGCTGGGCTCACTTGCCACGTTGCCAGGGGAGCAACCTTGCCTCCTGCGAAGGCCACTCTGTGGGGCCATAGCTTCCTTTACCAACACTTTTGGGCACGCGGGAGGACAACGGGGATGCCCGGTGTTCCGTCTGTTTTGTAATAAAATTCCCAACTCTTCAAAAAGACTCATTTATTTCCTTTCACTGCCACCTTCAGGGAAAAGGAAGAGTAGGCTCTTCCCAAAAAGAGAAAAACAAGAAAAAGTGAAGAGTGGATTCCTGGGAGTTGAAGGGGAGGCTGGCCACTGTAAAGCCGGCCGGTTAGGGACGGCTCCCACTCCTGAAATGGTCGTCTCAGAATTCCACCAGTGAGTGATGTGGGATGAGGCATGGTAACTAAAGTCAGAAGCTGAGGAAGCAGGAGTGCACCAGAGGGATGTTCAGAGCGCCTCAGGGAGCCCAAGGGTCGCAGGACATGAATCATGGCGAAGGGGACACACTTGCCCTGGCTTCTGCCTCGGCACATGCATGACCACCTGCCAGGGCCTTCAAGTCCCTCATAGGTTCCTATCCAGCCCCGTGGTTTCTCTGTAAAGATACAGCTGGCCTCGTGGAACGAGTCTTCAGAACAAAGGGAAGAGATGCTCCAGAGCCGCAGAAACTAGGCATCTTAGAAAGCGTGGTGAGGTGGCAGGGTAGGTAGAAACGTGGATGGGGCCCCAGCCCTTGAAGGTCAAGAACTGTGGGGGGTGGCAGAATCAGGGACAGCATCCAGAACCTTTCCTGCCCTGCTTCAGGGATATTTCTTTCATGCACAATACCACACACAGTGATATATTTATGTAATAAGAGCAAATCCATGTTGAAGTCAGAGATCTGGAGAAACCATGATTTCAGTGGCATTTGGGGTTTTTCCGTTTGTTTGGTTTTGGTTTTCAGTGATAACATGGCTAACAAAAGCACTGCCCACAGGGGCTACCTGGCTGCTTCCCTGCCTGTCTCCCTCCTCCCCACCTTTCCTGACCATCCCAGAGTGGTTCCTGTGCCCGATTTGTAAAGAGTCAAGTTGGAGAGGGATAGACTTCCCTGGGAAACGCCAGGCTCTTGTGTGTGTGAGGGGATGCAGGCTCACCGGGGACATACACTAATGAGAGAGATCCCTGCTTGTGGGAGTTCCCAGGTGGCCCGGCCTCCTCGCCTTACAGGAACAGCCAGCAGCTCAGAAGAGGTTAACAGAGGACTTGGGACACCACTTCTTGTTCCTTCTGAATCGCCTTTCTCTGTCATTCTACCCCTAGGGGAGAGTGGCTGAAACCTGTACTCAGAGCAGAGAACCCCGGGACCCCAGGGACTCACATGGAGTGTTTTGGCTCAATTCTTTGTAGCAACTTAATGAAGCTCCCCCACCCCAAGTTTACCTAAACGTGGCAAGGATAAGCAGCCTCTGGTATCCGAAGAGAGGTGCCGAGTCCAAGGTAAATAAATTTTCCTGGTTCGGCATAGCTGTAATTGAGACACCCACTTCCCATTTAATCCACTGAATCATGCAGGGAAGCCTGTATGGCCATATTAGGTAGGTTAGGCTTGGCTATCTCCGATACAAACATGGCACAGTCGAATCATGTCTGCCTTTGGGGCATGGTGAGGCCAGAGGTGTTAGTTAGGACAGGGTCAGGTCCCAACCTCTGCAGGTGTCTACCCGCTATCAATCAGTCTCCAGGATGTCACCATGTGTGGTAGCCCCTGATTCACAACAGAACCCCATGGGTAAAACAGCAGAACCAAGTCGGAAGCTGGACAAAATAAAACATGAAAGCAAATAAAAGCCAACCTTCCAACACAAAATTCCAGAAAAAGAGGCACAGCATCGGGGTCTCGGCTTTTGTCACCACCATTTGGCCCCTAACCAGACATTAAATGAGAACCAGAAATTCTCACTCACACATTTGCCAGAACTCTCGACATGGATCCACGAAACCCAACCCGTTGTCTCTAGAAGCAGTTCCCGTATGGGGTGGCTGGTGTCGGCGTGGATCTGGGTGGCTTTGGTTTGCACACGCGGCTCTTCCATTTGTGGCTTGACCAAATTAAAGACCAGTAAAATACCTAGTGTTTCAAGGGAATCTGCGGAGTAAGGTAAGCCCGGGGTACAGAGGGAAATGTGTAAGTTGCTACAGTACTCTTTGGAAGCAACGAGCAAGGTTGATGCCCTAGTTCTTCACTTATGTGAAGTATGACTCGTGCTGGTTAACTTGTCTGCACTGCCCTTCTTGAGGAGAATTGTGGGTTCAGCATGTCTTACAGACCCCCCGATTAAGATAATAAAGGGGATTGGGATGAAATAGGGTAGGGGGACATCTAAGAAACCTGTTTATTCTTCAAGATTCTGAGAAGTCCACTCTGCAGCGATTGGGGACCCAAGCCGTGGGCTCTGTTGACTGCTTTACCACAAACTCCCGTGACGGGGAAGAGATTGAGTTCCATCCTCTTTAGAAGGGGATGGGTTTTGAGAGACCAATGAGCTTGAAAATGTGGAGAGGCAGGTGGGAGAGGTCAGGAGGGAAAGGTTAAAAAAAAAAATTAACCATCAGATGCCCTGCAGCCTCAAACAAGGTGAGCTGGTAGTTCCCAAGAGTTAAACCAAAGAGGTTCAGAGAAGGCATACAAAACTTCCCTGCGATAATGTCACCAGCTCCAACACCACAGCACCCTGCAAACTCCAAGCAAATTATTTGGAAGGATATTAAACCTGGAAAATCTTCTAAATCCCTCTTTAGAATCAAGCTTGCAGGAAGCTCATAGCCAAATCACAATTTGACCCAATTATTTTCCACCCTTTCATATCATTTGACATTAGGTTGAAACTATTGTTCAAATGCAAAAATGTGTTATCTTCCTTGCCAGCCTAGGCCAGGCAGAAAATTCAGAGACCAAGCCAGCAACCTTTTATCGTAGCCATAAAGGCGGTCTTTAGTGCCACCTAGAGGAGAGGTGGCTGCATGGCATGTGAGTCACTCGGAGGAAAATTAAATACAGCTGAATAATTGAATGAGGGCAAGTTGAATCAGGGGTCACCATCTGTTTGACTAGAATTGTTGGCACATTTCAGCTAAGCCTCGCGCGCCTCGTAAACATGCTTACAGTTATCATAGCTCGCATTGCCCTAAAATAAAAGAGAATTGGTCCTAAAATAAGCCCGAACTAATTATACATATACCATCTTGTCGTCATGGAGACCAGAGTGAAGGTCACCAGATTTTTACAGCTTTTCGGGAAGGTGTTGGTGCCAAAAACAGACAGGTGACTCTTTATGCCCCATGCGGAGACAGCATCTCTGCGGATGGATGGGTGGATGGATGGATGGATGGGTGGACGGACGGACAATAGAGAAGAGGATGAACTACCACCTATTCCTCTTTTCCTCTCTGGTCCCAAAGGGAGGCGGAGTTTGGGGTAGGGATGCTCAGGGAAGAAATGACACCATGTCTGCAAAATCTGGCAAGCCACATCAGGAAGGGCAGTGAAGTGCCCCTGCCAGTGTTTCTTAAAGTTCTTCCAAATTGGTCTATTGTCCCTTGGGGATGGCAAGGGAGAAGGCAACTTTCCGAAGGAAAGGGTGTAGCTACTGTATTGGCTACCCCTGCCAGCTTTCTCGGAGAGATGGTCACTTGCTAAGAATCTACATGTGGCAGGCTGTGACTGCGTGTGTCACGTATGCCTCTGTACTCTGCTGCAGGCACAATCAAAACACATTCGTGTGTTGGGAGAGAGGACGCAGATCTAGGTGCATACACTTCCCTGGTGGATCCCCTCCCTAAAGGGGAACCTCCTCCTGGCCTCCAATCCTCTGCACACAGTGGGCTCTTGTTCGGAATATCTGGAGACAGGATATGGATAAATGCCAAGATCACGTGTGTGTGATTGAGATTTGAGACTGGCAGTTAAGATTGCAAGCTCTGGCCTGGTGGATTAGTCAGAGGGTGGTGGGATTTAGAGATGGAAAGATGGGATTCTCGCTTCCCCGGTCCTACGGCCTCTCCCTCCCTGTTCTCTTTAGGATCCTCTGAGAACCTCTTTCCCCTCTCCTTGCAGCCCATGCAGCTGAAACTACGCTCTTCCCTCTCCCTCCTGCACTGCCGAGCATGCACACAGCGCTTTCGGACGCCACAGTGGAGTGACCCCAACTTCAGTAAAGCCTCCTCCGGGATGCAATTAATGTCTGTTGTCGTCCACGTTGGCTGGGCTGACACCATCTCAGATTCCAGAGGTGCCATTGAGGTGCGGGGGGGGGGGGGGGGGAGGCGGGGATTGCTACCCGGAGACCATAGGCTGCAAACGGATTGATGGTGAGGACTGAGGACTCCCCTGCCTTAGTAATTAGAAACCATCAAATAAGCTTGCATCTCACCAGTCTCCTGACTCTGAATGTGGTTGCGCACTAGCTCCCTGGAACCCAAGTTATGACAATGTGGAAGAAAAAATCGAATAAACAACCCAGCACTAGTCTCTCTTGGGCACAGTGCCATGCTGAGGGTTGGGGGCTTCTCTGGGCTGATGGCCCCACAGAAGTGGAGCAGACACACCAAGGAAGGATTTCTTGCTGCCCGAGCACTGGGTGTACTATCTGTAGCATGTTCTGCACACCTGCACCCTGCCCTTCCCAACAAAGCCCTAGCCGAGAGCTGGCCCTCAGACCTGGCCAATAAAGACTTTTCTGGAGCCCAGGGTGGTGATGATCCACTCCTATCATCTCATGCTTGGGAGGCTGAGGCCAATGAGACCTCTTTCTGGAGAGCCTGGACTGTTGAGCCACACCCTGTCTACAAATAAGCTGTCTTCCCAGATTCCTTTGCCTGGGAAACTAGGTGGCGACTGCCCCGTCTATGCACACACATCCAGGCTGCAGACCAGCTCATTCTGGGTGGAGCCAGGCTTCCCTTGTGCTTGGAGCATTGGAATGGAAGTGGTCAAAATGTGGAGTACATGAAAGGCACCCCACCAGCTGTGCCGTAATGTTAGAGAAGGATGTGCTGAGGGTCGGTAGACTGTGGACCATACCCCCACCCCTCTCTAAGAGCAATGTCCTCACTCAGTCTGACCCTGGTCTCTGCCCACATCATCTACCCCAGACCTGTTCTGCCTCCTGCATGCCTCCTTCTGGCCAAGGCCAGCTAGAGTATGCAGTGCATGCAGGAACCGGAAGGTGTGTTCCACATGACCCCATAGTGAGATGCTGGCCTGGTTACTAACATGGAACAGGCTGGGCATCCAGAGTCCTGGGTCTGTCCAGAAGGACAGCAGCTACCTGGTTCCAGTCTCTGGCCTATCGCTGCCTCCCAGGAACAGGCCGAGGCTTGTGAGTTCTCTGAATTTTCCAGAGAAGTCAGAAGCACGGATTTTTTTTTATGTGAACTCCCCTGAGTACTAAATGTTAAGTACCAATTCCAGGCTTTCAGAGGCTCCGTGGGGGCCAAGACAATCAGGTCTGCAGACTGCTGGGAGCCAGCTGCACCTGCCTCTGACCTCCCTACCTGAACCCCTTCCCAATTTCAGTCCTTCCCTGCTGCCTGGTCCTAAAGGGACAGCCTCTGAGTTCTGAATCTTCCCCAACACACACAGTCACGTGACCTTGCCCACTTTGCTCTTCACTGACTGTGGAAGCTCCAGGGTCCCCTGGGTGCCCTCCCAGCATGCCTCACTTCTCTGCCTACATCTCCATTCCCCTCCCTTCACCATCGGGGCTGCACCTCAGTAATCCAACTACATGCCCCAGAATTGCTCTCTGTTCAGAGATTACAATGAGGTAGCAGTCAAAGGGAAGCCGTTGCTGATAATTCCACACACAGACGGATTACGCTTCAGAATTTAAAAAAAAAAATGTCTGCTTCTCGAAATGCCTGCCTTTGGTTGTAGGTGGTGGATGTCCTACCATGGCAAACCTCACTACAGTGAAGGGGGAAATTAACTACAGACCCATGCAGGACAAATGGCTGAGTGTGGTTAAACGTAGCCGGGGAGGTAAGGGACTGTCCCTTCTGATGCAGTGTATTCTGTGGGAGCATCAGGGATCACACACCACTCTTCAAAGGGCGACTGGATGGGGTCAAGAGTACCTCCGTACACTAGTCACTTGCCAGTCAAGATCCCAATATTGTCAGGGTTGAAGGGGCCCTCTGAAAGGCTTGTGCTTGGTCCCCAGCAGACAGCACTATTGGGAGGTGAATGGCTCCAAAGAGTGCTAACATCATCTAAGGGTTCAGGGCCAATACTAACCGGGCTCTCAGGAAATGAGGACTTGTTGGATGAATAGGGTAACTGGGAAGTGTGTCCTTGAAAGATGTATCTTGTCCTTGGCCCGTTCCTCTCTTTCCAATCCCTGGTGAATGTCTTTCTCTACCACATGTTCCATGGAATTCTGTCTCAACACAGCCCAGAAACAGCAGACTATGTGACCATGGACAGAAGCCTCCTCTGAAATCATGAGCCAACGTGTCTTAATTAGGGTTACTATTGCTGTGATGAAAGGCCATAACCAAAACAACTTGGGAAGGAATGGGTTTATCTGGCTTACGCTTCCGTATGCCTCATCATCAAAGGACAGGAAAAAGCAGGGCAGGATCCTGGGGTCAGGAGCTGATGCAGAGGCCATGGAGGGGTGCTGTTTGCTGGCTTGCACCCCATTACTTTCTCAGCCTGCTTTTTTTCTTTCCTTTTTAATTTAAATAACTTTTTTCCCATTTATTTTACATACCAACAAGTTCCCCCTCCATCCTCTCCTCCTGTTTCCTCCCTTTCCCATCTACCCCTCTCCCCATCCACTCCTCCATCTCCATTCAGAAAGGGTCAGGCCTCCCATGGGCTCGCACAAAGCATGGCAGCATGTTGCATCAAGTTGAGGCAGGATCGATCTCCTCCCCTTATGTCAAGGCAGGGTCAGGTAATCCAGTATGGTTTACCAAAAGCCAGCTGAACATCAGGGAGAGGTCCTGCTCTGGCTGTTAGAAGCCCTATGAAAAGATCAAACTGCATGGTTGTCACACACATGTAGAGAGCCCAGGTCAGTTCCATTCAGGCTCCCTGGCTGATGGTCTAGTGTCCATGAGCTCCTGTGAGCTCAGGTCAGCTGTCTCTGTGGGTTTCCCCAACATGAACCTCATACAGTCCCTCCTCCCTTTCTTCTGCAAGAAGAGCTCAGAGCAGTGCTTGTCTGTGGATCTGAGCATCTGCTTCCATCAGTTACTGGATAGAGTATCTCTGATGGCAATTAGGGTAGTCAGCAATCTGCTTACAGTTGATGGCCAGTTCAGACATCCTCTCCACCATTACCAGGAGTCATCCTTGTGGGTTCCAGGAGGTTTCCCTGGCACTGTTAACCTGCTTTCTTATAGAATCCAGGACCACCAGCCCAGAGATGGCACCACCCACAGTCAATCACTAATTCAGAAAATGCTCTACAGCCAGATCTTATGGAGGTGTTTTCCCAGTCGAAGTTCCCTCCTTTCAGATAACTGTGGCTTGTGTCAAGTTGACATAAAACTAGCCAGCACACAAAATAAATCTTTTTCCTCTGTACCTAACACAGCAATATAAAACAATAATACAGAGCACAGCGACAAACAACGTTCAAGACCAGAAGCCCACAGTCCTGTGCACCGTGCATGTGGAGGTTGGTCCATCAAACTTCACTCTCTCCCAAGTCCCACCAACTCTCCCACCCAGCTCAGGCACAGCACACTGGCATGAGCCAATGTTTCCTTTAACTGGGACTTGTCAATCACCCTTACAGGGCCATTTCAAGAAGCCTCAGAACTTTAATCAGTTGTCAAAGCAGCACCAGGTTGTTTCATCCCACAGATAAACCCCACGGCTTGAAAACTGTCCACCTTTGTAAGCCTCACCCTGTAGACCAGGCTGGCCTTGAACTCACAGAGATCCGCCTGCCTCTGCCTCCCTAGTGCTGGGGTTAAAGGAGTGTGCCACCATGCCCTGCTCTCTACAAAGAAATTTTGAGGTGGTAACTCCCATTTTAGTCCCTGTTAAAAGGGATCCTCTGCAAGAAATTTCTCCAGAATATACTTTTTAAATCACACCAAAACCATGTTCATAAGATGTGCACAGAGAAAGGACAAGTTTAATTCTCAGAGGTTCCATTATTGAAGCAAAAATTAATATTTGTACAGTTTCAAAATTGGAATAAAATTGCAAGGATGCAAACGCCATCCTATATCACAATCTATAAACCAGTCACAGATGCCAAATCAACTGTAAAAATGATTTAAAATTCACATGAATAATTTTATTAAACTGATTTGAAATCATACTCTATGCTACCTTCATTTATTAACTGGCTCTCCAACAACAAAGGGGTTATAATGGATTTTTGCAAATAGAGACATTGCAGTCCAGAGAAGAGCTCCCTCTTTTTGATGTGAGTGTGACTTGCAGAGTGAAAACCACCTTAGCCACACAGCAAGCTGTGTCCCGAGGGCCATGGTGGGGCAGGGTGCAGGGCACCAGAAAGCGGTAACCTGTGCTTGACCTGGGATGTGGTATGGATCTGAAATGGCTTCTGCAGACCGATTTTTAAGCTTTGATCCCTGGCTGGAGGTTCTGTTTGAAGGGGGTAGAGCAAGTGAGAGCCAAATGGACAAAGTGGCCCCTGGTTCTGACCTGTTGTCTCTGTTTTCTTCCTGCTGTGATATGAAAAGCCCCAGGCTCACTCTCACCACAACCTAGGCATGCCTTTTTCACCAGGAAATGATGCTTTAGAAACCCCGAGCCAAACTAAGCTGTCCTCTATTAAGATAAAAGTTTGGGGGAAAAGAATGAGAAAAGCAATACATGAATCTGGAATAGACCACATTCAAGAGTCTTGGCATTTAGAAGCTTCTCTAAATGTGTGGAGTTTGGCAGTGAATGCAGCTATGACTATGGCCAGCCCTGCTGAAAATGGCCTGTGCCTTCCTGAGTGCATGGACCTCTTTAATCATCTAAACTGGAGACTATTTGCTGGAATTCTCTCTAGTCCCTGCCTTCCTGCTTTAAGATTGATCCAGGTCAGTGGGTGGCCAGTTGTGGGTTTC
The DNA here is from genome assembly GCF_982192425.1 of Myodes glareolus. Classification (NCBI taxonomy): domain Eukaryota; kingdom Metazoa; phylum Chordata; class Mammalia; order Rodentia; family Cricetidae; genus Myodes; species Myodes glareolus. The sequence goes on along the minus strand of NC_142026.1, from coordinate 51,262,885 downwards.
ACACTCTGCTGAGGAGTCAAGGAGATGGGGAATCTGTGTGAAGATGGTGTTTTGGGGTAACCGGTCTACCATGTTTAGCTCTGCTGGATGGCACAATAAAGCTTCCTACTCACCCAAGCAAATTGTCCTTTTCCAGAGGTAATGAACTGGTCTTGGGTTCCATAATAGGTGCTTCTTGAATGATCTTGCTATTTTTTTTTAATATAGTGAGAATGGAACCAGGGCCTCATATCTGCTAGAAAAATACTGTAGAGCTAAACACTGATCCCAGCCCCTCACTGGGGGATTCTAGGCAGGGGCTCTACCACTGATCCACACCCCAGCCCCTCACTGGGGGATTCTAGGCAACTGTTCTACCTCTAAACTATACACCACCACAGTTCTTTAAAGGTGTTACCTTTTACTTATGTGTATATATTCCCTGGGTGAGTCTATAAACACTACAGCTTGCAGGTGCCTTCTGAGTTCCAGAAGAGACCACTGAGTTCCAGGAACTGGAGCCCTGGTGGTCGTGAGCACTCTTGACCCCTGAACTGAATCACCTCTCCAGCCCCCCAATATTAATTTTATTTTGAGACAGTATCCCCACGTGTCCATGCTGCTCTTACACTTCCTGAGTAGCCTTGAACTCAGGATCTTCCCGCCTCCTGAGTAGCTGGGATTGCAGACCTGTGTCACCAGGCCCTCACTGATGACCCCTCCCACTCCCTGAAAACAAACTTAGGGGTCTGCCATCTTCCTGGTCCTCAAACCGCATCATCTGAATCAAGAGGCTGAGATAGAGCAACAGCTCCAACTGGCCAGGAAACCAAGACACATACTGCCCTGTGCCTCAGAAAATAAGGCAGAAGGAAACAGAGAGAAATGAGAAACAGAGGGAGAACGCTCTGGTGTGCCAGCTCTGCCTCTCCCAGTTCCCTCTCACAGCCACACGGCAACAGAATCCTGCCTGGGGTTCATGGGATCGGGGCCTCTAGGCTCAGTACCCCGTAAGCACTTGTGCTGGCCAACTCAAGAGCAAATCCGTTTCTCCACATTCACAGCAGAACCACAGCCACTGCGGCCACACCTGAGCTGCATCTCTGTGGCAGCATCTAATGGCACCAGAGTCAAAATGGCATAAGCGCATGCTTAGAGATGGGAGAAAGCATCCCAAGGACGGCGAGCTCCATCAGGGACTAGGGACGCAGGTCTGTGAGACTTTCTGTGTGCCTCTGCAGGAGCCCTGCAAACAAACACAGCCCGCGCTACCTTTGGGTGTCTTAGTGTCCCAAGGGAATAGGGTTTCCCCGAGATCTGGGCAAAGCAGCAGAGAAGACAGACAATAGAACTTTCCCATAATCTGCTCTAAACGCTGAATGTCCTTGACTGAGTGGCACCTGTGGGCGACTATACGGAGCCTCTCTGAGTGAGAGCATTTTCTTGTCTCCCTGTCCCCCCCCCCCCCCCCGTCCAAATGCCAAAGGCCACTCCCCTGAGAAGAGTTGTCACTCTGCTTGACTCCACCCTCAGCCACAGAGGCCCACACAGGCACAGTCCGTGATGGGATAAGGTAGAGGAGCCTGAGAGGCAATGCCCAGACAGCCCCTTATCCTGATGACGGGAAGCAGACGCTATCCCTGCATCCCTCAGGTAAGGGCCCTCTGAGGGCTGCCCTGAGGCAGCTTCCAGAGCTCCAAAGACCTAGAACCCGGTTGACCTGGTGGTGCACACTTTACTAACTTCCTTTTCTTCTCCTTGGGTCCCTGTTCTGTTGGGCATCACAAATAGCCGTAGGGGGAAAAAACAACTTAGAGTAACATCACCTTACATCATCACAGAGGGAAGTTGGGAAGTCAAGGCAGGAGCTGATACAGAGCCCATGGAGGAATGCTGTTTATATGACTGCCTGCCCATGAATTGTACCACCCACAGTGTGTTGGTCCCTCCAACATCAATTTAAAAAAAAAAAAAGTGCTGCACAAGCCAGTCTGGATGTTCCCATTTCCAGGTGACTTTAGTTTGCATCAAGTTGGAAAAAAAAAAAAAACCTAGCTAGAACACGGGGAGAGTGAAGGCCAGGCAGGCAGGCTTACACAGAGAGAGAACCTCCTTGCTCCTGTTGTATCCAGGTATCTGTGACCAGCCCAAGGGCTTGTGGGACAGCAACACAGAGGCAGCACGAGCCCCACCTGTCCGGTCATAAGATACAAAGCGCATTCCACTTCACGTGGTCCTGCCCGCCCTGCCTCCACTCGGACTCCCCCAGATAAATAACTTAGAGCTCCTCTTTCGGAGATGCTGCTTGACCCTTCACATCATTTCCCCCAAAAGTTAATTTGTGTGATGAATGGAACCTGCTCGGACCCATCAATCTGGTTCTCTGCAGGATTCAACGGGGCACTATTGACAGCTGATGGAATCCAAGTGCAGGGATGGGGAGAGTTTGCACATCTGTCCATCTGAATGTGGAATGCGTATTGATTAAAATATGATGCCCTCCAGAATCCTACATAAATCTGAACTCTATTAGATTAACAGGGGTGTTCCATTAACATAAAATGACAATGTAGGAGAAAGGGCTGCACGTCGGTCACTGGTAATATTTTAGCCATAAACACAGACAACCTACAATCAGGATTCCAGTTTGCATATGTGTGGGGTGGGACCAGATGGCTGAGCACTCCAGGGCAGGCCTCAGCTACTGGCTTCCACCAGGCGAGAAGGAAGTGCTTGTTCTGGTTAGTTGACTAGTTGGCTCTGTATTCCCTTCATGCTAGGTTATTTTAACCATGCCAGGACAGAGCAAAGGCGTTCACAGTGCAGGGGTCACATGGGTCCTTTGTCAATAATAGGACAGGAGTCCGGGCTTTGAGTGGAAAATCGGACTCGGCAAAAAGAAGCAAAAAGGAACTTGGAGCAAAGTACGGAACCCGGAGTGGGAGACCTAAAGTAGGGCCCCTCCCATTCTGCACCACCCCTGTGAACCATTCGTTCCCTTGTGTGCAGAGGGTCCCGGGGTTTGGCTAAGGGTGCTCTCTGGGCAGGGGCTCACTGAATAAAAAGGTCGAGGAGCCAATGATCCGGAGACTCCTCCCCTCTCGGTCTCAGAGAGGCCCCGCCCCCTCCACAGCGGTTTGCTTCAGGAGCTCCTGAGATGGTTCCCAAAGGTCTTTCTGAGACTCCATCCCTGCCCCTCACTTCCCTGAGGTCACAGAGATAGCTGGGGTCAGGGTTTACTCCCGAGTGTGTTGTATAGACCAGAGAGCTTCTTCTCAGCCTTCAGCACCTGTACGGCGAGATTCTCCAGACACTGATCTGTGGGCGGGACAGCACAACTAGTGGGGAGCAATTTGGGATCTTGTTTCTTGTAGATGTGACCTTGTTTCCTGAATGGAAATTTAAACGCCCTATTCCGGAGAAACAGTGCCAGGCATCTGATGGGCCAGACTGATACTTCCAACTCACTTAGCATCTATGCATGTATTCACCAGTTACTACGGCAACCCTAGGAGCCCTTATATACATATTAACTGCAGGGTAGCAACTTGGGACACAACTGCCCCAAAGACTGTGACTTACATCTTTTAAGTCATTGTCTCATGCACGTCCCCTCCAGATTTCACAGGGAAACTGGATAGACGAGGAAGGGGTTTGTGGCACGCTTGTGATTAGTTCTAACCTACAGGACTTTCTGTGTAGACCGAGCAACGGAACAGAACCAAGTTTGACTAAAATGTTCCTTTCAGTGTATTGTGGCTGGAATGTGACCTCTTGCCCATAGGCTTGCGATCTGAATGCTTGAAGGGAGGCACTGTTTGGAGAGGGGCTGCAAACCTAGGGAAAGTGGGGCCTCGGTGGGGGAAGAAGCCCCAATGAGAATATACAGCCCCTGGTGGCTTCCGGTGCAGCCTGGATGTGAAGTGAGAGCTCTTCCGACAACCCTTCCTTGATGACATGGTTTCTGGAAGACACTTTGTCCCAGCTCTGAAGAAAGTAACTGTATTGGTTACTTTTCTTTCACTGTGATAAAATACCATGACCAGAAGAAACTAGAAGAGTCTATTTGTGTTCCGGGGTCCAGAAGGACATGGGTCCCTAAGGGCAGGGGTATGCACTATGGCTGGAGTCAACCACAGCTGAGAATTCACATCTACAAAGGCAAGGGCAAGATATTTTTCCATCTCAAAGCCTGACCCCAGGGGCATACTTCCTCCAGCAAGGCCACGCCTCCTAAACCTCACCAAGCAGCAACTGGAGACCAAGTGATGAGATGTCTGAGCTTGTGGGGGTCGTCTCTCATTTACACTACTACAGTGACTAATGCAGAAGATGAACAAGGGACAATAGGTGGGTGAAGGTCTGTGTGACCCCAGTAGCATCACAGAAAGATCCCCCAGCAGTGAACTTTCTGGCAGTCTATGAACTAGGTCCCAATGCTGGGACTCCTCGAGGTTTCTTGCAGATTTACCTGGCCATGAATACAGATGACACTCCGTAAATGAGTAAGTGAATCAAACGGTCAAACTGAGGTCTCCCATACTTGAGTCTTTCCAAACGTAAGCACACTTGGTTCTGAGATCATTTTCTCAAGAACCCTGTGGTGGCTAAGCTGTACAGGTGTGGTTTGCTCGCCTACCTTCTTCGCGCGCACACACAGCTCCTTCACAGAGCCATCCCTTTCAGAGCGAAACCTGATCTATCTGTGAGTATTGGGTGCCCTCTTGTGACCAACTCTGGATTCGCAGTTCTCTGCTCCCGGCCCTGAGAAAGGGGCGGGGATTCTTCCTGACTGAAGACTTGCCTGTGTATGTGGCCTACCTTTTCAAGACCCTATCCACTCTTCCTTCTCTCAGACTGGACTTAGTAGGCTGGGAACCCAAGGAAGTTGGCTGCATATAGGCAGCTGCCTGGAGGGAGCATCTTGGGAGGAGTTCGAATGCCAGTCTCCACGGGGCCCTTGGCACACATCTGTGCAGTGCAGCCCGCCAGATGTCTGCTGGAGCCAGGGGCAAGAGAGGAACAGAAATGAGGAGACGGACCAGGTACAAGAGAGATGACCAAGCTAACTTTCAAACCTCCTCACTGAGAGACAGCTGAGGCCCTGACCCCCTGAGGAAGATCTAGCCGGGCCGCGAGAAGGTTCTGGTGGGCCTCCGTGAGAAGCAGCAGGCAAAAGACACCTTTCAATTGATGCCACGGGTGAGAGGGCCCACATGAAGCCACTGTGCCTAAGTTAGCCCAGAAGCCAGCTCCTAACTTCTCTTGTAATGGGATAAAGATCCCTGGAGCCCCTCGCTGAGAGCTGGCAGACGGTGAATGAGCTGGAGAAGACACCGTGTGGGTCCTTCTCGCAGCTTCCCACAGTAAAAGACAACATAGGTTCCCCGGCCACCTGGCTGCCGCTTCAGGATGGTCAGGAAGTGGGTATGGTCCTCATGCATTCTTTCTAGGCTCTCGGTGGGACACTGCACTATGTCAGGGCACCAGACCCCACCACGTTATATCAGGGCACCAGAACCCACTGCATTATATCAAGGCTCAGCCGGACCCCACTGCATTATATCAGGGTGCCAGCCACACCCCCACTGCGTTATATGGGGCACCAGACCCCACCACGTTATATCAGGGTGCCAGCCAGACCCCACTGCGTTATATCAACCAGACCCGACTACATGTCTGTAACCCTGAAGTATCCCTCTACCCTGTACCAGGGGTCATTTTAGCTCTTTGAGAACTGCAATGCACCCCATCTGAACCCCAAATGAAAACCCTAGCACTGAGTCCAGGAGGGGACTCCACACATCCACATTCATTGAGATGTGCCACCTTTGGGGGAGAAAGCCATGGATGCAGATTGAATGAGGAACACAGAAGCTGTCCCCATAAGATAAAATATAGACCCCCACACAGAGAGAAAGAAAGAAGTGCCAAGGCCAGACACACACACACACACACACACACACATACACACACACACACACTCACGCACGCACAACCTAAAACACGCAGTAGAACCCACCCTAACTTTGACAGGGTGTTTCCTGGAAAGAAACACGACCAGCTTCATTATTGTGAACTAAAAGGCTAAAATTACCTTTTTTTCTAATATTGCACTTAACATCTGGAAAGAGAAGCAGTAGCTGAGGGGTAACAGTTAACATTTCTAGAAAGCTCCACAGCCCTTTCATAGGTAGGCTATGCAATAAGGCTAGAAACAATGGTGTCCTGAAGACGTGGTTTAAAGCCTGTCTATGCGGCTCACCAGCCTTTCAGCTTCTGACAGGTGTCAACCTCTCTGATGCTGTGAAGTGGGGCTAGCGATGTCGTACCTTACCAGTCTTAAGTTCAAACTACAGTTCTGGACATACTGACCCTTGCTGGACCACACTTCAGATCAGTTATTACAGACTGTTATAGTGAATAGGTGAGCACGTGTGTGTGTGTGTGTGTGTGTGTGTGTGTGTGTGTGAGAGAGAGAGAGAGAGAGAGAGAGAGAGAGAGAGAGAGAGAGAGAGAGAGGTGCACACCCATATCCACCATGACTTTAGATAGGGCTTGGGCAGCAAGCATTCGGTCATCACCATGCTCCCTCTCCCCCGTGAGTGTTCTTGGAGAGGACAGTACACCCTGGAGACACAGCTGGAAATGTAGGAGTCAGGTTTTCTTCCATCCCAGGGCTCCTTCTGTGACCTGAACCGCTGCGTCAAGTCACAGACCTGAGCACATGTCCCCCAACTGGGCAGCCTGTGTGTGTCTCTGTGGACTGCAACGAGGAGGAAGTGCCTGGTACTGAGAGGCCTGGGACCCGCCAGTAAACAGCTGTTTCTCTGGTGTTGGAAGACGCTAACAAGGCCAGCTCGGACAGCTCATGTTCCCGGAGAAGAGCAAACATTCACTGGCGTGGCGCTGAGGGCTTGGGTGCTGGGTGCATAGACCGGATGACCTCCCACTGTGGTTCAGACGGCTCAGTTCCCAGGCCTCCCGATGTGTTCTGTAAATTGTTGCAGATTGCTAACTGTGGGAATCTCCCCTACAAAATTAAAGATGGGACTCAGCCTCACCTCTGAGACAGAAGTTCCTAGAACGTGATGTCCCCAGCTTCCCTCTCACCTTACTTGTGGGGTTTTAGGGACCCAAGGCTGTTGCTGGAACATTCTAGGGTTCAGAAAGCCTTTTGGTGGTTCTCAGCCTTCCTGATCTTTTATTACATACAGTTACTCATGCTGTGGTGACTCCACCAACCATAAAATTATTTCATTGCAACTTCCTAACTATAATTTTGCTACTGCTATGAATCATAATGTAAATATCTGCATTTCCCGGTTGTCTTTGGGGGTCGTGACCCTCAGGTTGAGAACCGCTGGCCTAGAGCTTCTAGTGAGCAGAGCCAGCTGAATTTTATCCTGGGGTGGAGGTGTGGGGGTTGTGGCTCTCACTGCTGTGCAGATGCCGCCATCTACTGGTGAGATTCCATAACTACAACCGGCACTGCCGGCATCCCCGGATATAAAGCCGGAAAGGAGGGTAGGAAAGGATTTGTACCGCCCAGATGAGCGTGAACCCTGAGTCATCGGGTCAAAGGTGAGAGAAAGCTAAGGAGGATGCTGAGGTCTGGGAAAGCAGGCTCAGGGCTGCAGCCAGGAGGGTCGGTCTCCTGAGAGAGCAGAGTGAGCCAAGAGCGCTGTGTGTAAATGCACACCTGAGGCGTGTCTGCAGACAAGCACCATATGCTACTGGCCCATGATGCCTCCCTGTCCCTCAGCTTCTTGACCTTAGGAGGATATGAGTGCCACCCACCGGGGGGCGGGGCGGGGCGGGGCTTCTCAGACTAATAGATCCCAAAGTCCTCATTGCTATTGGGGATCACATAGAGCTTCTTGGGGGAGCTTCGTGCCAGGGAAGAAACCCTGACATGGTCTTTGGGGCCTGGTGCGAGGGAAGGTTTCTCCAGATTACTTTGAAACATTGGTCTTAGCATCGTCCCTTCCCAAGGACAAGCCATACAGGCTGGATGGGGCAATATTTGCAGGGACACTGTCCCAGAGACACCGCAAACCAGTGCTGACTTTGCAGAGCTCCGCACCAGGCAAGCCTCCCACAGCCTCCAGAGCCATATGTCTATGCTGAGCTGGACTGACTATGTGAGTCCTGTCCTGACTGGGACTGAGGGGTGTGGCCATCCCTGCAACAGCTCTAAAGGAAACACAGTTTCCAAAAGGCTTCTGTAGACTTTCTCATCAGATAATGGTTGTTGCTTTCAAACATTGCTCCACCTGAACAAAGTGAGGGGCTTGTCGTCACTTTGGAGGGTCTTTTGCTATCTTTTTGAAAATGCGTATTAATTGTCTAAGATGTTGGGTTTCATTGTGACATTTCCATAAATGTATGTAATGTTCTCCACTATATTTACCCCTTGGTAACTCTATGTCTACCACCTCCTTCTGACCAATCACCCGGCTTTCATATTTCTCTCTTCCGTTTGTTCCGGATTCCACATGGACACAGTCGTGAGTATTTAGCTTTCTGAATCTGGCTGATTTCCCTGAACCTCTGACTTCATCCACTTTCTTCCTGCAGGGAACACGGTCTCACTCTCTTTTATGACTGACGAATGTTCCACACTATGTGTGTTTCTCTGGTCACTTGCCGATGGGCATCTAGGCTGTACCCTGGCTACAGTGAACATAAGTGCGCAGGTCTCTCTGTCAGGTGTCCACTCAGATTTCTCTGGGATCTGTACTTGGTTTCAAACCCGCAGGACTTCCTATTGGTTGCCTGACTTTACTCTCAAAACTCCAAGGAGGAGCTATCGTGCCCTGTTTACAGGTAGATAAAGAGAGGCCTGGGGTGCTGGTGTGCATAGCAGACAGACCAAAGATCTGAGCTAACAGCTGCATCTCAGCCCTCTGCCTCCCAGTAGGGAGGCATCCAGAGTACACAAGGGATCAGAGATCTTTCTAGAAGAAAGGTTTCTTTGATAGCAGCTGCACTGACTCCACAGGGGAGCAGACTCTGTTTAAAGGCCAGGACTTCACTCTCCCCTCCTACCCTCACAGAGTCTTCCACGCCTCTCCAATTAAAAACAAAAGAACAAAAATCACTGTGCGGGCCAGTTACTGCATGCCGGGACTTCACAGACGTATACTCTACTCCAAGACAGCCACCCATGTGGGCACACATTTGTTTCCTCCACTCTGAAATGAAGAGTCTGAGGTTCAGAGAAGTTGTCAAACTGACCTGAAGTCACACAGGCAAGAAGAATGGGTCCCAGTTTGGAGTCTGCACCCCAGGGAACCTGTGAAGGGCACCAGTTCCATCCACCCCTCCCTGTAGTTACAGCCGTGATTAAAATGCCAAGAGTCTCCAATCAGAATCCAGGAGCCCGCCAAGGAGGTCAGGTCGTTAGTGTTTATACAATCACCAAGGAAGAATTAAGCAGAAGGGAGAAAGGGAGGGAGGAAAAGAGGGAGGGGAGAGAGAGAGAGAGAGAGAGAGAGAGAGAGCAACTCAGCATGCCTTCCTCCAGACAGCTCTTTGAAACCTTCCTAAAATGAAATTAAAAGTTGGCCCTACGTGATTTATTTTTCCAATCTGTGAATCTAAACAAATGATCCTGCTTCTAGGTACATCTATCACACGGTCGCTTCCACAGCTGTGGGGGAAAATGCTATTAATGCTTTCAAGGCGATCTCATCACAGATTAAAGAAACCAGGAGTGGGGGTGGGGACTAGGGGTGGAGGGATTGGCAGCCAGAGTCAGCCATATGCCTGCTTGACCTAGGACATAAACCTGTTGTACTTCCCAGAAGGGGCCAGTAACTACTTCCCAGTAACTCGCTTTTCATATGGAAATCTCCCTTCAGTGCGAAGATCTGTCTTTAAGAGTGCAGTCCTAAAACCCGGCCTATTTTCAGTTCCCCCGATCGTGGACATATAGATTTTTATAGTGTCTGCGAGCACGCATTAATGTTAATTCTGCCGTGCCCCTTTGTGTTCTGTTAATGTCACAATCTGCTCTGAAGCCTCGCCAAGTTTCTTAACTGTCATGTTAATTCCGAGACCTCGTCTGCACTCTTTGACATTTCAGGACAGAACAAAGCAGTAAAAATAGATTAGAAACAGCTTAGAAGTATTAGAAAAATCTAGAACTTTACAGATGGTGGAATTAGGCCTGCTGCATGGAAATCTAGCAAGTCTGAACACAATAATATTAGGAGAGCTATTCATCTCTAAAGTAAATATTTAGAAGGGGCCACATAACACTGGCTGGGGCATGCATGGGAGGGGTTACAAACTGCAGCCGCTATGTCCCTTTGAGTAATTTACAGGGTGGACGGACACCACCCTGAAAGTTTAGGGTTTCAAAGGATTTTTTTTCCCTCTAGCACATAAATAAAGAAATACAGAGCAAGAGGTGGATTTTATTCACAGTCTGTTCAAAGATCACATAAAGTATTTGGGGGTTGTCTGGCTGGATTTTCCCAAGTGAAGGCGAAGGCATTACTGTATTCAGATATTAAATGACACCACCTTACACTAAGAAATTTGCACGAGGGGACTGGAAATCGGATCCTGCTTTCTGAAACTTATTGTGGAGGAGCGAGCAGGTTAAAATGTGCACTGTCCAGTTCCAAGCGAGAGAATGAGTTGGCAGAATAAGACAGAGTTAGGGTTAAATGTGTCTTTCTCCCCCCACCACCACCAAAGGGAAACTATTTCTTAAATTTAGAAAGAAAGAAAGAAGGGCCAGCCCTCCCAATTCTCCCCTCTTGAAGGACTTATTTCCCCCTCCCCGGTGGAGCTGATTGAATAGCCCCGGCCTTGCCAAGCCCCACCCTCGGCTCTTTTCTATGTTCTTTTCTCATTATCTGTCCAGTCATTTTCCCACAGCCCCGACGGGCAGTCAGGGCGGCTTAAACACAGCACAGTATTAATATGGGGAAATGGTCTTCAGTTCTCTCTTGATCCCCTAAGACGCTATGTTGAAATGATAATTGATACACTCTTCATTGAAAAAAAAATCAGAGAAAACTACTTTTCCGTCATCGCCAGGCATTATCTTAGTTCCTGTATTCAGAAGGAAAAGATACATTTTAAAAAAATAAGTACCCCCCCCCCCATCCGCGGTAGACTGCAGCCCGCAATTCTTTTCGGCTGACATAATCCAGATTGATTCGTTCAGCAGATAAAATTCAGGCCACTTCTGCCCTTTATGGGAGCAACATAATACCAGTCTTTATTCAGTAACAATGTAGCATAATGGGATCGGAATGTGCAAAATGAGTGTTCTTAAATTACCGCGCCTCACAAGGACCCAACACAAGCTGGGGCTTAATGTAAAAAATCATTAGGCGCAGATTTACCAAAACGCGCCTGCGTTAAGGAGGTCAGCCTGGGGATGGCATTCTCCGGAGGGAACCTCTTTGCTGGTATCTTGATTGTGACTATTTTGGGGGCTAGAGCAGACCATCTGGGTACCCACCGATCAACATCTCAGAGAACCACCATGATAGAGAGAGAGAAGAAAAAAGAGGATTCAGGGGTCAGGAGGGACCTTGCAAAAACAAGCCCTTTCCCGTGGCAGTCAGATGCATCAAATGAGTTTGGTTCTGAGTTGTTGAACGATGCTAATTTCGTGATCTTCAGGGGCAAGAGAGTAAAACATATAGATGACTGAGAAAGTGGGGGAAACACAAAGAACGAAGGAGTATTTCCCCCTGGGCCTCCCGTCTGTAAATTTACCCCATCTTTTTTTTCCCCCCCGTAGACATAACTATATCATTTATATTCTTTGAAATTTATGTTTCGGGTCCAGTTTTTCACTGAATGTTATTGAGACTGCCAATGTTTCTCTGTGCCATTAATTACTCCCCTGTAATATAATTTTATGGCTACATGGTGCTCTTTCCTGGAGAGGCACCTAATTCAACTTTATTCCCATTCTTGGACACAAGGGTTATTTTTTAAGTGCCCCCATTATCAAGGATGTGCCAATCAATATCCAGATGCAAAGATCTTGCCCCGTGGATCAGGTCATTTTCTTTGGATAACTTCCTGGAAGGGAAATTGGCAAATGGACAGTCAGGCAGAGTTTAGATCTAATTGATAAATACTTCTTTGGTTTCCAGAACTCTTGCAGGCAGGCATGGTACAGTACACGCACGACTCCATATAGACTCGAATGGCAAATCACAGATTTCATTTGACATTTTTGTATTCTTTTCTTTCTTTCTGAAAATTGTGGTTTATGTGTGTGTGTGTGTGTGTGTGTGTGTGTTTGTGTCTGTCTGTACGTATGTGCACATGTGCACAAGTGCCAGTGGAGACCAGAGAGGATGTGGAGTTCTCTGGAGCAGGAGTTACAGTGTTTGTGAGCCCCCTAATGTAGGTGCTGGTAACCAAAGTCAGGTCCTCTAGAAGAGCAGTGAGCGCTCTTGACCACTGAGCCATCTCTCCAGCCTCCCCCACCTCTCTCTTTCTTTAGGGGCACCGCTTCAGGCTTCACTACGTAGCCTGAGCGCAAACTATCCACTTTTGTCTCTAAAGTGATTTCTCATACACAGTTCTGAACTTCTGGCCTGTCCCCACAGACATACGGTGACCGTGACTCCATTCTGCACACCGACCCCAAAGTCTACTGTAGAGAGAAAAATTTACATTAGGACAGGCAGGCACTATTAAGAGCATTACAAACCAAGAGTTACCTAAGACAAACTTCAAGAAGTAACACAGGACCAAATAGAGGAGAGCAGATCTTCTGGGGGCTGAAAAGATTGTGTTTTCCGACTCTCAAGCCTGTGCCTCATGCAATTCAATTTCTGAATCTGGGAACGCGGCTGCTCCCTTATCTTGTTTAAATAGAAGAACTCCGAAATTCGAATCAACGAAATATTGGGGGGAATGTGAGATGAGGCGGTTATTCTTTGGAACACTGGGCTCATGTCTGGAGTGTGGCCTGGATCAAGGCCAGTGTTTGCACTAGATGAAGCTGACTGCGTGAGTGTGTGTGTCTGTGTGTCTGTGTGTGCGCGCAGGGCTGCCGCTTGCACAGACGAGGCGGAGACTGTCGTGTGTGCCGACACTTGTGCACATAGAGGCATTTATCTGCGGAATGAGCATCACCCTTGTGGACTCGTCACAGAGATTGCACATCATCTGAAATATTTGCATGAGATTACTGGCCCCTGCTGTCAATCACGGAGGCACAAATCCAATAACCAGGCCATATGGCCTTGAAACTTGCAATCGATAGGAGCCTTTTAGAGCTGAAGCTTCAAAAAGTTGTATCAAATATATATTCAATGAGAAGAAGGTTAATTGAATAATTGATTAGCCAGTAACAATTAAGTGCTCCTCAGATATCTTTGGGAAACTATGAAATATAATACTGATAGATATTTATTAGTTTATCAGATATCCCTGAATTATGTATTTATTTTGAGACCTTGTATCAATTTCTTTCCTTTATATGTCTGGTTATATATTTTAGCATACAAGTCCCCGGGTGAAACAGAGCACTTCATCCCATTATCAGGAAGATGGCAGGCTGGAGAACCTGTGCACATGTGCACACTTTCTGCGGGGACTCTTAGGTAAAGTGGTCTAAGGACACCTCCCATAAGAGTGTGAGATCCCATGTGCAGGGGCCTCTGAGAAAAAAGGATGGGTACTGGGATGTCAGGGCACCTACCCGCTTGCTTGTCCGTGCAATAGTGCCAACAGCCAACGGGAGTCAGAGGACAGTATGTTCCCTGGCCGTCCTGTCATGGGAAGAGCCATTGTGCTTCCCCAGGAGAGAGCCTCCCAACACCCTCCTAAGCTTTAGTATTGTCTCAGTGTGATTTAGAAGAAAACACAAAAGGAATTTACTTTCTTTTGAGAGAAAACGGTCTGGTAATGCTGTGCTGTTATGTGCGCTCAGAAGAGCAACCTCACGGGGTCCACGTGAAGAGGATGGGTTCCTTGTAGAGAGTGCTGCCTTTTTTCTTTAAAGTAGCTCCAACTCAGAAGATCGGACAATCGTTCCTTTGATTACTATTGAGGGTAGCATTAGAGAAGAGTCCCAGAGCATGGCTCTTGGACATGCTAGTCCATCTCCCGGCAACTCCATAGACCCACCTCCTTCCCAAGCCCTCTGTACTCCGAGACATGAGGGCGGACAGAACACATGACCAGACTGTAGGGAGACCGGCACCGGTCCTCCTTGCCAGGTTTCCTCCTGTGAGTGCAGTTTGCCCAATACTTTCTGGTGCTGCTTTGGTTTTGGTTGGCATAATTTGGGGATAAGAAGGACTTTCTTCTAGCTCGAGGCTGACTTCAAACTCATGATCCTCTTGCCTCAGTCTCCAGGTGCTGGGATGGCAGGTGTGGACCACCATATAATGCTGGAATATTGGCTTTTATGTCAAATCCTTCCTTTTTGGAGGCCCAGGCCACCTCTGGCCTCTCAAGCTTCCTCCCTCTCCTCGCCCTATTTTGACATCATCTTTCTGTGCCTTGGTCCCTCTCTTCTTGATCTTTACTTTGACGTCATTTTTCCGTGCCTCAGAGAGCAATGTAATGCCATGTCGATTTCTCCAAACAGATTCACTGCAGCCAGAGGAAGACTGAGTTCACCTGACCTTCCTCAGCCCTTCGCCACTCTGGTGTAACCTTTGCTCCAGCCTTTCAGGCGCGCAGACTTTTTGGCACACTTTGCCGGCCTTGCATGAGGCTCTCCTTGGTTGCCACATGGTTTTCTTATTATTTTTTAAATTACGCATCTAATTTTTAATTCAGTGTACAGTGAATTCCTTGTCCATATTCACCTGTCAAAAGTAGCGGAGCTCTTGGAGAAGACAATTAAGAAAGCAGGGACAGCTTGTTAACAGCGGACGTTCCTGGGAATGCCACTGGATACTTTCAACCTGGGCATGGTGGCCCCTGCATAATCCCAGCACCTAGGAGGTGGAGGCGGATGACCAGAAGATCAAGGCTTTTATAGCTGAAGTTCTGTTAGCAGAGAGGAGGGAGCAAAGACCTCCCCAGTGCAAATGCCAAATAGAAAATTCCAGAAATAATCTATTCATATGTCTTAAATGACTTCTACTGCAACATGTTGTTTTAATCCTTGTCTCTTATGACTTGCTTTTGCTGCCTGTCTCTTCCTGGGCCCGATTTGTGTGTCAAGACTTTACCAGGGCCGTGCACAGAGATGAAAAGTCTTGGTTGAAGTTTTCAGTACCAGTGGGATAGTTTGAAAAGCAAACCCTGCTCCCCAGGGAGACCACTAAATATGTGATCACGTTAGTCACTTTCCCATCCCGGGGACAAAGTGTCTGCGGTACACAGCTTGAAGGAGGAAAGGCTTATTTGAGCTCACGGTTTCACTGGGCTCTGCCCTTACTTGGCCCCTGTTGCTAAGGGCCTAGGGTGAGGCTAAACATCAGGCCAGGCATATGTGGAAGAGGAAGCCTCTTATCTCACGGTGGCCGATGAGCAGAGAGGCACATAAGGGAGAACCAGGGCAAGATGCCCCGGTCATTACTTCCTTAGGCCACTCCCAAACTCCCAATCTCCTGCTCAGCAATAAACTCGTCAGTGGGCTGATCTGTCAGTGAGGTTAGCATCTTCAGGGGACATTCTCCCCTCAGCACCAACAGCTGCAGATCACGCCTTCAACTCCTTCGCCTTTTGTGGGGGGCACTCTAGATCTAAACCAGAGTACTCTTTTTCTGGTCCCCACAAAGCATGTGTCTATCTTGTAATCTAAGATGCATTTAGCTCATCTCCACAAGTCTCCAAAGTGCTTACACCTCCCGTATTGTTTCAAATTCTTCTCTGAGACAGACCAGAGGCAGACTTGATGGTTTTGACCAGGAATTCCAGGGGGTGGGGGAGAAAAAAATATAGATGTTTCAATTTATATGAGAGTTATCTGACCAGCGAACGCATGCTGGTGAATGCCAAGCCAGAGGATGTGTGTGACTTTGCTGACCTGACAATTGAAACGCACCTGCCAACACGCCGGGAACAAATGCTCCACAGCAGAGGCATGCCGGGTGCCTGAGGCCACCTGCACTTACCCAGTGTAGACGATGGTGGCAGGGAGACCCTGCTTCTCACCAGCATCCTAAGGCACCGTTTTGAACCATTATTCTGAATTCTGATCAGGATGAATATTGAGTCTCTAAACACAGTCTTGGTCCAGCTCTGCAGGGCAGACACCTGCATCAGAAGCATCCGCTTGAGGCCCAACAGGTTCTGCCTCCTGGCAACAGCCTTTGGCCTTCATTTGGAGCTCTGAGCTCCTGGTCCCCAGGCACCAAAAACTGAGCTTCTGTCAGCGCTGTGAAGGCCCTGTGCCACCCCCTACACACACACACACACACACACACACACACACACACACACACACACACACACACTGTCCCTTATTAAAGAAACTGGATGCCAAGATATCCACTGTCCAGGAAGCAAGGCAATCCTTAAAGCTTCACCCTAATGTCATCTTGTGACCACGGCAAGTCATGGGGGATATATTTGGAACAAGGCATCTGTCATTCTGTAAGTTCCTTCTCTTTCTCCCCCCATAACAACCACCATGTTAAATCTGCCTTTATGCAGTCTACTGGCTTCCAGAAGCAACTGATAGGGTGAAATTAGAGTGGGCAAGGGACCATAGAAATAGGTGACCATACATTTGAGGACAATTCATATTGTACACACTCCCAGGTAAAGGGCAAGTCCAGGTCTTAGTAGCCCAGACGCACGCGCTAGGCTCTCATCTGCCACCAGGAGGTAGCAGAGAGCCTCCCCAACAAGCCTGCTGGTTCCAAGCGTGGCCTCAGGGAGGAGAGACTGTCAGGCCTTAATTAGCTGTTAAGTTTACCATCTCTAGTGGCTTGCCTGTGGGAACTAGAGGAGAGAGCTGAGAAAGAACTCACACAGAACTGCCTGAAAGAAAAGTTAAAGCACTTGAGAGAGCCCTGGAGTGGGGTGGGGGTGAGAACAGTCCCTACAGAGAACCTCAGAGAAGCCCTTAGCAGGTGGCCCCAGAGTCAGCCCCCAAGTGTCTGCACACCCCTGTGTGGGCTCAGGGAGCCCTTGTGACTCTGGATGTCAGTCCCTTGTTTGTCTCAGTCTCTGTCTTTGCAACACATTTCTTAGGGGAAAGAAATAACCCCATGAGAAAAGAGGTCTTTTGGCTCATGGTTTTAGAGGTCTCAGTGGGTGGCCATTGCTTTAGCCTTGAGGTGAGGCAGAACTGCTATGGGAGAATGCTTTTGTGCCCTGTAAGGATTTGTCACCCCTATTGGTTTTAATAAAACACCAGTTGACCAGTAGCCAGGCAGGAAGTATAAGCGGGGCAACCAGACTGGGAGAATTCTGGGAAGAGGAAAGGTTCAGTCTGCAGTCAGCAGCCAGAAGCAGAAGAAGCAAGATGAGAATGCTTCACTGATAAAAAGTGTGCTGGACCAAGCGAGACAGAAACTTCCATTCACACAGTACACGGCTTGACCAGCACACATGGCAGAAGGAAGCTGTTCAAATCACTATAGTCCATGGATGGAAAGCCAACTAAGAGCAACGAAGGAGGCCAGGTCAAAGGTCCCATGACCCACTTCCTCCAGCCAGAACCCACTTCCTGGTTGCTATCACTTCCCTAGGGTGACATCAAATTCTCTAAACTCATTAATGTGTTAATCCTTCAAGGAGGACAGAGTCCTCAGGAACCAAACACTTCTGAAGAGCCCCGCCCTCTGATGACGTCAGTGGGAACCAAGCTTTCGTTCACTGCTATCTAAGGATGGACCCAAGCTGTGCAGAACACTTTAGTGTGAAGCCAGCGCTGCCTCCTGAGGATAGCATCTCCCTTTGAATTCTGGCCTCTGTCCAGGGCATTCATGTTTTTCTAGAAGTCTCAGAAATCTGGATATATAAGTGAAGAACAAACAAAACACTTCGGGCTGCTTGCAACTAATTGAAAACAAGAGTGCAAATATGGTGGAGGCCAAAGGAAACACATCTGCGTGCCGAAGTCAGCCAGCGGGCCACCGGTAAGGTCCCAATGTCCTCCCTGAGCCTCAGAAGACCTTGCAGCGAGGAGATGTATCTAAGGCCTATGGGCAGGGCGGCCAACCTGGACATGACCCAGAAGGCAAAAGTGAAGCATGGAAGCTTGTGCTCTTTGCAGCCCTACGGTCAGTGGCTGCATCTGTAAGACGGACAGAGACTCCTGGGCAATCCAGGCTTGGCAAAACGCTTGTATGAGGCTGGTGCTGGCCTAAGATTGAATGAGACTGTTCCGTTAAGATTGGAGAAGTGGGTCCCTCCCTTTGCTGACATGAAGGCAGACACCTTCTCTTGCATGGGATCTCCTCCATCAACCTTCCCAGGTAAGTCATGGTCCTCAGACTCAGGAGGCTCTTCAAGACTCAGTCCAGGCAAGAAACACAAATTGGTTTTCCAAAACCATCTCTCTCAGGCTCTCCCCACTCTGCCCCCACAAGAGGCTTTCTGCTTCTTGGCCCTGCCAAGAGAAAGGTCAACACCGCCCCCACCCCTCCACACACACACACCCCAGCAACAGGACTCAACTCTAATTAAACCAGGTGGCATCCTGGAAAACATTTCCTTCAAAGGAGCCCCCCCCCAAAAAAATCTCTCACATTATGAGTGCCACACCCCAGAGAAGTCAGGAGGCAGATAGGACTCAATGAGGGAGGAAAGGTTTGGTGTGGAGTTATCCAGAGCATCCGTCCCCACCCCAGGCTCACTTGTTCCTTCTCTGAATGTCTGTGGACATCATTGGGGGCAGAAGGATGTGGTAGAGAGTGGCCTCCCTGGGCAGTTTCACTTCCTGGATTTACTCGCCGGGTCTCCAGGCCCTGTCAGCAGAGACTCTGTTCTCCACAATTATGGAATACACCATGGGGGGGGGGGGGTGCATTCCCCTCCATTCACGACATTTACCAGTGTCAGACTGTGCATAAATACAATTAGATTTGAGAGTTCTATTACAAAAGCCAATAAAGCGGGCCTCGGTA
Source organism: Myodes glareolus (assembly GCF_982192425.1). Taxonomy (NCBI): domain Eukaryota; kingdom Metazoa; phylum Chordata; class Mammalia; order Rodentia; family Cricetidae; genus Myodes; species Myodes glareolus. The sequence goes on along the minus strand of NC_142026.1, from coordinate 51,243,875 downwards.
GAGATTCTAAAATTACTTAACTTTTCTTTAGAAAAAAATATTAAAACAGCATTATCACATCAGTGTGAAGGAAAGACAGGGAGATAATAAAGTTATGTTAAACCTCCCTATATTTACTCATGTGTGAAACAGTTATGTCTGGTCACATAATTGCGATGGTTCTGAGGAATATTTCATATTTTATAATGAACATTAAAAGAGTTTGTGGATCATTACTTTATACGAGTTTCAAAGTTATTACATAAAACCCAATAGGGATGGTTATAAATTATCCGATCCCCCGGCCTGGCCTTGGTAAACATAACATGAAGTCTGAGACATTCTGGCAGGCAAGATTCATGAGACAAGGTAAAAAAAAAAAATCCCACCCTCCCCTTGCATTTTAAAAGGTAAGAGAAGACCACAGGGCTTGTAGCTATGTAGCTAGCTCTCAACACTGTTGATTCTGTTTGAAAGAAATTCTATTGAGCTGGTGGCTTAACACACACACACACACACACACACACACAGAGAGAGAGAGAGAGAGAGAGAGAGAGAGAGAGAGAGAGAGCTCCAGATAGAACAAAAGAGAACTCTCTCTCAGATACCAGCCTCCCTGGTCCATCTCTCATTACCCTATCTGCGGTCTCCAGGTCTTTGCCGAATTCTTGAACTTTTGAACACAGTGTGGATTTAAAATACTGCACTTAGCCAGCTCGCCTGAGGGTCCACAACTATTTCTTTTCAAAGGAAGGAGATCCTATCTTTGAAACCTTATAATGCCTGCATCTCCGCTAAAACGAGAGAATCAAGAACATTCTCAGGAGTGCCCATCCCGCCCCGCCTGCAAGTGAGCTACAAACTGACTGAGACAAGGAAGAGCAGAAGAGCGAGCAAGGCAGCTGGGAGTCCTTCTGCGTGGACTGACTCTTGTTGCTAGTGTTGTTGTTGATATGTTGTTGTTTTTGACCAAATCTTACGCTTTGTTTTGAAAAACCATGCCTGCAATTTCTTCTGAAAGAACCTCCAGCTTCCACCTGGTGCACACGGAAAAGTTATAGACCAGGAGAGGGAGAGCTTGGCGGCTAAAGAGAGGCAAGACCAGCCCTGAGCCTCTGGGTATGCGCTGAGATGTTCAGTGCCATGTGGAACACAAGAGAGGCTGCAGCCTGGGGCGCGGCCCCGATGAGGCTTGCTCCCGGGTGGACCCTTGCTCCCTGGCCTTTAGAACCGCAGCTTCCTCACCCAGACCCCTCTGCACAGCGTGGCTCTGTACTCTCTGGAAAGTGAGGGGTCACTAGTGTGTTCTACACTCAAGGCCTGGCGCCTGGGGCCCTCCTGAGCCTGCCAGCACCCCACCTTGCCCTGGGCTCTGCCCTCTTTCCACGGAGCAGCTGTTAGGGAGGCTTTCTCAGCCAACAGATGTCTTCTGGAGAATTGAAAGCTGTGAGTTGGAGGCCAGATTCTGACTTACTTTGAGTTATGTCTGCCTTGATCATTATGCAGTCATTCACATATATTTTAGACATCAATATTGTCTAGAAATACTCTCCAGTTCTCAGTGCTATTTATATGCTTCGACTCTCCTCCTTGCTTCTGCTCTGAGAGTGTGCTCAGCTCTCCCGGAGCCACCAACTGCTTTCACATCATTTTCATAAATATTTTTATTGGGAAGGGCTTGCCATTTTATTCTAAATTGTTTCTCTCTGCCCTGCACAGCGACCAGCACTCCTGAGGCGCCCAGGAACCTTCATAACCTGTTTGGATGGAGAACTCGGCTGGTTTTAGTGTGGCTTTAAAAGAAACCGTATCGGTTGGTGTCTCTTCCCAGAGAGGGGAATTTTGACACTAACGTATGATGCTGACGTATTCCAGCCATGGCAGAAAGAGAGCTCTGCTTCATCACTGCTTTGGCTCACATCTGATGTCTGGATACAGTGTAAGTCTTTGGGAGGAAAGAAAATCTCAGGTAAAATATGAGAAAAATCAGAAGTACAGACACGGGCGCTGGGGAGATGGCTCAGTGGGTAAGAGCACTTGCTGCCCTCACAGAGGACCTTGGTTTGATTCCCAGCACCCACAGGGCAAATCACAATGATCGGTAATTCCCGTAACAGGGGATCCAATGCTCTCTTCCAGCCTCCACGGGAAAAAGGCACACATGTGATACACACACATATATGCAGGCAAAATACCCATACACATAAAATAAAAATAAATTTTAAAATTTAAGTAGAACTATGTACAGGACTTAAGAGAGTGTCATAGCGGACAGCTTCCAGGGGTTCTGGAGCAGAGGGAACCATTCGGGCATTAGGAAAACCATCCTACATCCTTACTCCATAGCCAGGGCAGGGCGGGCCGCCTCTAGCCTGATCCCGCCCTGGCTTGTGTGGCCTCCCTTTCCAACATTTCTCGAGGCAGCCTCTAGGTGGTGCTAACACTGCATAACTCCAGCTTTTCGGCACAATGAAAACATTAATTTGCTATGAGATAATTTTTGACGTAAATGTAAAATGGTGCCCATTCGAACTCAGTAATGAAGCATGGTGCTTTCTGCGGCTCCTAATTTGACTAGTTAAATGACTCCATTACGTGTCTAACAGACAGAAGCAAATAATTTCTGGTCAGTTGATGTTCACTTATCCGTATCATTTTGCCCTGAAAATAAAAAGTCTCTAATCTACAATTCCTTTGTCTTACTGGGAGTTTTTAAGGGGGGGGGGGTAAGATTATTAAGGCAAATATACTTAAATAATTCAGGTTAAAGTAGCACAACGTAACAATTAAAATGACAGAGCATGCGGCAACTAGAGGAGGGAAAAACCAGAAACCGTTTCCAAAGTACCCCAACCTTTGCCCTGTCCCTAGGTCACGGGGGTTTAACGGGAGACTTGAGAGTCAAAAGAAAAAAATGTCAAATCCATTGTCCCGTGATGGCTAAAAATGGACCTGCTGTTGTCTTCCTCTGCCCACTCTGCCACAGAACTTTGAAAATGTTTGGGCACATCTCAGTGTAGCAAAAATAATAATAATAATAAAAATAATAAAATACTGCTTTAAAAATATCAGATGATGACTAATTTTGCCCAAAGGGGGAAAAATGGTTAATATTGAATCTTAATGTTCCTCATCTAAACGCTTTTTTCTTCCTGCTAAAAACAAGTTTCGAATTAAAGCATATCGGCTTACACATATTGCATGCATATTAGCGAGACACAGCTGTGTATGTCCCCCTCTTAAGAGCCATATGATTAAGTTATGAGATATCATATAATCCAAACTCTTTTTCTATTGGCCACCTTTCACAGACAAAAGCTTTTTCGTTTTAGGTTTATTAAATGACAGAATGTCCGACTCTGTAAATGTTCCAGTCGTTAGCATGGAGCACCTGGGACTTTGATTTTTTTTTTTCAGCTCACAAAGTCCGTCTATCAATTGCCACCAAAGTGATACTGGGGCTGAGGGAAGCCAGCCCCTCCAGCTCTGGGGCAGCTGTCGGCAGCCCAGTGGTGAGGAGGGAGACCCCGGGTGCGGATCTGGGTCTTGGGAATCTTGGTAAATGTCAGAATGACAAGCCCCAGCCATCCTGCCCCATAACTCCCAGGCAAAGGGACAGTGGCCTGTCTTCATGGAGAACCAGTAGTTCAGGAGAAAGCTGTTCTCAGGCTCTGGGAGAGTCGCCGTTGGCTCCCCGCTTCTCATTGGTGGATGTGGGTAGCACCAGCTAACAGGTCTGCACAGTATTATAGGGGTCAAAACACAACATGGTAACTTAAAAAGGCAGTTAAAATGATCTTCAGCCCCCCAAAGTAACAAGCTCTCTGACCTAATTAAATGCACTTTTAAGAAACTGACTGGAGAGAGAGAGAGAGAGAGAGAGAGAGAGAGAGAGAGAGAATCTGTGTGTGTTAAGCTTTTAAAATTTCAAATCCCTCTGTGCGTGCAAATTCCAACCGTTTCCATGTTAGGGATGAGGGACACAGAACACAGACTGTGTGTCTTTTGATGTGAAGCAATGTCAAAAGGACTAATTATGACTCATACTTTCTTGAAATTTTTTTTGGCTGATGTCGCCTCTGCCATTGGATTCCTGCATAAGGCCAGCAGCTCTTGCTGGAGGGGAAGAGCCTGGCACCTTCTGTTCCCGGGCCACCACCCCTGCCCCTTTGGTGGTATGTAGGTCGCACGCCTGTGTGTTTCTAGGAAGGATCTCGCTTTTAAACTTGGCGCAGAAGTTAAATCAGAGAGCAATGTTTTACCTCAAAGATCTGTCTGCACTGTGTGCGCTGAAAGGCAATGAGGTCAGGTGGGGAAGGAGAGAAGGACATGTCAGGAGGGTTCCTTGGGACCTCAGGTCAGGCTCAACAGCAGCCCCATGTAGCCCATGTCCTCTGCAAGCACGCCTGCTGGACAAGCATCTGGAGGTAGTGGCTGGCACCTTCTACCGGGGTAGCCCTTCATCTGAGTCCAGGGAACGGAGGCCAGAAAGGAAGGAAATTCTATCTGAGGCTGAGCCCGAGATACTGCCCGGAGTTGAGCGAATCCCTGGACAACAGAAACACATCCACCAGAAACAGAGGCAGACTGGAGATGCAGCTCAGAACAGAAGCAAAGAATTTCCAGTTAGAGCAGACTTCACAGGAGAGACTTCCAGAGGGATGCGTGGGAAACTTTACAACACCCTACAACCCATAATCGGAGCCTGATTCTTCTCCTGGTGGTTGTCAGGGAAGCCCCAGGACCTCCTGCCTCCCTGGGAACAGCTGAGGGTCAGCACTCTCGGCCTTGGATTAGCAGCTTTGAACCTGTGGGGAAAGGAAATACCAGTTCCCGAACTCGGGACTTAGCAGAACGGTACTAGAAACCGGATTTATGGTGCTTATTTCTTCCTGTGATTGCTGCTGAACTCGAGTCTCATGCACACCAAGCACGCTTTTCGAAAGCCTGGTGAGCTGCCCAGCCGGGTGGCACACAGCTATGACCCCAACCCTAAGGAAGAAGCAGATACAGGACTGAGAATGGGAGGCTAGCCTGGGCCATAGTGAGATCCTGGGGGTGGATGGGGGTGGGGTAAAGTTAAAAAGGCAGAGAGCCTGGTGTATTGGGATAAGTGTGACAACTGCCAAAAATAAATAAATGAAACGACTTTATTTGCCTTCTTGTGTCCACAAAGAGGAGACAAAAGCAGATGCTGGCAGCCGGCAAAGTGTTTCCAAAGGAGAAGAAAATATTTCCAAAGGAGATCGGCGTCGCTGCGGAACAGGTGAGGAAGAAATTAGGCTACCCAAGGACTGATAACTCCGGAACAAGTGGGAGCTATCTTCGACTCCGTACAGGAGGAGGTGAGGAGCCTGGGGGCCGATTAACAAATACCCGGAGAAGCCGGAGAAGTGCTGGTGGACCAGAGCCCTTATGCAACACCTATATTTAATAACGACTCTGAGGGAGATCAAGGAAATTAAACACCAGTAAGCTTGACTTGAGCAGTGGGGAAGATATTGGAAACACTAATCAGAGACAAAATAGGGAAAGTTATGATTTAATTAAAGATATTCAGCATGGATTCACAAAAGGGAGATCATACGTAACAAAACTAATAGAATATTTTGAAAAAGTAACAAAAAGGAATTGAAGAGGGAAACCAGGGGTATAATTTACTGGGACTTTAAGAAAGCTTTGATGACCTGCCTCACAAAAGACTAATCTCCAGCCGTGGGGAGTTTGGGTTGGAGTGTGGTGGGGGGTAGAGGATAAATGAAGAATTGTCTGGAACTGTGGTGCTTGTGAGCACTGCCATGGAGAGATTAGGGCGGAGGGGGAGGACGGCTGCTGGAATTTCATGAGATCGGAGTTCTTTGAAATTAATTTTCTTTAAAACACAATGCCCCCTCAGCCCGGACACAATGCTGTTCTCACGCAGGTGGGTCGCTGCAGGGCAAGCACCAGTTCAGGTCACTGGTGATAACGTCACCGGAATGGACTGGCTGAAATGGGACGGGCACATGACCAGTCTGCTAAGAGAGCGAGATTGCTTGTGACCAAATTAGAGAGGGAAGGCACGACCATTAATTGTACATGGATAATTATCACAGAGATACAAAACACGATCGGGGGGGGGGGGGGTCAAAGCCCCATGGTCTGGACACATGCCCACCGGTGGGTAAAGTTACACTCCACACCCACCCTGACAGTTTCACACGTAAGCACATGCACACCACAGGTGCATATTACACATCACGCGGGGACATTCCCGAGCATGCGCTAACACCCGTGAAAGTGGCACCCTTTCACACATTGCATAGTTATGTACACACATCTTCGTAAAGCGCTGCACACATTCCCATTTACAGAGCCATGTGTACACATGAACTCCCGTGCCCAGGCTCCTGTCGCTTCCCAGAAACTGCATGGCAATGCACAGGTGGAAATTACAGACAGAAGGAGAACTTCCTATTGTCTACCAGGAAATACCGGGAGATATACCGGGGAGAGAAAGGTCCCCTTTGTGCATCACTGTAATAGTAGATGCCACAGGAATGAAAGCAGAGAGGACAGAGAATCATGACACATGTAATGACCTTCATGACCACAGGCCAAACCTGATCAGAGTACCTTGTCTGGAAAAATGTCAGAGATCCCTAAAGGGGCCTTGAGTGGCACTTGGGGACCGAGCTGTAAACATGGTGGCAAACACCAAAGGAAGATAGTGGCCTAGATCTGGCTCCCCCGTCCTCCACATGCTTCCTTATAGCTGACCTAGGGAAAGGTCTAGCTGAGCAAAGTCACAGAGGGCTCCCCGAGAGTGCAGGCTTTCTGCTCACCTGGGACACGTGAACAGTGTCCACAGTCTGAGAGACGTCCAGGGGCCTCAGGACGCGTGTGTCTTCGTGGGATAATCTAGCGGCAAGATGTGATGTCATCTGATCGGAGAACGTCCTACCCACAGATAACTCCCATGCTCGGAGGTCAGAGCTAAAGTCAGGCACACAATGGTGACAAGCCCATGGAGCGGATGCAGATATGCAGACACGGATCCCAATGTGTGAAATATCAGGATGGTTTGAACCTCCTTTTACCATAGACACCACTCATTAATATTAAAATATGACTTGAACAGTATCCATATTTAAAAGGTCACTTAGGATGAAGAGTCGCAAAACGAAGGCAGCAATGTCCTTCTTAGTCATAATAACAGGTACATTATCCCTGTGTAAAGGTTCCAGAGAGTTCCTTCATTCCAACATTTAAAACAAAATCTGCTCTATTACCTCGGCCTCCTTTTTTTTTTTTTCATTTTAACTCTGGCTATATGTATGTCCTTATTACGACAATTACAGACTAGGGCTCAGAGACCACCCTGCTCTGGTTTGACTACTTCCCACATCTTCCCGGGACAGGCCAAGTAGAACAGGGATTCTTACGTGGGCACAGGTACATAAGGTTTGGTACCTGTGTCTCCTATGCTATGTTTATACCCTCATATCTGAAGCTTTCCCCATGGATTTTAAGAGGGGCAAGAACCACTTCTTGTTTTCAGATTTTGGTATTTCTTGTAATACCACAAAGGCCGTTCCAGCATTCCTGTCTGACTGATGTTATTTAGAGAACCTTAAACCCGTCCCACCCCTGCCCTCCACCAGAATAAACAATCCCTCTGAGGGAAAGCTCACCTCCCACCTCCTTGTCTCCCCAGGGTCCAACCACTTGAGGAAACCATTTTTGTGGCAGCCAGAAGCACCCCAGAAGAGAAAAGAGCTCGCAGAAGGAAGACGAAGGGTTAAAAAGTACCTGTCAGGGCTGTCTCTAGAAAGCCTTCCCGAGAATCATCTGTCAGCAAGACAAAATTAATTACTACATGTAAAATGAAAAAATCAATGTAAATTAAACACTGTATAAACGGTATAAAAGTTTAGGAGAACCTGATTGTTAAATAATTACTGATACATGCGTGAATTTTCAACAAGCTCCGGCAGGGATGGAACTTAACGAGGCTCCTTCTGTGTTTTCCCCAAATCCAGGGTGAGTCTCGGGGACATCTTCCCCCATATCCACTTCCCATTAAGTGAGAAGACTAAGTGGGTCCCTGGTACTTACACTAACTTGCAAAGTTTGCAGTGTTTGCGGCTGGTGCGGGAGACACGCCCTCAGCTGAAAGCTTAGGCTGAACCGCTAGCAGGAGGAGGAGGAGGCCCTATCACAGGTTCCCTGAGAAGCTGGGAAGCTGTGCTGACTTCGTGCAAAGACAACTTACTTATGAGAGCAAATCAGTCATTATGCATACCTTATATGTGGCCACGAGGTACATTTTTATTATTTAAATTTATTATTAAATTTCCTTCTGTGTGAAGAGCACATGTGTGTCACAGCGTGCCTGTAGTAGTCAGAGGACAGCTTGTGGGGAGTTGGCGCTCTCCTACCATGTGGGCTCTGGTAGCGAACTCAGGCTGTTAAGTTTGCAGGATGTGCCTTTACTCAATGAGCCAACTCACCGGTTCGGGGTGGGGGGTGGGGGTCATCATTTGTCATGTGACTTTTGAGCCAACTACCTGGTTTCCTGGTGTTGGCATGAAAGACTGAAAGAAAACTGGAGATGCCAAGGCCATCAGAGGGCACCTGCCTCAGTCACATCTCTGGAGAATGGACTGCTACGTTCAAACCCAGCCTCTCCTACTCAAGGGCACAGGACAAAAGAAGCCAAGTGCGATTCTGCCAGGCAGTGGTGGCAGACGCCTTTAATCCCCGCACTCGGGAGGCAGAGGCAGAGACAAGCAGATCTCTGTAAATTCGAGGACAGCCTGGCCTACAAGAGCTAGTTCCAGGACAAACTTCAAAGTTACAGAGAAACCCTGTCTCGAAAAAAGAACCCAAGTGCGCTGTTACTTGATTCCCTACGTGAGGACCCAAAGAGGCTCTCACTGGCACCTCCACGTAGCCACTGGATAAAGTTCTCCCCTCCTATCATTTCCTCACTTGAGATGGGGCAGCGTCAGGCTCTCCTTTCTCAGTGGGGTCTATCTGTTGCTAAGGTTGGGTACCTCTGAGGACTGATTTCGGGAATGCTAGCCTGTGATGAGTCTAGACCCACGTGCTTCAATCTCCTCTGTCTCCCTGACCTCCCACGGCCTAACCAGACAGCACACATTCATCTCCTCTGAACTCCATGAGGATATTGTCTCCTTCCATGTTCTGGTGTTGCTGGAGACTCCCAACTAGGGCTCAGGCTCCCCCGGAAGGAAACTGTCCAAAACTGTCACCCAGAGGTCAAGGACACGCTTGAGTAGCTGTCCGGGGAGCATCGAAATGGAAGGCCTTTCTTCCACTACAATCCCAAACTCCATGACTAAAATGGATCCCACATGCCCTCTAAGTGTACTTTGTAAAAACCAATATACGGTTTTTTTTTAATTCACAATATACAATTTGTAAAATTAAGGGGCTGAAGATTACTTAGTTGAGAAGGATTTGCAATGCAAACGAATGTTCTGATTTACAGAGTCGCCATGGGGTTCCTTCCACGAGTCAATCTAAAATAGGATCCAGCTCTCAGCACATCTAAAATAGGATCTAGTTGCCAAAATGCAGTTCACATGCCACACCAGGGGCAGCACCATCCACAGGGGCACTGCAAAGATCCAGGCACTCCAGAAAAATGTGTGGCAAGCTGGTTCTCATTGGACCCTCCCCTTTAGTCACAAAGGCCTATCTCTGGCTTATAGCGCTATATTTGGTCTTGGTCATTTACAGCCTACCCTTAAAACACATCAGTAGACCTGCCCCCACTTAACAGAAGACCCAAAAGTTCTTGTGAGTTGACCAGGAAGAGCGCGGATCTCAGCTAAAGGTGTTGCCTTGTTGCCCTATGACATCCTGATATTTGGTAGGAAATGCCTTAGCATTTGAGGGGTAAACTGAAAGCTTAAGATTTCAGGGAAAGGGGCCAGTGAGACGGCGCAGGGTGTAAAGGCACCTGCTGCCCAGCCTGACCTGCTGAGGTCAATCCTGGGAACCACATGGCTGAAGGAGAGGACCGACTCCTACAAACTGTCCTCTGACTGCCACATGCCCACAGTGTCACATTCCACCCCTCTTTCCAAAGCATAAAAATGAAAAAAGAATGATGAAATGCAGCCAAGGAGCATATAAACATCCCTGTGCTCTGCTGTAGTCAAACTGTTTATAGGAATGGAGTCTCCAAACAAGGATGACTAAGAAGGGCTCCCTTCATGTTCAAAGACTTCCTCTACAATAAAATGTTGGCGACAACCTCCATACACAACAACAGGAAAAGTAACTGTATACTCCCAAACAGGAAATTGTAGTACGTCTGTAAATGTGTGTGTGTGTGTGTGTGTGTGTCTCCTTAATAACATGAGAAATTTCACATCAGACATATATATTACATATAAATGATACTCAGAGGTCACACATAGGGTAGGGTTATAATGAAAGAGAAAATGAGTAAAGGATGAAATGTAAAATACAAAATGACTATTTTCGTGTTATGAAATACAGATGAATTTTCTTCTCTATCTTAAGTAATCTAAACAAAGCTTGGCAAGATAAGCACCCTGATACAATAATGGTACCCCTGTTATGGGAGCAAGCAGTCACTTTCTGGTTGGACTTAAATTACAATCCATAAGACAGAACTCATGCCTGGTACTGTTAATAGAGTCAAAAACATGTGGCTGACAAGGGTATAGGTCCTAGGGGAGAACCTGGTACTATTATCAGCAAAATCAAGCTGATCCCTGAATTCTCACCGCTATACCCACAGATTAGTGTATCTCTCAACCCTCTCAGGAGAAGCTTCCTTTTATAGCAGACAGTGATTAATACAGAGACCCCCAACTGACCAATGTGCAGAGAGAATAAGAGACTGTGAGCGCTCAGCTCCAACTGGGAAATCTGCATTACACCCTCTACCCCAAGCTCAGGGGTCATCAAAGACTAGGAGAAGGCTGTAAGAGTCGGAGGGAGTGAATGTCTGCAGTAATGGTCATGGCATATATGTGAACTTGGAGGCCAGGACTGTATGCACAGGACCTGCACAAGATCAAGCTAGATAAAATCACAACACAAATAGGGGAGGGACTCATGGAGTCCTGCCCATGGCTGAGGAGCTGCTGGTAACTTGGGGCCCCTGGAGGAAGGGGTGTCGGTTTTTCTCAGGTATGCAGCTCCTCAAAGGTTACCCATGCTCCAGTAGACAGTCCTACACCCGAGCACAAGTAGACAGCTCTAAGGGAACTCAATGTGTCTTAGAAAGAGAGAAAGATCCCATGAAGTTGAAAGGGAAAACTGGCTGAGACAGGAATGGGGCGGAGGATTGGAGAGAAAGGAAAGGAGGTACATTTGATTAAAACACATTATATACAGGTGTGAAATTCTCAGACAATAAAACGATTTTATTTCAAGAAAAAATAAGTCAATTTGGGGGTGGGGAATAAGACAAGTTCTTAGTATACAATCTAGACTGGCCCTGAACTCTTGATCTTCCTGACTCTGGAGGGCTGGGACAGAAGGAGTACACCATGTGTGTCTGGATTTCTAGCATCTGTAAAATCTTGAGCTTGCCCCAAATAGTAGCCAGTGCTGCCGTCTCCATGCTCCCATGTACACCATTTACCCCCGGGTCAGCAAGGCTTGAGTAGGCAAGCAGGAGGCTTGCTCTGTGACAAACCCTCAGCTGAAGACAAAGGCAAGAGAGTTAGGGTCTTTGCCTTGACTCTCATTGCCTGTGATTTCATGGTTTCTTTCTTGGTCCTGGGATAAGAAATCATCTCACCTCCAGCTACCATGCCTTGAATCTAATTTGTCTCCCAGAGCCCGCATACTGCAGGTTTAGTCTCTAGGGTGGCCGTGTTGTGGGAGGAGAGGATATTCAGGCCTCGCCCCTGAGGAGCTACTGGCAGTGGGTAGTTGCCATGGAAGGGAGAGCCGTTCTTTATTGAAGGTGTGGACTTTGGTAGGACTTTTTTATGTTCTGGGGGATGCTCCACACTCACACATATATGTGCAGCGTTAACTGGACTTAAAATCAAGAGGGAGGGAGGGAGGGAGGGAGGGAAAGAGAGAGAGAGAGAGAGAGAGAGAGAAGAGATGAGTTGGAAGTGGGACATGTTGGAGGGATATGAGACGGGGGGATTGAGAGTAGATATGATCATATTTCATTGCATATGTGCACAAGTTTCTCAAAAGTTAAGACATTTTTAAAAAGAAAAACTAAGTAGACATGGGCTAAGGTTGGAGTGCTTGCCTAGTATGTGTCAGGGAACTGCGTTTTAGGCCCAGTACTTGCCCCACCAAAGGAGAAGGGGGAGAGAAATGAAGTTTAAATAAAAATAAAGGGAAGGTTGGTGTAGGGTAATTAGGTCACAGGGACTCTGAAGGGATTAATGCTGTCTCAGGGGAGACATTCAGGTCAGGGAAGACTGGATTAGTTCTAAGAGAGAACAAGATGGTATTTAAAAAAAAAGTACTTGCCTAGCCCCTCCCCTACCCCTTGTTCCAGGTTGACCATGTGACCTCTCCCTTATACACTCCCACCATCTTGTGATTAAATCCACCCGGGACACTCGTGAACCAATCAGGACCTGGTACCACGCTCTCAAATTCCCAGAACGGGAGCTAAATAGCCCTCTTTTCTTTATAGACACCCTCTGCCTCATTCTGCTGTAGCAGTACAGAACAGATTAAGGCTCCAGGGAGTCTGCTGGGCTGAGGTACAGGGAAAGAAATAAGACTTTGTCCAAAATCTGAAACAGTCCTGATTACCAAAGAGGAAAAGAAATATATCAGCTTCAACCAATTACGATGTTAAGGTTTTTCTTGTTCTTGTTCTTCTTGTTCTCTTCTTCTTCTTCTTCTTCTTCTTCTTCTTCTTCTTCTTCTTCTTCTTCTTCTTCTTCTTCTTCTTCTTCTTCTTCTTCTTCTTCCTCTTCTTCTTCTTCTCCTTTTCCTCCTCCTCCTCCATCTCCTTCTCCTCCTCTTCCATCTCCTTCTCCTCCTCCATCTCCTCCTCCTCCTCCTCCTCCTCCTCCCCCTCCTCCCTCTCCTCCTCCTTCTCCTCGTTGCCCTAGTCCTTGTCATCCTCCTCGTCCTCTTCCTCCTCCTCCCTCTCTTCTCTTCTTCTAAGACTTCTGGCTATGGCGTATATCAAATAAACTGTTCTATTGAGAATAACTACAAAAAAATCCTCTGGCACTAATAAATAAAGTGTGTGTGTAAATTACTTTAAGGTATAGGATGTCAGGATTTTAAGGGCTAAGATTCCGAGAAGGAGAGAGGCAGAGAGAAAAGTCAGTTTCTGGGGCTGCCTTACACAGATTCTCTGCAATCCAAGGGATGGAAGAGACAAAAGTTCCTGTCCAGGGCCTGGAGAAAGGGCGGCAGCGCCTGGTGAGTAACCCATGTATTTAGCTGGGACCCCTCTAGGGGCGAGTGTAGCGTAGGGGCAAACAGGAAATGACGCCTTGAAATGACGCCTCCATGATTACTTAAGGCAATCTGTCCCAAGCCCAGCAGCCTACAGGAACTGTGCTCCAGGAAAGGGCCCTGAACACTGAGGCTGTGGCTCTTGCAGAACTGAAAAGTGCTACTGGTACAATGTACATATTCCCAATACTTATTGCAAAAAAGTGTGTTGATACCGAATGAACAGTTGGCTGCAAGCTCAAACAGTACTATTCTGGGGTGCACACCCCGTTACATAAAACATAGTAAAGTTACCTTGGCTATTTGTATGGACTTAATGGGGCTATTAAAAACTTTAAAGTGACATGTATAGCTCACATCGGATACCTGCTTGTTTCTTCTGACCTAGGGCTTACAATGAGGTCTCTAATTTTTACATGCAATGTCTGACACATGGGGCAAAGTTACCAGGCACACCAGAAGAGGAGATCAAACGAGAAACAGCCAAATTAGGCAATGTGTAATAAGAGCAGGTTCACAGATGTTTCGTAGACTGAGTTAAAAGCATTAAGAAGTGTAGTTAATAAATGTATGAAAAGAGGTGACAACATGAACAACTAAGGTGGAAAATTCTAGAACTGAAGAAAATAAAATATCAGAAATTAAGAAGTAGGTAATTTTTAAATGTGTTTCTATTTTATGGGTGTTTCACCTGAATGTATGCCTGTGCACCACGCGTGTGCCTGGTGTCTGTGGAGGCCAGGAGAGACTGTGAGCATCAGGTCCCCTGGAACTGGCGTTACAGACAGTTGTGAACTTCCGTGTAGACGCCAGAATCGAAACTGGTTCCTCTGCAAAGCAACACGTGCTATTAACCACGGAGCCATCTCTCCAGCTCCAAAGAACTCGATAAAATTTGAAACTAAGAAAGAATGAGTATACTAGAAACAGAGTCTGTTTACTACACCAACATCCCTCATTCTTGACCCTAGAGATCCAGAAAGACCTGCCTGTGGATCTCTTTCCAGCCAGTCGGAGGTTTTCAGCAGTGCTGAATGCCACGTTTGTGACTTTTCTCAGCCATCCCTGTGACAATAATGCAGAAACAACTTGAGGAAAGAAAGTCCTATTCTGGCTAATGGTTCAAGGCAATGTTCCTCCGGCTTCCTAATGCTGTAGCCCATTTAATAAAGTCCTCATGCTGTGGTGACCCCCAACCATAAAATTATTTTCATTGCTACTTCACAACTGTAATTTTGCTACTATGAATTGTAATGTAAATATTTTTGGAAATAAAGGTTGCCAAAGGAGTTGAGAATATGTTTAGGGAACACAATCTACTATGGCAGAGAAAGCTTGGAGGCAGAACTAGTTCATAGCTGCAGCAGAGCTGGGTGTGTGGGTGGCGGTGTGACAGCTGGCTATATGGAGCCACACGTAACGAGGAAACAGAAAGCTCACACTGGATCTGGACTGTTACCCTCAAGTCCACTCTTCTGGTTTTATATCTAACAGTTAGGGCTAATGTTCCTTAGGTCCCACACAGGCTGCCATACAGAGGTCCCAGCTGGATATCAGCTCTCCAAATCCTGGAGCCTGGGGGGACATTTCACATTCAAACCCTAGGAGGTGTTCAACTCCAGAAGGTGAGGATCATGGCTACAGTGACGGCCTGGTGAAACGGTAGAGGTCTGGGAAGCAGCTGCACTGGCCGTGCTGGCCAGGGGCTTGCTGGTTGCCTGGCAAGCTTGACCTCAGCATCACTCAGTGTGAGAGGTGGGGTGCCAGGACAAGAGCCCCAAGCGGGGACAAGGTTGTCTGGTATAGCCGAAAACGTCAGGGAGGAGCTCCTGGGACATCCACGGGCTACTTCTGGGTAGTTCGTGATGAAGCCACCAGGAGGCTTATGTTTGTTTTGGTGCCCCAGGTATTCAGTGAAAACCGAGAGAAGTGGCCGTTTATTTTGTGGACACAGCATTGCCCTTACAAAGATGCTCATGGAACATCTTTGATGCCAAATCTTCTGATGCCAAATCAATTTTACATACCAGAAGGGTTATCCCAAGCATAAAACTAAGAAATCCCACTCTTACCAAGTGTCTGAAAGCAGAAGGGGGATTGAGATCCTAGAAAAAACGAGGGGCCTCGCAATAATCAAGAATGTCAGAATAAGCCGAGATGGACGTATGCTGCCCTCACCCAGACTGAAATGTAGGAAGGCAAAAGGCATGCTTTCAGTACCATCTGTGATGGCAGAGAAGGACTGTATTGGAAAGGGCATGAGACTTCTTTGGCGGGGGAAATAGGTTCTGTAGGTGTGAACTCAGCCCTCCTTCCAGGGGCATATGCAGGTGCTTCTCCCACCGCAAGCCTAGTGGCCAGAGCTGCCCCAAAGACAGCCCACCCCATGTCCTTCCAGGACGCTGCTTGGGAAAAACCAGAAGGCCGGTAATGGCTCTGAGGAGAAGTGGAGAAGTTCCACAGGAATGACCTGCAGAGGATTCACTGAGACAAACGACAGGTGGTTCCCAAAGAGTGGATGCAGGCTGCTGTGGAAGGAAGGGATCCCCTGCATGAAGCAATGCCAAAGGCCATGCCCAAGGAGTTACAGGGGACATCTCACACCATGGGTGATAGAGTTCCGGAAAGAGAGGAGGCCAGCTAGACCATTTTACAGAGCACCCAACCCAGGAGACATAACAGTGCTGGACCAAATGTCTGGAACCCAGGAAGAATGCAGAGGCAATGGAGAGGGAAGAGCAGAGATGCTGGCTCTGCCTGCTTTCGCCGGAAGCAGGCCAGGCTGCCTCTAGTCAATGCTGTTTGGCATTTTGACTGTACATGGACAGAGGCTGCCATGAATGACCCAGACAATCTGGTCTTAGGACTCAAAGGCACCTAAGAAGTCACAAGTCCCAGAAAAGTACTGAGTGAGGGAGTTTGTCTAGATTTCACTCTACAGGGGTGGAGAAATTTAGGGTGGCAGATTGAGGCTTGTGTCCTAGGCCTTCAGACTTTTGTCTCCAAGAAAGAGATGACAGAGCACACACATGGAGTTGTTAGTATTGCAGTTATTGATGCACAGGCGAAGGACAAAGCTCTTTGCTCAGAGGATGAGATGAGAGCCTGCTTCTAGCAGGCAGTGCCCTCAGATCCCTGCACCTCATCATGAGGAGAGAAGTCAAGTGAGGAGGAGAAGCAGCATCAGCTAGGCTGGAGAAGGGCAAGTATGTGTTCCCCAGTCCCTCTGTGGACTGTGCTGCCGAGGGCAATACGGCTTCCAACGCGGGCTCAGCAAATAAGGTAACAACTCTGGTACCACCTTTATGCAACCCAAATTACTCCATGCCCTTTATCACTAAAATGCTGATGACCGGATCCAGATTAGAATCACTGTTCGCCATTAATGTGCTGATCCCAACAAGAAGGGATCCAAAGGCCAGATGTAGCTGCTGAGAAGACAGACTTGAAGTGGGATTTTTTTTCTCTCTCTCTCTCCAGAGACCCTTCTGGAAACTGCAGCTCTGGACATCTTGCACAGTACTGTAGTGGCCCACAGAAGGGCTGTACTCAACACCTGGGGTAGCCAGAGAAGATTGCAACCACCAGTTTAAAACTGCCGCATGGCAGGGAGCTGGGTCTCCAGCAGGCAGAGGAGGAGGTGCGCTCTGTCTCCCCACAGTGTCCTGCTGTGTTCAGAAACCCCATCCAAGAGGCAGCGTATGGATCCGTGCGAAGAGCTGCTGTCATGTAATGAAACAGTAATGGGAGGCAGTCCGGAAGTCGTCTTTCCACAGCCACCGACGGATGCCATCCACAAGGAGGGCAGCTGCTCCTCCAATCTGCCCTGCATTTTTAAGTCAGTACTTGCTTTGGGGACCAAGGACACCCCCAGCTACACCAGGAGCTCTCCTCGCCTTTGGAGAGCCTCTGCACCCATCGGGCACTCTTTCCTCATGGTCAGAGGGCTTTACATTGTTAATAATACACCTCCCTTGGGGACACTAGAAAGAAAGAGTGCCTTGCAGGAAGGACAGCTCCTGGAATAGGCAGGAAGCCATCTTGGAGATCAGTTGTGCCCATGCCCAGTTCTGAGAAGTGTGCGCTATGCCTCTCTTTGTTAAGACAATAAATAATAAGCACAGAGCCACAACAATAGCAAGGACAAAATCCAAGTATTCGGCAAGTTCCAAAAAGAACAGGATGGGTCTGTCGCTTCTTCCAGATACCTGTTCACCACGACGGATGTTCCCCCGCCAGTGCTGAGCCATCTCCAATACACGCCATATGCCTGTTTCTTTACTTAGCATTGTTTGGGGTGGGAATCCTTCAGAGAATGGAAGGTCCCCGCATATTTGGCAAGCTGAGCAAGGACACCAGCTGAATATGCACAGGGATGGTGTGTCCTAAACACGCCCTCACACACATACAAGCACACGCACAGACACACAGATTTTTCTCCCAGACTGTAACTTTACTCATCAGTTCCTTTTTCTATGTATAGTAACAGAATTAAAATAAACCCAATGCTAGAAAAATGGCAAATTGAGACTGGCTTGCCCATCCCTTGATAGACGCACCCAGCCAAGATTTTTGGCTGAGGGTTTCAGTCAGACACCTGCATGGCCAGGTACACAGATCCATCCAGTCTGCTCGTGGTTTGGATTGGCCCAGGCTGGCAGTTGAATAAACAACATCGCAAGCTACATCTTTGAGATGAAAATTATGTTCCCTGTCTGGATGGGTCATCTAAGTGCACGGCACGAACCTGACTTTGGTTCTGGCTCCTTTTATATGTACGAATGCAGCATCTGCGGACATTGGCTGTCTGGAGCCTCCAAGGCAAGTATAAATAGAGCAGCAGGAAGTTGGTGATGCATCATCATCTTCAGACCCATGGTGACAGGATGGTTGTCAGCAGGCATCTGCTTGGATGCTGCTGGTTTGGGTGTGTGGGAAACACTCCATGGCAAATATCTTCTATTGAGCCCTAAAAGGGTGACCCTAAGCGAGGAGATGACGTCTCTTACTGAAACCTGGGAAATGGTCTTCTTTTAGTTTTGTCCCTAAGAAATTAGGGAACTGGAGACATGGCCTGAATGCCTCCCTCTCAAGGGTAATCGTTTTCCCTGACTGGTATCTTACGCTTGTCAAGTACTTAGCCAGAGCTTTCCAAGGCGAGTTTGGAGGAAGCATATGGTGTTCGCCCGGTCCATATGACTGGCTGAGCGTCGACCACTACTGTTGATATAACATCTCACTTTTTCCTCAATATTATGACAGCATTTGTCAATGAAAATTAAATGACTGTCAAACTTCTGCTAACTTACGGCACAACCATCAGAGAAAGCCAGCATCTCGCCTTAAGCCAAAGGGACCTTGTCTTTAAGCTCAACCAAAAGTAGAGAGAGGAAGACATTGGGCTTTGCGTGCCAGTACGGAAAGGCTTGCCAAGCTAGCACTGGGATGCAAGAAGCACCACCTTCCTGTACCCACGCTGCTGAGAAGGGAGTCTGCCGGCAGTAGAGGATAGGTAGTGTTAATTCAGCGTCCAGGCTCTGGCCAGGCAATGCCTCATGAGGGAATTAGCACCACATGCTAAGCACACAAGGTCCTAAGTTCAGTTCTCAGCAACCACATGGTGGCTCACACCCATCTGTAGTGAGAGTTAAAAGGAGGGAATAAAAGCTTACATCTGCAAAGTCAAAGATCCTTCAGGAGGCGTGTTTAAAATCTAATGGAGATATACTGGATAAGTCACACAGAAACATTAAAAAGCTAGATCATGTCGAAAAGAATACCAGCTTCTACACCTCTGAATGACCTCAGCATCCTTCCTTCCAGTACTGGAGACAGAAGACAGGATGGTAGTATTTTTTTCCTCTCTAAGGAAGCAAATCTATTATGGAATTACAAAAGCTGCATGATTTCAACATTTACATCCAATGTTGTCTTCTTTAGCTGACTTGTTGGAAAGGTCTGGGAATAAAAGAGCAGCAAACAGAATACCAGCAGGAGAATATGTTGAAGACCATCTAGGAATTGGGGCCTCTGCAGTCTCCTTCATGCCCCGACCCCTCCTGTGAATTCCAGACACCCACAGACTCTATCCTTCTCATCTGAAGAGGATTCCTTGAGATAGGCGTGATAGTGGTGCAGGCCCATAATCCTAGCACTGACTATGGAGGTGGAGGCAGAAGAATCAAAAGTTATAAACCAACATAGGCTACATAGACAATCTTGCCTGGAAAAGCACAAAATCAAAAATCCCAAGTGAAAAAATTTTTTTTTTGAGATGAGCCAATTAAGTCCGTTGGAGTCTCTCTAGTTTCTTTATTTCTTTGCATTCTTCAAAAACAAAAAGTCATCATTAGTCTCAACAGTGACTTATATCACACAAAACATACTGTCATGATTAACACTGGCCAGATTTAGCAGGAGAGATTGACACATATCTACTGGACATGGACAAGACTTCTGGCTTTTACAGAATTGTCTCTATTCTATAAAAATATCCCCATGACTAATCCAGGAAGACAGACAGGAGGAACATCCCTGCACACAGTAGAACTTAACTACTTCACTTGCATCTTTAAGATCATGCCGGCAGAGGGCAAGAGAATACAAAACTGCTTCCAACAAGCAGTTAGCCCGAGCTGAATAGCCCAGTATGGCCATCTTTGGTCCATGGGTGATGCCTAGACGAGACACCTGTAAATGCAGTATCTGTGGGCTTAAGTCTCCTGGAGGGCAGGCTTCCTCACCCCCAGCTGTTTGGAAATGCGGCACACATGGTCAGGTCTATAAGAAACAATGACTAGCAAACGTTACTCTTCACGAAAGCATTCTCCATCTGTGGGCTGAGACTCCAATGGTTCAGGTAGTAGAATAGGTCCCTTCTATAGAATTGCCCTGCATTAACCCATGGGTGCTGTCCTGTGTGCATGCCACTAGAGCAAAGGGTATTTGCATTATCGTCAACACCCACACGGCCTTCCCAACACTTGGTTCAGAGTAAGAGATGCAAGTGATCCTGAGGGCAGATCCCTAGACACTCATCCCCACCCCACTGCTAGTCTTTGTGATCCCTCACATTTACCCTTTGCCACTCTGGACCTCGGGGGCACTGGCAGAATGCCCACTTTCACTATAAAGGTGGAGACACAGCACAGTTTTCTTCTGCACATCAGGATCCAGATGTCCGAGACCCGCCTTACTCAGCAGCTATGAAGGACATTTTTCTCTCGCATTCCTGAAAACTCAAGTCCGTTCCTTGACACAAGTCCACAAACCCTAGTGGGAGGATCTATAGATGAGGCCAGTCCAAGGATCTCAACTCAGCTACGGTAGAGTTTTGGCGTCAGTAGATGGGTTTCCAACCCCAAACTATTCTCCCTGACACAGAGAGGGGCAGCCTGGCGCAGTAACAAAAGCCAGTGTGGGTGGCAAGGTGACTGCACATTTCAGCTTCAGCGCTCCGGTGTGGGGCTTGCACCTGATCACCAGATGCTTCAAGCAGATGGCCAGGGAGGGGGAGCCGGCTTCTGGTTGTTTCTGAGGACAACAGGAGAACCAATCCAGAGAGCCGTCCGGGAGTGCCCGGCTCAGCGTGTTCTCCGGGAGCCTTGCAGAATGGAGCCCGATTCTGGGGAGCCTTCCAAATATGCGCATGCCCACCTTGAGTGTGGCACTCGAACAAGGCAGTGGGCTCGGCCAGCACACATCCTTTTGTCCACCGATGGCTTTAGGATCTCTTTTCTGGATGATCTTCTGGAACAGGCCACGGTGCATCTGTTATCCAATCCAGAAGGCCTCAATAAATAGGATTCATTTGCAAATTAATTTTTCAGGAAGTGACTGGGTGAGCCATAAAAAGGAGCCTCCCTGTGGTTCCCCAGCCTGGCCTCATCGGCAACCCTGGGTGACTGCTTCCTTTGGCTGACCTTGGCACTGGGTGCTAGGAGTCCTGACAATGACCTCGCCCCTGTCTGAAAGGTGGTGGCAACTCCAGTGACTGGAAGAGCTGGCACAAGGGGCGTGGGCTGTGCCAAGCAGGGCTTTCTGGAGACGTGAGGATTTTTCAAAGCTCCCCTCGCAGCAGAAGCTGCTGGCAGGGTCTGTGGGCCAGAGCTGAAAGGAGGCTCAGCCTGGTCTTGTTCCTGCCCAGAGACTCCTTCCTCTTCCAGGAAATCCAAGTCCTTGCATGCCCAGGCACACATGGCTATGCAAATGTAGGAACCAGCACGCAGAAACAGGTACTCGTGCACACATGTGTGCACGCGCAAGCCACACACACACACACACACACACACACACACACACATTCACACAGCATCTTGCTGAAAACAACTGGATTGTTTTTTTCAACTGATGTGCCCATCCCCCACGCCAGTCTGGAAAGTGTCTGAGATATGCAAGGTGTTCAGGGAATCAGTGAATGGGTAAGTGAGTGAAAAAGGCTCACTTTCAGTCTCCCCACACCTGTGCAACCCAGCAGAAGGGCCGGTGGGAGCCCCTGAAGCTCCCGGGTCCTCTGAGCCTCCCAGTCCTTACAGCTGATCTTGTAAGGACCCCACCCCACTCCACCCAGGAGCCTCTGCTTCCCCAGTTCACACTTACACGAGCCTCTGCCTGGGCCAGCCCTGTTTTCAGCATGACATTCTCTCAGCACGGCCTCCGGGGAGTAGAGTCTGCACTAACTGGTCTTGGATACCTGGGGTTGCTCAGCTCCCCCTTGCTATAGGAAAGCAGGACTGGTGGGCCTGTGAGGGTCCCTCACTCTCCTTCATCTTGACTTGCCTCCTGCCCGGTAAGGGCTGTATGCCGTGGTGAATGCATGAGATGCATGACCCAGGAATCCCAATACCATGAGAGCAGAGGGAAGTTCTCAGCCAATGAGAGGACTGGGGGTACCCAGGATCCTCTCATTACAGCCATTCACTGGCTCTTCAACCTGGGGCAAATTGCCTAACCTTGCTTAGCCTTGCTTCTTCCTTAAGAAAATGGAGATACTTCATAAGACTATTGATAGGCTGGAAAAGGCAATGGCTGTTAAGTGCATACATAGCCCAGCATACCACATTGGCCGTTCAGTGACAACCACACACACCACACCTGTTAAGCCTGGACTCTTTCAGGGTCAATGTCAATGCAAGCAACCACCAGGGCTGTCACCCTTTCCCCACTGTGTTCTTTCTGTACAGACAAGATTGACGTGCAGTGTGCAGCTTCTCCTTTCTCAGATGACGCCCCTCCCACAGGCACACGGCAGTCTAGAACGGAACCCCAAGGTGTGCTGTGTCCTCTCCTCTGCCTCCCTAGGCAAAAACGGAGGCAACTTTACGTTCCCGCCTACATGAGGAACGCAGAGCACAGAAGAGGCGAGTGAGAGTTCCTCAAGGTCCCCAAGGTGGTGGTGGGGCTGCCAGGCCAGCGCCATAACAGGTGGCTGTGACTGGTGACAGAGCCTCCAGCCCCAGGCTCTTCCAAAGAAGACAAGGATTAGCCCTATGCCCTGGCCAGCGGCCAGCTTAGATCGTTTCATTTGGCCTACTTAGCTGTCCCCCAGGGGTCCCGGAGAGGGGATGATTCATCACTGTCTGGGGCACCCTCATGCAGAGAGGGTTCACCCGGGAGGCGCTGTATCTCTGTCAATTGGTGTGACATGACAAGCTCAGTCCCTGGGCTCTGGCTGCGGCAAGTCAAAGAAGGCAGGGTGGTGGGTACTCAGAAAGCCAGGAGCAAAGCCCAGTGCCTACTTGGAACACCCAGGCACATCAGTTCTGAGCCCATCTGTAAGTACCGTGCACAGGTCAGGGCTGAACGGAGGAGGGATGCTGTCAGCAGGACCACAAGCCTATTTCGGGTCACTGCTAGAGGAACCACAATGTTGGAGAGAGGAAAGCAAGAGAGGGATGCAATCTCTGTCCGTGAGCACCAGTACTCAACAGGCTCTTAGAGTTCCTTGTCTAGAAGGCACAGAGTTGAGAGACCTTAACCCAGGGGCACTTATCCAGAGAGGTGAAGTATCAGGCCCAAGGTCACCCAGCACAATGAAGGCATCGGGGAACCCCTTCTCCTGTCTCACACCTGGAGTTCAGAAACAGTAGCCTCCCGTTCAAATCACAGACCAGCAGAGGAGCCCGAGGAAGTTGAATCGGGAGGCAGATGACGGGAAACCCCTTCATAGATGAGCCCCACCAGAATGCGGTCCCTAAGAGTTCACCACTACATTCTGATTGGTGCATGCGTGCGTGCATGTGTGTGCGTGTGTGCGTGTCTGTGTTTGTGTGTTTCTGTGTGTGTGTGTGTGTGTGCGTATCTGTGTTTGTGTGTGTGTGTGTGTGTGTGTCTGTGTGTGGGGGGGGGAGGGCCTTCCCTGTATCAGAGTGTGGCTGTTGCTGGCTGGACGCCCCTGTCTGGCTCGGTCACCCCTACAGCACATCCGTTCAGCATTCACTTCCCTTCTGCACAAGTAATGAAGAAACACCTGTGCTTCCCCGTCAGGCTGCGCATTTGGGGAGCGTGTCTCTCACATCGCGTGGAGGAGGGGACTCACGGCTCCTCTGGAGCTCAGCTGTGGTGCGGCCCAGGGTCCCATTTCTGTGTCTCCGTTGGGGGGCAAGGGCAGGCCTGAGAAATCGCAGCTCCACAGAACCTGCTTCAAAATGGCCGAAGCCCCCAGAACTTTGCAGCATCGGGCTCCTGGAGGTGCCCTGGTGCCAGCTCTCCTGCCTATGCCAGCTTTTGCACAAGCGAACAGCTTGTATCCCCATGAAAATCAATGGATGGAACAAATTGTATTAAATTATGTAAAATGATACTAAAGAGCACATTCTACCAGCGGATAGAAGGGAAAAAATACCCCCCCAATCTTATTTTAATAAATCTGGCAAAATTATAGGAGACAATTAGGAAGGGGGAAATGCTAAATTTTTATGGCATTTAAAGTCACATCTTCTGGCCATAAGCAGAGACTGGGGATTTATCCCCTCATAGGTCAGATGGGCATAATTCTTCCGTATGTCTGACACTTTTGAGTTATTTATCACCCTGCTCCAGCCAGCAACATCTCCTGCCTGACTCCCTTCCATGGAGACTGGACCAAGCAGCAAAAGGGAACATGCAGTGTTCTGTGGACCTTTTCTTAAAAAAAAAAAAATCCTGTTTTTCGTGGATTTTTTTTCTCATGGTAAATAGCTGTAATTGGTATTGAACTTTCAATATAACCTCTTGCCTATATTAGGAAAAAATATTTGGAAACGTCTTAGTCACTTCCATTCTCTTGACTCCCTCATGTAGCTGCCATCTTGAGGGAGAAAGAAAGAGCAAGTAATTACGGTTAACAAACCTTTTCCCGCCTTGAGCCCCACGTGTTAGTCCCTAGCCCATGTCAAACCCAGCACCAGAGATCAAGCCAGTTCATGGTATAATCTCTGCCTAGTAACTGTCTGAGCTGACTTGGGGTAAATGGTGTTCAGGGCACTCCCCGGATGAGGCACTCTGGGGTAAGCATAGCCTCTGGCTGTATGATCTTGAACACATTTTAAAACCTACTGCTAGAGTGGACACACCGGTTTTAATTTCACCTCGCACTTACAAAGATTAGGATAATTAAATCACTTACAAGCGTCTACACAGCTCCTGTCAAACAGAGAAGCAGTTCCTGAATGGTGGTTTCTGGCATTGCCACGGTCTGTGGGAGAACTTACCCACTTCACCTGGCTGTGACATAATGTGGCTGGTGTTTTCCTTAGACTTGCCTGGCAAAATGGTGTCACTTGGGAAATACAGACAGGTGACTGTTGATATCAAATGCCTCCTGCCCATGCATCAGGCAAGGGAATAGTGACTGGGTGGTGGGTGGGTGGAGTCAGGCAGGAATCCTGTGGTCATGTCCATTTCCCTGTGGCGTGATAGGGAAAACTCACCTGAACTCAGTCATCTTCTGGACATTCACCTAAGCTGTGACCTCACCCTGCATCACTGCATGTGACTGCCTTCCCCCAAACCCAGGTAGTTACACCCCAGCTAGCTTTTTTCTTCAGCATGCCCAAGGTCCCATAGATCATCAATGCTAAGACATGTTTAATGCAGGCATGTTTAAATTGAACAAGTCTAAAGAACAGTCCACCCTTATAATAAATATTATGATCTTTAAATCTCTTCCTCTAACGTTCTAAACAAACAAGCAAACAAAAATCCTCATGGTCTTTTGTACAGAGGAAGTTATCTGCAAGCATTTCTATGTGACATAATTTTTTAAAACTGTTCCCAAGGCTGGAGACATGGCTCAGTGGTTAAGAGCTATTGCAGAAGACCCAAGTTCAGTTCCCATCACTCATGTTGGGTAGCTCCCAACTACCTGTAACTGCACCTCCCAGAGATCAGGTCTTCTGGACTCTAGACACTGTGCTCCTATGAACAACCATGCCACACATAAGCATGTGACTAAAAAAAAAAACCTAAAAAAGGGACCTCCTAAGAAACTATTACTTTGCTTGCTGAGGGCTTTCTCAAGCTCTGAAGAGTCATGTGAGTTCATATGAGAAGGCCCAGGGCTCAGGGCAGGCCCTGGGTTCTAAGAGCAGGACCCACAATGAGAAGGAAGAGTTTGGGGTGACTAATGGGCCTAGATAGTGGGATACGTGGAAATGGGAGGGGCCCACTCAGAGCACTAAGAAGTCACACAGAAGAATGATGAACCTAGAGACTTCCTTCTTGCATGCCAATCTAGATCGCATAGTACCACACACGCTATAGTAGCCCCAGTTAGCCCCTAGGCTGAGGTATTTTACAGAGTAGGAGACAGGGTTTACACAGTGGTTGCTAAGAATTGCAAAGGGTTTGTTCCCAAATGATTAGTGTGTTTGAGGATCGTTCCTCACAATCATATGATTGGAACAGATTAGGTCATGCGGGCCCCATCCTGAGGAATGGATTGATTTTGGACTCATTCTAAAAGCAGTCTACAGACGTGAGGACACGAGGTGGAAAGTCTGGTGATACGGGGCAAGGAAGACACTAAGAGTTTTTTTTTCTACCTGAGATCACGGTGTGATAGAGTTCCTGTGGTCAGAGGTATGAAGGATGCAGGCTGAGTGAGGTGAGCAAGGCTGTCTAGGGCTCCTGCTTTGGCCATCTTGGGTGACAGGGAGGTACTGGGAGCCTCAGGACCTCAGAGGCCAGTGAAGTCCCTGCTGGCCAGCTGCCTCCCTCACTACCCAGGGCAGGCCGTCCCTCCACCATGGGGATGCCCAGTAGTGAGTGGGCCATGGACTCGGGTCACCATAGGGTGGAGCCAGGTTGCTTCAGGCTAAACCGCGTTCATATATAACACCTCTTGAAATAGCTGGAAAAGACAGAGATGCAAAGTGTCGCGTCACCCCACCCCCACCCCCAAAGCCTCTCGCTGCAGGGACTATTTTCGAAAAGACTTTTAAGAGGTGTGAACGTGGGCCTGCCTGCTACACTTTTCTAGCAAGGCACGCTGCCTCTTACGGCTTCTAACGACCAATCCAGAGCAGTAGTTCTGACCTGCCGGGGCCAGGAGCCAAGAGTGCGTGGCAGTAATGGGGACTGGGAACCTAGGCCATTAGGCTGCCCCAACCATCCAGCCACAATTGCCCTCTCAGAACGCCCTTGGTTCCTAGCCTGAGCTCAGTTTGGACTGTGCTGATGTCCCTGAGGTTTGTGCCTGCTAAACACCGCTTAAGCCTGCATTATGAGCCCCTTCTTTGGGCAGGTACAGCTGTTCCCATACTTACAGCTTTTATACACAGCAAATTGCCCCAAACACCCAAATAAATAACAGGGAACCTATTCTTCCCACCTGCCTTAGGGCCAGTTGAAAGGTAATAGGAAAAACTGACTCTCTCGCTCACATCAGCGGGAGAAATGGATGCTTCCAGCCCAGGCTGGGAAGTTCATGGTGAGCCGGCTTTGATTACTACAAGTTTCTGTACAACGGTACAAGCCATAAACTTATTTTTAATCTGCTGCTTCGAGGAGTGTGCCTATAAATTGAAAGGCACTGTACTCCGCCTGAGGAACTGGTTCAGGGTGCCGTGGTTAAAGTACAAATGAATCATACAGGAGTCCAAGAGGAGAGAGTCTAAAGCAGACAGGAAAAAGAAGGAACATGGGTCCTGGGTGATGTTGTGAAGGTCCCAACCCTGGGCGGCTGCAGTGACACCTCATGTCAAATGTACCCTCCGTCCATGGGTGGCACCTGCTCAGCCTGAAAGCCTCAGGTCCTGAGGCCAACTGCTCTCCTGCGCCTGTTGTAACTTCATGCCCTGTCAAGTTCCCAACAAACGTTTTGGCGGGTGATGGTGGGAAGATAACATTATTTTAGGTTTGCAAATCTGCGTCGTTTTTAAAACAATGGAACAGGGCTGGAGAGTTAGCCTGGTGCCTAAGAACACTTACCAATCTTGCAGAGGACCCCAGTTTGATTCCCGGCACCCAGGCCAGGGGACACACAAGTACCTAAAACTCCATTCCTAGGGATCTGACACCTCTGGCCTCCGTGGGCACCTGTACTCATGTGCACATATCTATATACAGACAGACACATACATAGATATAAAATAACAAAAATAAATCTTAAAAACACAAAATATGGAACACTCTTAGGCTTACATTTCCTTCTCTTCCTTTCTCCTACTTTCCTTCCCTTCTTTTCCTCCCTCCCTCCCTCCCTCCCTCCCTCCCTTCCTTCCTTCTTTTCTTCCTTTGAGATAGGGTCTTGCTCTGTTGCTTTGAACTCAAACTCTTCTTGCCTCAGTCTTCCCAACTGCACTGGTCACTTTCCTCTTGCTGTGATGAGTCATCACAGCCAAGGAAACTTAGAGAAGAAAGGCTTTGTCTTGGCGTTTAGTTTCGGAGGGATAACAGTCCATGATGGAGGAGCAAAGACAAGCGGCCAGTAGCTGGCAGGACAGCTGGAGAAGGATGCTAAGAGTTCACTCATACCTGGAACCACAGGAATGAGGCAGAGACCAACCAGAAATGACACAAGTCATCAATCCCTCAAAACCCGCCTCTAGTGACATAATTCCTCCAACAAGGCCATATCTCCTAGATCTCCTCCAACAGCCGTCACTGAGGACTAAGTGTTGAAATACATGAACCTGTACAAGCCATTCTCATCCAAACCAACACAGTACAGGGTTGCAGGCAGGCAGCACCATGACTGGCAGGCTGTTTTTTTCATGCAGAGAAGGAGATGCTGAGTTCAGGCTCCCAAGTCTCGGATGAAGTATGGACATTGTAACTTTCTCATGGCACAGAGAGACAGCAGCCCTTCTTTGGTCTGACCTCATGCGTGACAACGGAGGTCGGCTCCCCACAGAAAGGCTTCAAATTGTCTGTAACGACCTGTGGAGGCTGCTTCCACAGCGATTCAGAGCAGGGATATTATCCAGTCATGGGAACGGTGACTAGACTGGTCTTATCAGATTCCGGGGACAGCCGTGGTGGGGAGGAATGGCAGGGGCTGGTGAGTAGGTACGGAATTATGGGTATGTGTGACAAATAAGTCTCGGCACATAGCTTTTCAAGGTTCGTTGTGCAGTCTGTGAGAGCTAAGGACAGTAATGCCCTGAATCTCTCAAAAGATCTAGAATTTTTAGCCGGGAAGTCCTGGCACACGCCTTTAATCCCAGCACTCGGGAGTCAGGGGCAGGTGGATCTCTGTGAGTTCGAGGCCACCCTTGTCTACAAGAACTAGTTCCAGGACAAGCACCAAAGCTACAGAAAAACCCTGTCTCGAAAAAACCAAAACAAAACAAATCTAGAATTTTGAGTGTTGCACCCACATACAATATTTAAGAAGGTGTAGACACCCTTATTTGAACATCACACATGTACAGTTGTGGAAGAATGACCTAGTGTTCCATAAATATGTCCAATTTTATGCATTACTTAGAAATATGTTTTAAAATTATTTTACAAATCTAGGATTGAAAGGGTAAGAGGACCAGGATGGGGCGTTTGCTAGGGAAAGTCTTTTCTATATGATGGGGAAGCTGCATCCAGCAAACCTCAACTACATGGTTGCCTAAACAAGACCTAAAAACTGATACCACCAATAGACACTCTAATACAGATGGGGGAATTCTCACAAGGCCTTACTCCTTGAAGGACCACAGGCAACTGATGGTGTATAAGGAAGGGAGAACTAGTTTCATCTAGGGATAAGATCCAGTCCCAAGTGGTCAGTCCTAAACACACGTATCAGCAACACTGAATAAACTCAGTAGGTTGTACTTGTAAAGGTATATAAATATGTAATATGCGTGTGTGCATGTGTGTACATGCATGTGTGTGTAACAATTATAATTTAAAAATAAGAGATCATGAATTTGAAAAGAAGTGGGAGGGACATAAGAGGAATTAGAGGAAAGAGAGTGGGGTGATGTTGTAAATATAGTATTCAAATATAAAATTTTCAAAAAATAAATTAAAATATTACAATATTATTATTATTATTAAATTTTTATCCAGCTTTATTGAAGGGTAATTGACAAATGTAGATTATACATTTTCAATGCACATAGCATAATCTAACAAACACTGGCAAGTTTCCTTAATTTCAAAATGGAACTAAATGAGTGAGCAGGCTTAAATATTATTTTTTAATTTAAGAGTTCTTGAGTGTATCCACCCACCCTTCCCCCACCCCCAAAGTATGTGCCATGTTTGTCTTATGATCTGACTAAAATTACTTCCTACAGACGAGCACTAGATTCTAAATGTCACCTCAGAAGACTAGGAGACCATTTACTTCTTATTTATTGCAAATATTGTCTGGTGTTCTGAATGTAAAGAATGCTCTTGATTAGGAAGGCCCTTCCTTTTGTTCCCAGCTTCTAAAAATATAAAGGCTATCACAAAATATGAAATAAAATCCTAGTACAGGTGACATGAATCTTTTCTATCAGACTTTAATGTGTGTGTGTGTGTGTGTGCTCTGTGTGTGTGTGTGTGTCTGTGTGTGCAAGCGCATGCTCAGAATTGGGGTAGAACATTAATATAAAGATTCAAAAGAATAATTAAAGATCTACCTGGACACAAATCTGCCTGAGGGAGGACCTTTTATGTTGTTTTGCATTCTGCATGTCATTCAAAAGGTTTGCAACTGGGAAATGATGTTGAACTAAAATAAGACAAGAACACATTGAGTAAAATTATACCCTGTCCAATGAGTTGACACCCCCTTTAGACAGCTCACCATGACAGCTCACTCTGCAATCACCACTGGTGCACATGGGGTGACATTTAGACTCGGCACAGTAGTGTAGGAGAGAAGTCATGTCCCCGAGCAGTGGCGTGCACGGTGAGTCCTGTACGGCGGAAGACCCCAGAGTACTCAGCATCTCACACTTGGCTGGTCTCTGGCCATGTGATGCTGCAGCCTAGTACTCCCCTGCACCAATACTTGGCTGGCTCCATTCAGTTCTGACCTGATAATGTTGATTTTTATTGCTGCTGGTGGTTTTCTCTTTCTTTTCATTCTCTTCTTTTAAAAACAGTTGTGTATTCCAAGAATCCAGTAGATGCCACAAACCAAAGCTATTACTAAAGTCTCCACATAGTTTCTCAGATACTCCTTCACAATGCTAACTTTAGAAATGAGTACCAAAGGAACAACAGTTTTAACAATATCCCCCCCCCAAAAGAAAAACGTTATTGGGAGTCTTGCCATCTCCCTTCCCCTCTGCCTGCCCCTCTTTCCAGCCCACTGGGCCATTCCCTCCTTCCTTTCTTTGATGATGGCGTGAGATGAAACAGTAACCATATGACTAGATGGAGAAGGATGATGGACATGTGCGTGGTGATGCGGACAGTTTGGTCACTCACACTGACGTTTTAAAACTGACCACCAGGATAATTCCCAAGCAGCTGATGGGGAGATAGTGTACCCAGCACTGGACACACTGGACAAGGGTCTGGGTCAGACTTGAGTGGACACTCTGTTGTACTTCTCACAATGGCATATGACTAAAAGCGTGTATTTATTCTGGAGTTTTCAATTTAATATCTTCTTAAAGATCTACTTATTTTCATTGTGTGGGGGGATGTTTTGCCTGCATACATGTCTATGTATCATGTATATTCTTGCTATCTATGCAGGGCAGAAGAAAATGTCAAATCCCCTAGAACTGGACTTACAAATTATTCTAAGTTACCATGTGCTGGGAATTGAAACCAGGTTCTCTGCAAGTGCAGCCAGTGCTTTTAATCCCTGGGCCATCTCTCCAAGTCTTATTCAATATTTTTGAAACATAGCTGACTGCAGATAGTTAAAACTGCAAAAGTGAAACTATAGGAAATGGGCGACTATAACGTAAATATCAATCCCATATCACAATTTGTGTCACATGCCATAGGCACTCATTCATTCAACAAATATATTTTGCCAAGAACTGCTGCAGTTACCAGAAACACAAACTAACAGTGTAAACACTTCCTGAAGAGTCAGGGCTAAAGACTAGGAAATAGGAAGAACAAGATTATCATATATATGCTAGAACGTGGGAAACACCATACGCGAAGAACGAGGCAAAGAGCCCAGGGAGACTCTGGAGGGTTTATAATGGGAGGTGTCCCATCGACTTTGTGAGCCCCAGCCCTTGCTGTAGTTGCCTGGTGTCTCTGTCTATGCCTTCCTACAGAGCTCTATCCTCACATGGGACAAATCCCTTGATGAAAGACCACATGCTTTAGTTCCAACAAAGACCAGAGGTTAACTCCTAGGGAGTTTGTGATACACTACTGGGTACTGAGGACGATGGGGTCTCCAGGAGCTGAATCTGATTTGGGAACGAAGCCTGCACGTTATTCTTTCACTAAAGGGCGGGGAGAAAGCAAGGAGCATCAGAGAAGAGGAAACAGTGGCACACAAACGTCCAAAGGAGGCACGGCCCAAACCTGGGGGGAAGGTGGTAGGTGGGAGCTGTGACCTTCGCCAGGAGATGTAGTCCCCACTCCTCACCCCCTCCGGCATGCCAGCAGGGGGCTGGGATACCTGCAACAGGAAGATGCTGAGCCCATGGGATCGTTCAATATGGCGGCCTGGGTAAGACACACACAGTGACAACACCAGCTGGACTTCCAGTGTGGATGAGGAAAATTTCACATGGCCCCACCTACATGGAGAGCTACAGGGGAGTAATGGCTAAGAGAGAGACTCAGTCTTCTCCAGAAACGAGGCTCCTGATAGGTTATTGGACCCCAAGTGGTTAGCCCTAAACACGTGTACATTGCTAAATGGATTTAGTCGGTTGCATTCATATATTAACTCACTTATTTTACATATATATATACATATATATGTAGAGGTCAAGAAAATGTGATGGAGTAGGGGGACATAGTTAAAGAAGAAATTGGGTGGAAATGCTATAGATACAGTATTCAAGTATAAAGTCCTAGAATTTTAAAAAAAAAAATCAACAGACCACAACTGTCCTACCAAAATAAAGGGGGTGGGATGGAATACTAAACACACATTAAGGAGTAAGTTTTTCTAGGAGAGATAAGAATTAGTCCTGTAATGACACTCTGCTTGCAAATCAACACAGTACAAGATCTTTGAAGCAGCAGTACTGAAGGGAAACCAAATATCAAATGGCCGAGTTAAAAGCTCCATTAGACACAGAAGAGTCGAAAAGATACTCTAAGGAGAGGTCTGCAAGAAGAACTTGATAAAATCAAAGTTTAAAAATCAAGAACTAAAACAAACTAAGGAAAGACCAGAAGGACAAGCTAGACAAAAAATTCTTAATATGCTCATGTCTCTGAAGGAAACAGTATTTAAAAATAACAAAATCCCACAAAGCAATAAAACAGTCCTCAAATAAAGAAATACAAATTTTAGGTTGAAACAGTCCACCTAGTTTTAGGAAGCCCTCGAATATTTTAGAACCAAGAATCAAAAGCAACAAGAATCCCATAGATACCGCATTTGAATGACGGAGCAATGGAAACAAAAGACACAACAAAAAGGCTTGAGAGTTTTATTAAGATATATAGTGGCAAACACGGAGATATGTAAAACACTGCAACTATCAGCTGATAGTGTACAAATACAAACACACCAGATGATGGCGACAGCTCAGAAAATATAATCACTGGATTAAAACTGCAAATGGTGATGACTTAGTGTTGACTGTCAACTTTTCAGGACCTGGAGACACTTCTGAGACTCACCTCCGGCACACTAATTAAGGGTTATTTAGATTAGGCTAGCCCCCTGAAAGTCTATGAGGAACTGCACTAGTTAGGTTAAGGGAGCTGGGACAACCTACCCTCAACCTCAATGTGCACGGCACCTTCCTTGGGGTTGCGTCCTATGCTGTATGAAATGGAGGAAGGCAGTAAAGGGCTCTGTCCTTGAACCGTGAGCCAAGGCAAACTTTATCTCTTACGTTACTTTTGTTGGGAAATTTGATCACACCAATGGGAAAAATAACTAAGACAAAAGGTAAAAAGAATTTTAACACAAACTCATTGAACTAGAACTGAGTATGCTTTTTACATCCATAGAACTTGAATCCTGAATGCTTCCCCCTCTCCCCGCCAAAGACTTATCTTTGGAAGGCTTGGTCCCCAGTGTGAGCCCGTGGAAGGCCTCCAGGTCTTTGGGGGAGATGCCTTGGGGAGGATACAATCTTGCTATTATTTATTTTTATTACTGGTCATGGTGAGTGCCACCATACATTCCTGTCACAGGTTCGAAGCAATGGGCCAGACTGATCATGGACTGGAGCCTCCAGCCTGTGAGCCAGAGAACCCTTTTCTCTTCCTAACTAACCTGTCTCAGGCTGGCTGTAACAGTGACAGAATCTGAGTAATGCACTTATCTATAAAAAGAAAGAATGGGGTTTTTTTTCTGGACACATATTCAATGTGATGGAT
Source organism: Myodes glareolus (assembly GCF_982192425.1). NCBI lineage: Eukaryota > Metazoa > Chordata > Mammalia > Rodentia > Cricetidae > Myodes > Myodes glareolus. The sequence continues at coordinate 51,209,555 of NC_142026.1, read as the reverse complement.
ACAGATAACATCACTTTTGTAATAACATTAAAATATACTATGATCCTATATATGTAATTCATATATATAGGCAAAGTGACTCAAGAATAAAGTTATAATGGCTGTCAGTTGTAACATGATTGCACACCATAAAATAAAACAAGATGCTCTGGACATGATGGTGCACACCTTCAATCCTAGCACATGGAAGGCAGAGGTAGGTGGGTCTCTGTAAGTTCTAGATCAGTCACAGTCACATATTCTTTAAAATAAAACAGATAAACAAAAATAAAATAAAAAATTTATTTTTTATTTTATCAGGTAAGTTGAAATGAAAGTAGACAAACTTCATACTAAAGAGTTCAACTAAACTCAATGATTAAAGGATAGAACCCCAAGAGTAGGACTACAAAGCAAAACCAAACAGTTCTAAGACGCTAAGTCAAGAAAACAGAATGTATAGGGAGAATATGAGATTATAAGCAACAAAATTGAGAAGAGGCACAAGTTCCATGGTCCTGAAACATAAAACCAGTATTCTTTCTGAATGCCCAAAGAAAGTAAATACAACAACTGTAAAGTGACCATAAGGACATCTAGCACATGACCCCACTCTAGAGATGTAGGTGGGGTCTCTGCGAGGTATATATGTGGAATGGAGTTCCACCTTCTAAATTAAAAATAAAGCAAACAAACATTTAGGACTTTTTAAAGATAAAAAGTACTCAAGATTAAGTAGAAATTAAAGAGAAATTGCAGAATCCTTAGTTTACAAACTAATTGTGCATCAAGGGGATATAGATAGAACCAGGGGCAAAGAAGCTTTAAAGCACAGATTAAAGGCTCAGTGGTTAAGAGCACTGGTTGTTGTTACAGAGGACCCGGGTTCAAGTCCCACACCCACGTGAAAGTTCACAACCATCAGTAACTCTAGTTCCAAGGGCTTTAAATGCCCTCTTCTGGCCTCTCTGGGGACTACAGCTATGTGGTACACAAACATCAGGTAAGATAGTCATACACATAAAATTAAATTAACAAATATTGCTTAAAAGCTAGATTATTTCATAACAAGTGAAGAAAACGTGCAAACCAAGTATTGAGTTCACAGTACAGAGGAATCAAAAATTAGTTTAAAAAAGAAAAGCAACTCTTATTGTGTGGGTGGTGGTAGTTGTGGGTATGGGTGTGGTACAGTGTGTGGAGCAAACAGAAAAAAATAGTCACTTCAGGAATCTCCAACAGGGAGAGATAGTTTTGCAAGTGACACTTGGAAAGTGGAGAGCACTTTGCTATCAGAGACCAGGATGCCATAGTAGGCTCTAGACTTCACAGGTCAAGTCCCTCACCCCGCCCTCCCCCAGCAAAGAGCTAGTCACTGAGGCTAAGAAATCCTAAGCTTCCTCAATCAAGAAACATACATCCTCAGAAACTGATTGAATAAGATGAAAACAATGTGGATGAAAGAAAACCCAGGTAAGGAATGCATTACAGGGCTGGAGGGATGGCTCAGGGATCCAGAGCACTGGCTGCTCTTGCAGAGGACCCAGGTTCAATTCCCAGCACCCGCATGGCAGATCACAACTCCAGTCTTGTGCACAGGCATGTGTGCAGGGAAAACACCCAGAAACATAAAAGGAGTAAAAGAAGAATATCGTTTAAGTGTGTGCAAATAATTTTTAATGAAAATTAAAATAAAATTAAACCTTTTTGTCAAAGAGAAATTACCAAACTGACTAGGAGAGAGAGAGAGAGAGATAGAAATAGATAGATAGATAGATAGATAGATAGATAGATAGATAGATAGATAGATAGATAGATAGATTTTAAATAAGCCAATTATGAAAAAATAGTGAATCATTGATGAGCTGTGTGAAGAATGCAGCAAGCCTCTGCTTCTAGTCCTTCGTTCTATGAACCCTTGCAAAGGCACACGGTATGAGTTCTGACTTACTACTCAGGAGCTGAGAGAAAGGAAATCTCCTAACTACGTTTTGAAGGAACAACATTGAAAGGAGCCACACTGATACCAAAACCCAAGAGAGAGATTTTCAAAACCAAACCTCTAACCGTGGGAGAACAATGCAACCAATCCTAGAAATATTGTAAAAATTGATACTTGGCACATGGTAATGCACTCAGCAGAGAAAGACTGCACTGTAACTAGTGGTCCAGGCCTGTGATTCCAGATAGTGAGAGGCTAAGATAGCATGGCCATAAGTTTCAGGACTGCTTGGGCTATACCCTGAGTTCAAGATCAGATCGGGCAACATACCTACTGACTCTGTCTCCAAATTTGAAGAAAAAAGTACATGGCTGTAACTCACTGACTCAGTAAAAGAGCCCATGCCTAGAATCCCCCAGTGAGGGGCTGGGGTGTGGCTCAGTGGTAGAGCCCCTTCCTAGAAACCCCCAATGAGGGACTGAGGTATGGCTCAGTGGTAGAGTCCCTGCCTAGAATCCCCCAATGAGGGACTGGGGGCTTGGCTCAGTGGTAGAGCCCCTGCTTAGAATCCCCCAGTGAGGGGCTGGGGGCTTGGCTCAGTGTTATTTGCCTAACAAGTAGGAGGCCCTAGGTTCAGTCTTCACTGCTCAATAAAAAAACCTTAATCAAATAGGGTTAATTCTTTAAATAAAAAGATATTTTAATATAAGAAAAATCTATTAATAGAGTGAATTCTTTAAATAAAGAGATTCTTTAACATAAGAACATCTATTAATATGATTCACTATTTTAATATTATGTCAAGGAAAAATATTTGATCATCTCCACAAATTCCATAAGAGGCATTTATAAATTTAAACATGAATCTCTGATTAAAACAAATAAACAATCAGCCGAACCGTCCTCACAGGGTATTTCTGTCACACACACATGGCCAGATGCTGTGGTGGGAAGGCTGAAATCATGAGCCTTAGAAGCAGAGCGGGACCCACCACCACCCTCTCCCCCGGCGTCTTCCGGAATGTATTAGTCATCGCCACAGAGAAAGAGAAAGAAAAATGGGTCCTAGTTTTGCTTATGGAAGAATTACTATTATTATTTGAAGATGATACGATTCCATCCAAGAATACTTATGAGAAACCAATGGGGAAGGAAAGGGAGGAAGTGATATGAAAATTCAGAGGTGCTTATCAAGTGAGAATATAAAACCCCACCAGTTACAGCCGTGCTTCTCAGCCTGTGGATTGTGACCCCTTTTGGGGGTCAAACTCTTTCACGGAGTCACATGACACCATCAGAAAAACACAGAGATTTGCATTACAATTCATAAAAAGAGCAAAATTACAGTTATGAAGTAGTTATAAAAAAGTGAAAATAATTTTATGGCCAGGGGTCACCACTATGTGAGGAATTGTATTAAGGGTCACAGTGTTTGGAAGGCTGAGAACCACTGAGTTAAAGTGAATACAAATTAGAATGGTGCCAATCAGGAAGAAACATTTGATTTACAAGGCAGAATTGGGGTGGGCCTAAGAACAGAATTAACCCAGAGCTACCTTGCTTTCTGTTGCGGGTGATAAATACAATGGCTGGAAAGGGTTCATTTCATTTTCCAATGCGCAGTCCATCATAAAGAGAAACCAAGGAGGAGCAGGAGCAGAGAGCACAGAAGAATGCTGCTTACTGGCCTGCTCCTCCTGGCTTGCTCTGCCTGCATTCTTATGCAATCCACGACCACCCGCCTAAGAATGTTACTGCCTCCTATGGGCTGGAACCCCCACATCCGTCATTAAAGGAGAGAATGCTACAGACTTGCACACAGTCTGATGGAAGCAATTCCTCCACAGAGGCTGCATCTTCCTGGGTGACTCTAGTTTGTGTCAAGTTGACAAGAATCAACCAGCACAGAGCATAAATGAATGAATAGCAGTTGTTTAAAGACACAGAGTGGTGTTTTATTTCTGAACTATCTTTTTTTAAAAAAATCTTTAAATTTCTATCATATTTTTTCCTTACACACACACACACACACACACACACACACACACACACAAAGCAACTTTGTTAAGTACTTTTCTGAGGAAGTCCATTTTCACCTGAAACCAAAGATCACAGAAGAATGTTAAGAAACTAGACAGATGGCTAAATTCTGAAGAAGAAAAAGAACAGCATTGTGGGGGAAGTTGTTGCTTGTTGAGTTATGCGATCATTAACCTGGCTGGGGCAGGTGCAGAAAGAGCAGATGGATCAGCTCAGTGAAACCGGGAGAGAAGAAGTACGGAGATATGAATGCATGTGAAACTTAGTGAACAATAAACATGCCCTCTTAATGACGGAAAGAATAAAGGACGGCTTAGTGACCGGTGTTTGGGCAATAGCTAGCCACGGCAAGGGGAGAAGCATCAAAAGAATAACACTGGGACCTTATTCACTCCCTCACATCAAAACAAAATCAAGATGGTTAAAGATCTAAATAGAAGAAGGGAGGAGGGGCGCCGGTTAAAGGAAACGCTGAGAGTGATATAAAGCCTGGGAGTGAGCTTGTCATGGAAGCCACAATATGACAAACGAATCTAAGAACAAAACTCGAACCCTCACTATGACAAAAATCTAAACAAAATCAAAAGGCATATGACACCCAGGGAAAAATATTTAGAATGTAAGTGACAGAAAAGGGCTAATTTCCTTAATATATAATAAACCCTTGCAAATCAGTGAGAAAGATATCAATCATGCAATAGGGAAAAAATAATGGGCAAATGATGTGAAAAGCCACGTCATTCCGGGGAAAGAGCGAGAGATGAGAAACATATGGAGTGACGCTCAGTGTCACTCATAATTAAAGACATCTAACTAAAACAATGGGGAACCTGAGCTGGGCAACAGTTCCATCTCCCAGCAGCCCTGCATCTTGGAAATTGTTTTGTCAGCCTCTCTCTGTCTATCTATCTGTCTGTCTGTCTGTCTCCATCTCTCTCTCATGCAAATGACCAGTTTTAAAATGAGCTTGTGTGTGTGTGTGTGTGTGTTTGAATATTCAATCTGCTTCTGCACAAGGCACTTGCTAAGTAAAGTATTGCAGATCGTCACAAAGAACTAGGGATTCTGCAACTGTGAACAAAATACGAAGTATTTACAAAGATGTGCATGATGCCAATGTGGAGCAAACTGTTGTGGTCTAGGGGTGACCTGATGCTCTCTTACAGGCTGGTGTGATTATCTGCAGGTGGGGGAATCTTCAGAGGTAGGTCTTAGGGGGAAGAGGTCAGGTCTTTGGGACTGTGCCTTCCAAGGGGATGCTGGGATGCCAGCCCTTTCCTCCTACTTTGTGTGGCAGCACAAGGCAACTACTTCCACACAACCCCGAAACAATGGGGTGATCATGGATGGAAATCCTGAGCCCAAGGAAGCTTTTCTCTCCTAAACTCAGTTTTTTCCAGACATTTTGTCACAGCAATGAAAAGCTGACCAACATAAGAAGACACTCTAAAACAACATATGTGACGCGTGTCAATTTGCGTTTAAACATTAATGCATGCAAGCAAGCATTTGCATAGCAAATGTCTTGAAGTATGTGTATCAACTTGGTTGGGTCAGGATGAGAGGAAGTAAAGATTCTCCTCCTTTAAACGCATATCCTTCCTGTGGGTTTAGTTGAGAGCAAGCATACACAGTTCTTCCGGATGTGCCAAAACGTGATGGATGTATTCTGAAAAGACAGAGTTGATTCAGATGTGCTCCAATGGCCAAACCTGGGACAAAACTGAGCAACACCCTAGGGCAACGATGCCAATATATCCCATAGGGCAAAGCTAATACCTGGAAGTCCACTGCTAATAAATCGAATATCTGATAGAAGACCCTTTCTGGACATTTCCCATTTAAGAACCAGAGAAATGAGTATCTCCATAGACTTGTGACTTAATCGCTACGGGCAGGATCCACTAAATCACACAGAGTGGGGAGGCATGGGCGCAAGAGGGAATATCAGCAGGTTCAGGATGTCTCCATTGTCTTAAAGTTCCTTCCACAAGACATTTTCCTATCATAGAGGAAAAAAGAATCAGGAACTTGTTGCCTGGGATTTGTGGAAGAGACCTGTCTCTGTCCAGTGATTGAATGTGAGCCTCATCAGGAGAGACATACTGGCTGTGTGTCTCCTGATGACACGCTCTGAGGGCTCAGGGTGCCTGAGCTAATATTCCTACTCAAAAATCATAGGCGCCATTTAATCATGAGGATACAGTACCTGACCCCGGGTTAAAGGACTTTCTACAGAACAACCAAACCTGACTCTTCTATGGTGTCCAGGTCATGGAAGGTGGAGGCAACTTGGGAGGTTAAGCAGCTGAATGTAAAGCGACCAGGCAGGCTACTGAGTTGGATCCTGGCCCAGAGAGAGGGCATCAGTGGGATGTTGAGGAAATCTGATCAAGGGCTAAAGACGAATTAATGACATTGTTCTGAGGTTCACATCCTAGTTTAGATCTTTCAGGCCAAGAAAATGAAAAGCTATTTGTATTTAAGGACCCGGAGTGAAGGGGTGGGGAAGAACTAACACTATTATCGATTTGTTTGCAATTCTTTTCTATAATTCTGCCATTACTTTGAAATAAAAAGTTTGGAAAGCGAATTAAGGTCTGGTGAAGATGGCTAAGCCAGGGAAGGTGCTTGCCACCAGGCCTGACATGCCCTGAGTTTGACTCCCAGGGTCCAGGTGGTGGAATGAGAGAACTGATTCCTACAGGTGTCCTCGGGCTGCCACGTGCATGCCGTCGTGCACACCTTCTGCGCAGGTATATGCGAAACAAAAACAATAAAGTGTAATAAAAGATTTCAAGATATATTAAAAAAAATACTTCTAGAGGTGCAAGGGGCCATGGGACCTGATAGGCCTTCACACCATCCAGTCAAAATGGAGACTTGCTACTAGATTTCCTCCCCATCAGAAACCCTGGGCTCTCCTCACCAGTACTCCCTGTCAAAGCACTTCCTTTTCTCTAGTTACTAAAGTCATGGTGGTCCTTCAAAACTCAGGCAAAGCCAGACATGGTGGCACATGCCTTTAGTCCCAGCACTCCAGAGGTGGAGGCAGATGGAGCTCTGTGAATTCAAGGCCAGTCTGGCCCACATAGTGAGTTCCAGGCCAGCCAGGGCTGCATACTGAGCCCCTGCCTGGAAATGGTGAATGGATGGATAGATAGATATATAGGTAGATAGATAGATAGATAGATAGATAGATAGATAGATAGATAGATAGATAGACAGACAGAAAGACAGAATAGATATAGATAGATAGATAGATAGATGATAGATAGATAGACAGTAGATAGATAGATAGATAGATAGATAGATAGATAGATAGATAGATAGATAGACAGACAGATAGGCAGACATATAACAGATAGATAGATAGATAGATAGATAGATAGATAGATAGATAGATAGATAGAGGCAGGCAGATAGACAGACAGATAGATAAGACAAGCTGAGTTGGGTGGGAAACACTGGGGATGCAGCCTTGAGACTGAGAACCAAGAACTTCCAAGCAAACCTCGAGCACACCCTACCCTTAAGCCTCTTCACGTGAATGTTTTGGGGAAGTGGCTCACTTGCCCCCAAACTCCCATTTTTAAGTCCACAAAATAAGGAGGCTAAAACTCACTCCAAAGATAAAATGAATCTCGCACAGGAGCCCTGACTGTCAACCGGGCCACTTGGTTTATAACCTCAAATCCCATTAGGAAGACATGGAAATCACCAAGGACACAAGACCCTTTCTCGCTTCAGCCTGTAAACTCAGGAAGCTGAAGTGATCATTCCAGAATGTCCATGGCCAAATAGCAGAGGAAGATCTGAGCCTAGGAGCCTTGACTCTTAGCTCCCAGGGCAAGCCACCGATTCACGCTTAAGAGATGCAAATGATTTTGAAAACCAAGGCCAAAGGCCACAGGCATATATTTGCTGCGGATTATTGACACGAGTGTGCCATGGACCTAGCCAATCAGAAAGTAATTTTATAAACACTGTTATTAAACAGAAGGGCAATTACTTTAAGTACTGGAAAAATGTCAGGGTCACACACGAATTTTGTGGGTATCACATTTTATTTGACACTCAGTGGATCAATGACTCTAAGAAAATTTATTCAGAAATAATATGCACCGTGTCACCAACCTTAAACCTGGGCCTCCCCTCTGTAGATTGTCCAAAATTAGAGAGAAATCGTTTCCGTTTATTCTTTTTTTTTAAGAACCCAGAAAAACATTCGATGCTCTTTATACATAAAAGCACAAAATAATTAGGATTATGTGGTATGGGTAAAACAGGGTTGGTGTGGTAGAAGACGTTCTTTTTATTTCTGCCTTTGTCAGCTGAACAGAAAAGACCGGTCTAGCTTTAAGTTTAAGGTGCTTACAGGGGACCTGTGGAAGCTTTTCTGTAATTGCTGTCTAGAACTGAGTGACCCTGGAGACCTGCATTGCCTCCACCCTGTACACTTGAGACCTTTGCCTTGGCCAGATGTGTCATCCCTGTACTAATGACAGTCTCATAAGTACACAGAACTGCTACCCCCATCACCTCTAGTGTCACATTCCCTGTAGTGTTTAATGGCCAGATAGCTTACTCTACCCTGAAAAGAGTTTGAAATGACTCCTAATGGCTCCAGAGTCCCCTGACTGTTCCCTCCTGTTCTTGTTTCTATTGTAATGATAAAAGCACCATGACTAAAAGCAACTTTGGAAGGAAAGAGCTTATTTCATCATAAGGATTATAGTCCGTCACCAGAAGAAGCCAAGGCACAAACTGAAGGCAGGAACTTAAAGCAGAAGCCATGGAGGAATACTGCACACACATTTAGCAATCTTTTTTATACAGCCCAGACCCCTCTGCCTAGGGATGGGACCACCCACAGTGCCCTTGACCTTCCTATATCATTTGCCGGTCCAGAATACGTGCCCACAATGTGCCATGGAATTTGATGAAGGCCATTCCTTAGCTGAGATTCTGTCTTCACAAGTGTGCCCAGTTGACAACCCAGATAAGCCATCAGAGAATGTGTAGGAAGAAAGGTGGTACAGAGGAGGGCTCAGGACATCCTCAGTTTGAGGGGCCCACTGTGGTTCTTTTTTGTACATTTCTGTGTTAAGGAAATGCCGCTCAGGTAAATTTGAGAATACATTAGCTCAAACATGATCCTCCCTTGGGAGACTGGTGGCAGGTTCTTCTGGGTGTGACCAAGCACCTGTGGAAGGTGCATCCAGAAAGTGTCTTAAAAGAGGCAACATGGCAACCTTTTCCTTCCTGCCTTGACAACTGTGTTTCTCCATCACTCTTGTTTCTAGCAGAAACTAGACTGGGACCCCTCCCCCACACATCAGCTGAGTGATCCTAAATGACAGTGGTGTCGGACAACTAGACATGTGACTCCCATCATGCCAGCAAGAGGGCCTGCAAAACATGAACCAGTCAGTCCAAAAGGCCCCAGAGAACTAGGGTCACCATAGCCTCTTAATGCTTCAGTACTACAACAAGCATGGTAGACCAGTCCCATCAGTCGTTTGGAACTGCTTGACAGATGAATACATGTTCATTGCTGCTTCCTGTCCCACCCAGAGTCAATCAAATGACATGTGTGATTTGGGTGATTCAGTGCTGTGCTCTAATTAGAAACATTGGGTGTTTGGGGGTTTTGTTTTGTTTGGGATTTTGTTGTTGTTTTTACTGTTTTTGTTAATAAAGAAAAAGAGGTATCGTGATGCATTGTATTGTCTACTCTTTTTGTTTGTCTCCCTACTGGAAAGAAGATTTGGGACTAGGGACATGCCTCATCTTCCCCTTGGGATCAAAGTTTCAAAATCAGAGGTGGTTCTCAATAAATGCCTGTGACATGGATGGGTGAACTGAATAGATAGATGAATAGATGTATGTATCTATGTGTGTGTGTGTGTGTGTGTATTAATTTATTGTGTATGCATGTGTGAAATGATTGATGAATGTGTGTGTGTGTATGAAGTATATATGTATTCATGGGTGGATAGCTAGATGTATGGATGGATGTTGAATGAACAGATAGATGTATGAATTAAGATGGATGAGTAGATGGATATATGCCTGTATTGTATGTATTATGGACAGACGCGTGTTTATATGGAATGACGGATGGGTAGACATATATATATGTGAATGGATAGATATGTATGTATGAGTGGATAGATTGATGTATGTGCATATGGATGGATAGATGTATGTATATATATATGGATAGATGGGTAGATTATGTTTGTATGGAAAGATGGGTGGATGGATGAATATGTGAGTTGATGCATGTATATGTGAGTTGACATATTATGTATGTATTATATGAGTGTGTATATATATATATATATTGATAAATGGATGGATGGATGGATAGATGTGTATGTTGTATGTATGGATGGATGAACAGCTATAGGTATTGCATGTATGATGAATGTATTATATGAATGGATGAAATGATGGATAGATGAGTAGATACATGCATATATATGTATGCACGAACATATGGATAGAGGTATTTATTTTTGCACATATAAATGGGTGATCAACAGATAGCTGAAGGTGTAGATAGCTGAGCAGACAGATAGGTGGGCATGCTGTGGGAAGACAAACAGGTGAATATTCTGTGGACATATCCATCCATTCATCTATCCATATACATATTCATCTAATATATACATAAAGCACACCTCCCCACCCATATATATATATATACATACATGTATCCATATATACATTATCCATACATACATATATCCATCTATTCACCCATTCATCCATCAATTCGTCACTCATCATTTTTTGCAAACATACATCTATCTATCCATCCACACAAACGTACAACTACCTGTCTATCTATCCATTCATGCATACACACATACATACATATGTATATAGCCATATATGTATCCATCCATACATGGATTACTGTGGGTAAAAGGTGAATGAATCTTCTTCTATACTCATGTGCACTGATCCCAGTCTAAATCCACAAATCCCTGACCATGAAACTCTGGATCATTCCCAAACCATCACAGTTCAGAAAGTGCTTTTATTTCCCTCACCCCACATCGCGTTAGGTCCTTACTGTACATATGCGGGAGAAGGCTGACAAGAATTATCACCCTGTTTATCAGCTACAAAAACTGGGACTCAAAGACATTAAGACCTGGTCACAAGACTCTCGAGGAGAGAGTCAGGAGCACTGTTCAGACACAAAAGTACAGATGAAGCCAGGAGGGGTGACACACGCCTAAATTCCCTTTAGTCAGGAGCCTGAGGCAGGAAGGCTAAGTGTGAGCCCAGCCTGAGCTCTTTCTACAATGGAAAGATAGGGGAAGAGGAGGGGAGAAGAGGAAGGAAAGGGAAGAGGGGAATGGGAAGGGGAGAGAAGAGTAAAGGGAAAAGGCAGAATGTGGTTGGATCTTTGTATCTAAACCCAGAAAGAGCAGTTTGGGACTAGGCAGGAAGTACCCAGACTACATAAGCAGTGGGCATGTAGCTGGGTCTTGGTGAAGCATGCATGTATTGTGTTTGCATTTCAGCAGTGGCCTCTAGACCACCCAGATGGCAAAAGTGTCCTGCCTGAACTGGCCAAAGGCTCTTGCTTTAATATTTCGATACTTTCTTGTTTTTTTTTTTCTGCACATGAGAGGCACACAGTATTACATGTAAAGAGCAGCTGAATAGAAAAATGGGGTGGGTGGGGCGTGGGCAGCGTGATTATACTATTAGGGTCTAGAAGAGACTTTAGTTCCTGGTTGTCTCATTTATCAAACTGAGCCAACAGTTTGCAGTGTAGCAACATGCAAACTCAGAAGAGATGGTACTTGCACAGGGCCTGTCTCCTCTGTCCCCTGCATGTCTGTGACCAATGGCTCCTGACTTGGAGATGAGAGTTGACACTTTTCCCAAGTGACTATAAGGACAGAAGTTTCTGCACATGGCCCACGCCGAGTCCCTTGGAAGCAAGCCTACAGGAGCAACTGTTATGTCAAAGACTGAAGACGTTCTAACTGCTGGGGCCCAGCTTCCCTGAGTCAGAGGTGTCTCCCAAACCATGAGTAGTTGGTCAGTCTATGTGTTCTAGCGTGCTCAGAGTGCCACTAAGAATGATTTGTTCTAGATCACAGACAGAACTCAGCTGGTCAAACAGCTGGTACCTCAAAACTGCTTCAGGCAAGACTAGTCTGGGCCACCTCATCTGGAATTAACAGTGCTGGTTTGTGTTCGGCAAGACCTTGTGCCTGTTCGAACAAGATCAGGCTGTTGAGCACCCTGCTGATTCCCTCAGACCAGAAGATACACACAAAGAACTTACCTTCCTACCTTCCAAGACTAAGTGACAGATGATTGCTCACCCCTGACCAGGATGCCTATCCTACCCCCTTCAGTTTCAGAGAACGCGGGGGAAAGGAGAAGGAAAAAAAGGTAGGTGCCTGGAGATGAAGGGAAAGCCTATGAAAGGCTAGCATATCATCTGGGTATGGCATAGTTACTGTGCCCACTGTCTCGCGGCAGCTTTGGCTGCCTGTCCTAGGCCCACATAAGACTGGGGTCATAAGTCAAGCATAGATCAGGGGAGGATTCACAGGGCCGTATCTTACTGTTCTGAACTAGTGGCTACTAGTGGAGCTGGGGCAGAGGCAGTCACCGTCTCCAGCTGAGCCCACAAGTGACCCTCCAGGGCGCTGAGTGGTAGTTCAAAACCCATGGTCACGCAGGCAGTGCCAGACTAACCCCGGAGGTGGCATGACGGAACACAATGACGTGAAAAGGATTTGTAGGGAAGAGGTGAGTGGACATGGGTGGTAGAGAAATAGGAGAAGAAGGAGTGGGACACCTCCTATACACACACCTGAAACTAGCAAAGATGTAAACTAACAAACATTATATATGGAAAAAAGAATTCACCTCATTAACCCTAACAGCTCACCTGTTCCCAAAGGGCCCCACATAAGTCCATCCTGTGCAACTGAGGACACGGATAACAGATCATCCAGGAAATGAGAAATCCATCCCATCTGCCCATAATTGTCTTCATCAGACTTCAAGGTGCATTCTGGTCGAATGCGTGACTTTTAGAAGTATGTTTTCCTGCGAATTGTGCCACTCCAAAATGTGTAACTGCTCTTCCGAATGAGTCCACTAGACGTGGCTTTCAAACCTGGCACCGTGGCACGTACCTCCAACCCCAGCATGCTGAAGTGAGCTGCCCGTTTGAGGCCAGCCTTGGACTACATAGCTCACTACGTAGCTCACACCTCTTCACAAAGCAGAAAATCAACTGTAGCCACAATCTCTCGTCTATGAATCTATTATAAGTTGAACTGCACAGGCACACAAAAGACACTTGGTGATCTGTCCGAAGTAATTAGAAGAGCTAAACGCCCTGTATGAACGGCGACAACAGGAGCAGTCAGACTAGATTTTGCAGACACTAGAATCCTATACATGCAGTAACAATGCAGCTATACATGCAGTAACAATGCAGCTATACATGCAGTAACAATGCAACTGAAGGCCAGAGTCAATATTTCTGCAATTACTTCTTTCGTTTTAAGCAAAAAAAAAAAGCAAGTTGTGAGAATATGTGGTGTTGGATCACTGTATGAAAATGTTTGGAAATAACAGGACTACATATGTGTTACTACTATAGAATGTACATACGCACGCGGGCTTCTCTGCCGAGTCTATGCTGCATTCGTTTTTAAGATGCAATTATTTCATTAAAAAGGAGATGTGAAAGAAACCTATCGATAGGCAAAGGAGAGTTTAATTAAAACTAACAGTGAAAATGATAAAAGCGGCTCAACAAAATGTCAATAAAAGACCTCATTTTGCACCAACAAAAACGAACTGTAAAATAAAGAAAATGACACATAAAATTTCTTTAAAAACCTTTTGAGAGCACACTCGACCACGATGAAGGTCCTGGGGGCTCTGATGAAGAATCTTTCATACATGACATCGACATCAATCTTTACACTACGGGGCTGCAAGGGCACAGGGTGACCTTGCTTCAGGCTAGGCAGTGGGCGGTTGAACAAGGCATTCCGCCCTGGACAATATGATGGCACGGCCTGACCCTGAGACACTCCAAATTCTGACCACCCTGAGATCAGCAAGCATTCCCTTCCAAACGCTCTGATATTTTCACTTTCTTTTTCTCCTTCTGCCCCAGGAAGTGGCCCCACACTCTCCGCCATCTCCCGTATCTTTCTGGACCCATCACCACGGCCACTCACAGTGTTCCAGAGCACAGCGCTTTATCAGAATCCTTTTCCTGTCCGTCCATCTCTGCTCTGACAGGGGCCATCCTGCCACCTTTGTCTTAGTTTTTGCCTTGCCTTGCTTTGGTTATTTTGAGATGAAGTCTCATTATATACCCCAGGCTGGTCTTGAACTTTCTATGTCTCCCCGGTTGGCCTGAACTGTACAATCCTCCTGCCTCAGCATCTCAAGTAAAAGGATTACAGATATGATACACAAGACTTAGTTGTAAGTCTTTCTTTTCTCTCTCTCTTTTTTAATGGAGAATGAAGCCTGGACAGGGAGGAGATAACAAGATAACTGTCTCAGAAACCACATTTGAGGAGAGACACAGCTTGACTGGAGTTCACATTCATTGACTAAGCCCTGCCTCGGGCGCACACAGGCCCTGATTTCTTCATGCCCATGTCCATGGCTCCCCAGTTCTTTACCAAATGGAACCATCCCACTATGAATCCACAGTCTGCAAGACATCAGAGGCCCATCATTGCTTCCTGTGACATTGTAAAACATTCAATTTGCTCCCCAAATCCTTGGATTTTCCCACGTGAGAGCTATCTTTGTGTATGACAGTGTGTTGGTTGGTGGCTGGCAGCCCCTAGGTACCTCTGAGAAGATGACTGGTCACCCAAAAGACCAAGGCAGAACTAGGAAGGGTTGGGACTTTCCACCTCATCTCCCAAGCTCTAGGGGTGGGTGAGGGAAGAGCTGGCTAATGATTTCTTCAATCATGCCTATATAATGAATTTCCATTAAAAAAATAAAATTAAGAGTGCTTCTTAACAGGCAAGTGCATGGCAGATCCTGGAGGGCATGGTGCATGCCGAGGGCACGAAAGCTCTGCTTCCCTTTCCCATGCCTTCAACCATGACCGTTATAACATAACCGTTACAACACCCTTCTGACCATTCTAACACCTTCACACTCTTGTCTCTCTTCTGTTCCCAAGAGTGGCCCCACACTGTCTCCTGTCTTCTGCCTATCTCTGGGACTTGGTGTTTTCCACGACCTGTGAGTCACTCTCAGAAAGCAATAAAAAAACAAAGCAGGGGATGAACCCCAATTTATAATTGAAGATCCAACATGCAAGCAAAAGAGTGTGAAGCATCTAGAGCCCTCGAGTACAGTGTTAGGACCATGTCTTAGGTGGACAGCATCAGAAATAAGTAGAACTAGAAGACACAGGCCTAAAGGCCTTGTGGACTGGCTGGTGGGGGAGCAAGTGCCACACTGTTCCTGGTGACCAGAGAATGTAGTATCCCTCAATTAACTGTTCTATAAGCGAACAGGAAAAACCTGGATTTCCCCTCTGTATTGTCAGAACTCTGGGCGGAATCTTGACTAGAACTCAGCCATGTGAAATAGCTGTTTGGCTGTGGGGAGAACGTAGTCCTGGAGGCTTTCTTGAGCTCAGCAGCAGCCCATGCTCGCGGAGCACACACTATACTTCATCTGTCCTGAAGACTGGAAACCACAGTGTGTCCTTGGCAGTCGAGACCACCTAGCACACAAAGAGGGAATGGTGGCCCAGACAACTTCCAGTTCATTTGGGAGGATTATGACATCAAGGCCACTTTGGATCACGTAGCAAGACCTTGCCTCAAAATAAAAAAAGTGAAAAAGGCTTTTTAACTAGAGCAGAAAGGAGGATGCCTCTCAAAGGCCCCAGGGGATGTGTGCTGTTCTAGCTACATCTGCTTTTGTGATTCGCCAGCAGCTTGGATGTGGTCCTGGTTCAAGACAGAGATGACAGGCTGCCTATTCCCTGGGTGTCTCTCTTCCTACTGCCAGCTTTCCAATGGCCCACCCCTTCTACCTCCCTAGGGACCAATGGACTCTCTCAGAAACATGGATCGCGGGTCTGTCTGAAGCCACTCTGAACTTTTCCTTCTAAAGTAGAGAAAGAAGGAGAATGAACCACGGAAGTCAGGAATCCACCAGAGGGTAGAAATTTATCCCCCACGTCTGCCAAAAGCATGAATGTCAAAAATGCCCAGCAGCCTTGGTCATTGCTTCCCTATGGCAGCGACAGGGAGGTGTCACTCACCCAGAGGAGCTTGAGCTGCTTCTCTGTCAAATGGGGATGACTTGACTCCTTACCCAGCTGACCAAGAACCGATTATTAAAGCCTACTGTGGTGTGAGCTCCTTTGACCTGCAGGCCCAGGTGAACGACAAGTGTGGCCAAGTGAAGAGATGGCCTCCTGCCCCTGGAAAAATGTGGTGTTATCTTGCTGGTGTGCCTTCTCTGGACACCTTTTCATGTAAATCAGTTCATAGGGAAAGGGCTGGTGTGTGTGTGTGTGTGTGTGTGTGTGCGTGTGTGTATGGGGGAGGGGTGTCAGTGCATCCTGGCTCTGCCCCAAGCTTCCTGAGTAACCTCAGGCTGGTTACGTACCCTTTCTGATTATCCATGTCTTCACATTAAAAGTAACAAGTGTTCATCCACCTTGCTACAGCTGTAAGCATCATAAATTCAATTTGGTGAGTTGGGTTTGTTGTTGTTGTTGTTGTTGTTTTGGATTCTCTTTTTGGATTATTGGGTTTTGTCTGTTTGTTTGTTGCTTCTGACCAAGGAAAAGTTTATATTATGTCACAGCCAATTCATTTCCCACATTGAGTCATCAAACACATGTATGATGACCAATCAGTGTCCATGATGAGAAAAAAGAAACCAGTGGACTTTTGATATTGACATCATTCTCACCCAGAACAGTGGGCACTTCTGAAAAGCTCATAGGCCTTCCTTTTAAGGATATCTTGTTATTTTAGTCTATTTTTTAAAAAGGGAAAGTTATTTTCTTATTATAAATACAATATGCTTTTATGATAAAAATAAATAAGATAGTACTCAAGTACAGAGCAGATAGATTTGGGACACAAACTTCAAGAAGTCTCTATGCATGTAGGTATAATATAAATGTATACATTTTACAGAAATTAAATAGATGATAGATTTAGAATGATAGATTTATTATCATTCTATTAGATGATAGATGATAGATTAGATGATAGATCTATTAGATGATAGATTTAGAAATCAAATAGATGATAGAATAGATGATAGATAGATAGATAGATAGATAGATAGATAGATAGATAGATAGATAGATAGACAAACTGTTTGATAGATAGATACTACAGACTTCCAGGTTTATCCATAGACATCTACTTTATTGCCTTACTGTCTTGTTGATACACTTCACCTCTGGATGTGTGCTCTGTGTTTTTTCTTCCACGATTGCATACAGTAATATGAGGATCACTCTTGTACTCCACTCTGTGCCCATACTGAGTTGTTCACTTGGCAACACTTTTTAGAGGTATGAATGAAGCTTATCACTCACAGTCCCTCTCAAAGAGCTACTTTGCACATTTTGTGACCTGTGTTTTGTGAAATTACCCTTGATCAATCCTGTCCTCACTCTTATTCCCCTCAGCAGCACCAAGATGGGTGGGCCTTTGGTTGTTACTCATTTAAAAGTTCACTTTAAATTATGTGCTCAATATCCAAAAAATAATATCAAAAATGTTCAGCAAAATCAGAGCAATCATGCATTGGATACATAAGTGTCCTCCAACTAACTGAAGACATGGCACTGTACTTGGCTTCTGTTTGCATGTTTGCAAAAGGCTCATAAAGTTGTGGACCATCTGTGTGATCCCTACATAATCTGTGGATTGAAGGACATAAGCTGGGAACTAGAGGATTAGATAATTCATGAAGTTACAAAATACTGCTGCTAGACCATTTACTCATGTACGCATCTAGCTGCCACTCATCCATCCATCATTCATTCTCTCAGAATGCATTCATCCATCTACTAATATATCCACTCACCCAGCCATGCATCCATCCAATTACTCATGCATCTATCAATATATACATACATACATACATACATACACCCAACCAGCTGTACATTTACCTACACATCCATCTATCTACTTGCCCATCAATGTATCCATCTACCCACCCAAGTATATATATCCATCCATCCATCCATCTACTCATGCATTTACTCACCCATCCATGTATCTTTCCATCATACACCTATGTGTCTACCCACCTATGCATCCATCTACTCATCCATACACACATTCACTCATATACTTTCCCATCCATCCATCCATTCATCCATTCATCCATCACCCATCAATTCATCCATCCATCCATCCACCCACTCACCCATCCATCCATCCATCCACTCATCCATTCATCCATCACCCATCAATTCATCCATCCATCCACCCACTCACCCATCCATCCATCTATCCATCCATCCATCCATCCATCCACCCACCCACCGACACACCCATCCATCTATCCATCCATCCATCCACCCATCCATCCATCCATACATTCACTCACCATCCATGCATCTTCCCATCACTCACTTATATGTCTATACACCCATACCTGTATTTAGCTACACAGCCATGCATCCATCTACCCATCCACTCATCCATCTACTACTATCCCACCCATGCGTATATCCACCCATGCATTCAATCACCCATTCATATGTCTTTCCATCATCCACACATGTATCTATACACCCATACCTGTATCTGTCTACCCATGTGTCCATCCACCTATCCACCCACCCATGAATTCGTCTACTACTGTGGGACAATGGTCTTATACCCTGTAAAAGATTTGTCACTTGTATTAGTTTAATAAAATGCTGATTGGCCAGTAGCCAGGCAGAAAGTATAGGTGGGAAAAACAGAACAGGAGAATTCTGGGAAGAGAAAAGGCTCAGTGTGCAGTCATCACCCAGATGCAGAGGAAGCAAGAGAATGCCTCACTGATAAAAAGGTCCCAAGCCACGTGGCTAACGCAGACAAGAATTATGGGTTAATGTAAGATATAAGAGTTAATTAATAAGAAGCCTGAGCTACTAGGTCAACCAGTTCATAATTAATGTAGACCTCTGTGTGTTTCTTTGGGATGAATGGCTGCAGGACTGGGCAGGACAGAAACCTCTGTCAACAATCTACCTATTTGTTTATCTACTCATCCCTTCTTCCTTCCTTCCTTTCATTCATTTTCTCACCAGGAACATACTGAATGCCTCTACAAGGCCAGACCCTGTGTCAGAGTCTGAGACACAGGGTCATCAAAGCGGATGGAATCCCTGTTTTCCTGAAGCCCCCAGTTTAAAGCATCTGCTAGATACTGAATGTACATTTAAGCCACAGAGGAATGATGCTTGGGTGGCTATGTTTGTGTCTGTGCGTGTTCTAAAATACCATGCCCAAATGACATAGGAGCCCAGAGCAAAAGGACCCACCTGGGCACCCTTTACAGGCGCAGTCATCTAATACTACTTCTGACTCCAGCTTCTAATCCCTTTGTGTTTGTCTGGGGGATGACAACAGATGTCTGGCTTCTCCCATCCACTGTGAAGATTTATTTAGTAGTATTATTTTTAAGCAGCTTTTCAAAGGCAGGATTAAGGTCTCTGAGGAGGACCCAGCAAGCAGCTTGCTCCCCAAATCCCAGGTCACAGTAGCCACATTCCAGGCAGCAAGTCCCTCCTACCATCTATGCCGTACTGAAGCTGACTAAAAAGTTCATACCTGGCTCCCCCAACTGTGACAGGACTAAGGCAGACTCTGGATCATCTATTCCTTGGACTTTTTAGGAGTAAGCTACTTAATTCCAAGCTGAAGATGTGGTACCCGTGAGCTTTCGGTATCATTGACTCTGTTTCTTTGCAGAAGCAGGCTAACGTCCTGGAGAAAATAGCACTACTCACGTGCTATTTGTGGACTCATGACTTGGGGTATGCATGGGGGTTTGGTTGTCCAGGTTCACAGTGTGGAACTAAATAGAAATGTGCCATATTGGCAGGCATTACACCCCATAAGAGGAACTGCACGGAGGCAAGATCTTGATCAGCCTTAGCCCACATTTCATCTCCACCAACTGATAAGGTGTAGGGCAAAGAGATGACACTCAGCAAATGTTTGTTCACAGAAAGAAAGATGTTAAGCCATCAAATCCTCAAGCAGATGTTCATTCTCACCAGTTGTCTTGCTCCTCATTATTGCAACAGGATGACTAAGGAAAACTCCACCACTACCTCGATTTGTCTTGTTGCCAGGAGATAAAAGGAGCAGGTCTGTCAACGCAGGAGTCCTCTGTAGGCTGAACTTTGACCTCAGCCTGGACTGGGAAGTCAGTGCTGAGATCCTGGAGCCAATGACTTTTCTTCTAGAAAATGTCATCAACAGAACCCTTTAAGTTCTTGGTCAGTGCACAAGGGAAACAACCGACAAAAATGTACAAAGAACAATGGACCCTTCTTAGCGGGGCCCACACTCGGCTCTCAGTAGGACAGTGTAAAAGTCAAGGGTGCGGCGCCTGGTTTTCACGACAGAGCCTCTTCCCAGCAACACTGTCAAAGTCAAGCCCATGCCCAGATGTTAAAGAACAGAAGCTGGCTTCGAATGGGTGCACAGCTAGGCACTCAACCCCCTTAGCATGGTTTGATTTATCTTCTAGGTGCCAGGTAGGTTGTGTCCCCACTGCGAGCTTCCAGGGGTCGGTGGCTAGTGTTCTCTCCATCATTACGCATACCAAATGTGTGTTCGGTATGTGAAAGGGGACAACATCAGGGGAGAACCAGAAAAAATTCCTGGAATGCTGAGGAACCATAAGGTGAGGGATGCATTCACGGACCACTTGGCCTGCTCAGGAGCCTGGGGTGCTGGTCTTGTCTGTCTCGTTGGCCGCAGGACAGCCCTCTGATGACATTCCTGTTGCAGCTCTCAGACACTGAGGTCAGTGAGCAGTTGAGAACATGTGGGACCAGAATACAAGCCCAAATTCACAACTTTCCTTTCAGTGGCTCAGTGAAAAGGGTTGCATCGTGAACACGGCTCACGGATGCTGTGGCCAAAATTCAATCCAGATCAGCTGGTCACTCCTGAAGGCAGCAAACCGGAGGGGCAGTGCCATCAAAGTCCTTTGAAATTAAAGTCTCAAACGTCAGGTATGAAACTACAGAATTTGGAGTTTTCCCTGCTGGGTCTGTTCTTGCTTTGGTCTGTTATTTCTTCACTATGTCCCCATTCCTCCCTTTCTGAATGGTAATGCATTGTGTGCTTGAAGTATATAATTTACTTCCTTATATTATAGGGGTTGCAATTAAGAGATTTCCTTGAGTCTCATATGAGACTTTTAACTTTGAACCGATACTGAGACTGTGAAAGATCCTGAGGACTTTTAAGTTGGACTAAATGTATTTTTGCATTATGATATGGCTACAAGTCTGTGGGGGTCTGGGAGTAGAATGCAATGTGGTAGCTTAAATAATGAATGGCCCCCATAAGCCCTGGTATTTAACAGTTGGTCCCTAGCTGGTGGAGCTGTTTGGGAAGGTTTTAGGGGAGCAGCCTGGAGGTATCTCACTGGAGGTAGGTTTTGAAAGCTTAAAACTTGCAGTTTTTCCCCTTTGCTTGGTACTTGCAGTTCCAGATGTGAACTCCCAGCTTCCTGCTCCTGCCATTGTGCCTGTCACTTGTCGCCATGCCTCCCCCGCCATGATGAACACTTACATCCCTAGAACTGTAAGCCCAAATAAACTTGGAAGTCGCCTTAGTCATGGTGCTTTGTTACAGCAGCAGAGAAGGAACTGAGACAAAACACCATGACTTTGGGGAAGCCAAAATATGAAATTTCTCTTAGTCCACAAATGGCTTGTGAACAGAGCGAAGGGCCACCCAGCAAGCAGGATAAAGCCTGGCCCCTCGGCACACCTGCCAACTGCTGCGCCTCAAGTCAACACCCACTGGGAAACTCATTGCCATCTGTGTGTGTTCAGAAGAGGACCTAGGTTTTGGCCTTGTCTTATGAAGAGCTATGAACGGCACACATCTAAAAAGTTAGGACTCGGAGACTGGAGAGATGGCTCAGTGATTAAGAGCACTGACTGCTCTTTTAGAGGACCTAGGTTCAATTCCCAGCACCCACATGGCAGCTTATAACTGTCTGAAGATCCAGTTGCAGGGGATCTGACACCTTCACACCAATACACATAAAATAAAGTTAAATAAACCATTAAAAATATTAAAAAAGAAAACTGGGGCTCTATTTGCCAGGTGCTGTAGGGCAGGCCAAGGCTGACTGAGGGGACAAGGGATGAGAGGAACAAGGGATGGAGGGGAGAAAAGGAAATGGATTCTTTTCTGGAAAAGTTGACTAGTCAACAAAGGGGACAAACCACGACTGTCTTTAAGTTTAATCATAGAACATATTCATTCATGTTTATTTGCCTGTATGTGTGTATGTCTTTGTGCACGTATGCAATGTGTGCATGGGTGCCTGAAGAGGGTAGAAGAACGTGTCAGACCCTCTGCAGCTGGAGTTCACAGGTTGTGAGCCACCCAGTGGGAGGGGTGGGAGCTGAACCAACTCGGTCCTCCGGAAGAGCAGTAAGGGTTCTTAGCTACTGAGCCGTCCCTCGGGCTCAAAACATACTCTTTGGAAATCAGAACTTCAATTAGAGTTTTGTTGTCTTATTAGAATAAACCCTCAAAAACAATATTCCAGTCAGGGGAGGTCACCATCTACGTTCACCCATCCCCAGACATGGCAGAGTGAGCAATCTCCCACGGGAAGACGTGGTCTGATTGGACGGAGAAGCAGTTACACCTCGTTCTCCCTCCCCGCTGCCTCGCCATTTGTTCCACTTTAATTTTGCCTTAACTACTCAGAACATCAAGAAGAAAGTTGAATTTCCAGGTTTCTGAAATGTCAGACAGCGGTAGCTCTTAGGTATGGTCTCCTAGGAACTGAATCACATGGTTGGGAGATGGGAGGGTCCCGGGGGTGTCCAGGTCCCTACCCACTTATCCTCAGATGAACACTTGCAACCATTGCCTTCCTATGTTAACAAGACAAGGGGGGGTTACAGTTAGTGAAAGTTGCTGTGATCAAGCAGGGGGAGCCCCAACAGTCGGTGGACACTGAGGTCCTTGGGCTTCCCTGAAGGCCCAACCACAGAGCTCCAGCTTAGGGCTTTCAGAATCCTCCAGGTCAGGACTGTGTGCCCATCAAACACAGTAGATGCGCTCTAGGTGACTCACTCTGAACACACTCTTGTGTAACTTGTGGGACCATTAATTTAGAATTCAGGGTATCAACCACCTGGGCGCACACAGCTACCAAGCACGAGAACTGGGGTTTGGTTGCAGTATCTGACACCTGCATAAAATCCTTTAACTTCCCGTTACAGCCTGTGTGTGTGCCACAGAGCAGGACTTTTCTGAGGATAAAACCCCTTAACTGCCCATCACAGCCTGTGTGTGCCACAGAGCAGGACTTTTCTGAGGATCACCTCCGTGCTTTGGATGCCGAACATCCCCTTCAAGCCCATGTGTTAAAGGCTTGCTCTCCGGGGTGGCACTATTGAAAAACAGTAGAAACCTGAAGAGGGGTCTGATGGGAAGAAGTTAAGTCATTAGGGGCATGTCCTTGGGAAGGGACTGTGGGTCTCCACCCATCCTCTCTCTCTCTCCCTCTCTCCCTCCCTCCTTCCTTCCCTCCCTCCCTCTCTCTCTCTCTCTCTCTCTCTCTCTCTCTCTCTCTCTCTCTCTCTCTCTCTGTCCTGGCTCAGGATTTGAACTTTCAGTTGCCTTAGACATGTGCCTGTACCACGGCGTGCCAGCT
This sequence comes from Myodes glareolus, assembly GCF_982192425.1. Classification (NCBI taxonomy): domain Eukaryota; kingdom Metazoa; phylum Chordata; class Mammalia; order Rodentia; family Cricetidae; genus Myodes; species Myodes glareolus. The sequence goes on along the minus strand of NC_142026.1, from coordinate 51,185,641 downwards.
TCTCTCAGCAGAACAGAGCCGATGCGAGGACCACTCTTTGAGCCCCAAGCGCAGTGAGCCGAGAAAGCCCTTAATGGTGTCAGTGTAGACCTCACTAGAGCAATCACCTATACAGGCTGCCACCTTCACCCCATCAATTCGTAAACGTGCATCTTCCATCTCACCATAACTGCCAGCTCGGTGCTATTGGATCCATTGTCTAGAATGGGAAACTCGTGCTATTTAAGCCTATGTCATCTGTATGTTTGCAAAGCCTGCAGAACCCTATCACAGCAACTGACTAAGTCCTCTGTGATGATGTGAGCACGGAAAGAGAGGAACTAAAAAGGGCAGCAAATCGGGCTTCTGCTCAGACTCTACCAAAGAGGTCAGTGGGGCCGTGAACCTGGAACTCTGAGACGCAGCTGTAACACTTTGGTGGCTAATGTGCCCCTATTGGTCCAGAAATGGGGGACTGCCAAGACTAAACACCCAGCTGATCAGCTAAGCAAATTTAACATATTAAGAAATCATAGAGAAGCCAGGTTTGGTAGTGCACACCTTTAATCCCAGTACTCAGGAGGCAGAGGCAGGGAGGGGGGTTTATGTGAGTTTGAGGCCAGTCTGGTCTACATAGAGATACATACATAAGTCACAGAGGGATTGGGAAGATGGCTCTGCAGTTAATAGTGCTTGCTGATCTTCTTGAGACCCCAGTTCAGTTGCAGCACCCAAGCCTAAACTGTAGGATCTGATGCTCTCTTCTAGCCTTCAAGTACTTACACACATGTACACACATGTATACACATATACACAAAATAAAAATTCAGAAGGAAAGGAAAGACACCGCAGAAAAGTTCCACCCAGCTTTAGGGAGTTAAGCTCTTAAATGGTTACCTTCTGAATTGCAACTAGAAATGGCCCCCAGAATGCAATGGGGTTTCCCAGAAGGCCAAGCCAAGCGGATGGAGAGAAGACCACTCACTCACAGGCTTCTTCTACAAAGGATTTTTTGTTTTGTGTTTTGCTGTTCCCAGCTAAGAAACACCACAGCATATGGCAGCTGCTTCATCTCGCAGCCTCGTATAACCTATGTGGCCACCAGACCCAAAAAGAAAAAGGAAAAAAAAAAAGCAAGTTTCCTTAAATATTGTGTGGCCCACCACTTTGTGAAGCCTCTTTTCCTCCCTCAGAACACTGCTACTTTTTTTTCCTTTTTGCAGCTTTAGAAAAATAGATAATTACTTCAGTTAATTTCAGCAAAACAGTTCAAACTCATCAGGGCTGAACAAGTATAATTTAATGCTCCTTCTGACTTATTGTTGTGACTAGATGCGGATTGATGATTAAAGTGGTAAACACTAGCGTTTCTGAGAAATGGCTGACTCGGCTGCCAGCGTGTCACAGGGAGACACCTGCCCCCATGGCTGTGCCGCGATTGTGACTGCGCTCCAGGCTGTCAACAAAGAATATAAGTATTTGACAAGGTGTTATCTAATTGTGTTTTTAAAAGCCACGATACATACATCTTTTAATGTGTCACTTGAAGCAGCCAGAGAGTTTCTTTTATTACAAAGTACAAAGGAAAAATGAATAGCTTGCATTTTCTTGTTCTCTCTCTCTCTCTCTCTCTCTCTCTCTCTCTCTCTCCTCTCTCTCTTTCTCTCCGTCTATCTCTCTCTCTTTTTTCTCCTTTTCTTTTCTAGGCTCTGCCCTTTTGCCGTCATTCTTTGGAATATATTGTGCTTCTTAGTCAAATAGGCTTTTATTTAAATGGTTGCCTAAAATAGCTCCACAGCGTTAGGTCTGTAAGAAGGAGGAGCAGTGTGTCCCGCAGATGATCTCTGCTTTGGTCCTGAGAGGAAATAGCTCATGGTCACAAAAGGGCACAAAGCCCTCTGGGATGCTCTGAGTCCTGGAGCAGGGAATGGGATGGGGTGGGCATCCTGTGGAGATGGCCCCTATTCCTCTTCATCCCATCCTCCCTTTTAATGGGGTCTCATTTTGTCTTTCTCCATCTCCTGAGCCTCAGGTGACTGCTCTTTACTAACCACATCTCATTCAGAGGATCGGGCTCACTGTGAAGACACGACTGTATTCCCCAAGAAATTTGGAGACAGGGATGTGGGGAGGACAATGAAGAGTGGATGTAGAGCCCTGAATATGCCCCACCAGCAACCGGTAAGCCAATGATGCCCTGCAGACTGGGAATTCTGAAAGAACCATCTAGAAAACCACTGAGAAAGGGCAGAGGGTACCTGACAGAGGAGGGACAAATGACAACAGTGCATCTTAGAATGCAGATGTCACCACTATCCCCAACTCCCTGGAGGTAGAAGGTGATGCAGCCGAGCCCAGTCCCTCCTCTACCCACGAAGAAACTGAGGTCAGAGGTTAATTCACAGAGGAGCAAGCACAGAAGTCAGACAGACTAAACTCTCTTGATGGGTTGGTCCTTTGCCATGGAGTCTAGGAGCTCTGGTTTCCCGACCACCACCCTCTGAGAACTGCATCTAGGCTGTGCCCTGGGATGCTCTAACCAAGCAGAAAGCATCTTGTGAGGTGTAGCCTCGTCCTGGAGGATCAACAGGCCACCAGGAATGCTGCACATATGTGTAAGTCATTTCTGGGGTGTCAGGGTAAGAGGATTCCTGGAAGCAGTTAGGGAACACTTGTGGTTCCATCTCTCAATCCTGTCTTCAGTCCTCTGCCTCTGCTCCTCTGAGGCAGGCCAGCTCCAAGACTGGCTTTGGGTTCCCTGAACTGAATATAAATTCTGAGGTATGGTGTCTCTTTTGGGGGGGGGGAGTCAGGATTTTAAAAAGTGGAGAAGGGGGAGAAGGCCAGGCTAGCTCAATGTCTCCTTCAAGGGAAGCAGGTTCACCAAGCCAGAAAGCCCTGAGTGTACCCCCACTCTCTCCAGCAGGCTCCACTGGCATCCTGGGGACAGAGGTCTAATGATCTGGTCAAATCAGCCATTTAATCCGTCATAGTCAATGTCATGTGGAGTCCAGCAATTTGCTACTGGTTATGCAAAAAAAAAAAAAAAAAAAAAAAAGACAGCAGCCAGTGAGGGAGGAAGGGAAGAAGGAAGGGGGCAGGCAGGGCGAGCCTGAGGCTCATATCTCATCTCCTATCTCCAGCCATCATCCTGCAGGCAGCCCCTGAGACCAGCAGATAAAGGCCCCACTTTTTGCAGCTGTCCCTGGTGCAGAGCACCTGGCTGCTGGTCAGTCCTCACAGATGCTGGTAACATGGGGACGATAAGGTGTGGGTGCAGCAGCTGTCTAGCATAGTCAGAATCGACACATAGTGACTGCCCTTCCCAGGGAACAGAACAGTGTAGCCCTACTAAGAGAACTTTGATATTTGATGCTTTCTACAAAATTTGGCTCACTTTAGTACCACGGCTTCATTCTGTCTGACTGTTCGGAAACATTTGGTTTTAGTAATAGGAAGTCATTTAACACTGAGCAGAGGGGACAGGGATAAACTGGCTGGTTCTTCTCCAAGGACACTTGATGATCCCATTAAATCCAGTCACTTCTTCTGCCTCTTCATTCTGTCCTCTTCTCCTCTTCCTCTCTCTCTCCTCCTCCACTTCTTTCTAAATCCCTCGCCTTCCTCGTCTCTTCCTTCCTAGAGTTTGGATGGTTTGAACTTCGGAAGCTCCAATCTATCTAACTATGTCATTCCTTCCAAATCACCAGAGGAGCAACCAGATGGAAAGACCTTGACTCTCAAGATCAAAGAGATTGACGAAAGGCCATTGAGAGTTGGGAGGAGATCTGGGAGAGGGGGTTGGAGAGATGGCTCAATATTTAAGAGCACTGCCTGCTCTTCCAAAGGTCCTGAGTTCAATTCCCAGCAACCACATGGTGACTCACAACCATCTGTAATGAGATCTGGTGCCTTCTTCTGGCCTGCGGGCATGCATGCAGATAGAATACTGAGAATACTGTACACATAATAAATAAATCAAAAAAAATCGGGGAGAGGACCTGATATGAAGCAGGAGGATGAAGCATAGAGGAGGCGGAGAGAAGCAGGATGCGGAGATGGAAGAACACACTGGTCAGCTCCTGCCCCCTGGTAGAGCTGTGAGGGCCACAACCTCCCAGTAGAGATGCAGTACCTTGTACCAGCTTGAGGTCTCATGGTTTTGAAGCAGTGTCTCATCCCTGAGCCAACGGTTGCTGTTACAAATACCCAGAGTATTTGCACAAAAGGATCTTCTACAACAGGTTTAATGAGGGGTTCTGTTCCAGCAATGGAAAAAAGGTTGAACTTGACGATGGCTTCTAAATGGCAAGAGCGTGGAAACCCTCAGCAAATAATAAACGCGTTTCAAGCTTTATACCTGTTTATTTCACACTTTCTTTAATATACCAATTATTCATGTAACACCTAACTGAGAAATGTGTTATATCCAGCAATCACTCATAAGAATTCAGCAAACGGTTAACACGGTGGATGTGTCCATTGCCCGATCATTTTTCATCCTTCTATAACCATGAACTTGGTGGTAAATGGGGGGTAAAGTTGATTTAATCTTTGAGTTTAGAAAAAAAAAAAAAACCAAGAACCAAAAGGTATTTGTGATTATGAGACATTTGCTTTTTATTTCCACAGCCAGTTAGGATTCACAAACATGAAAATCCATTACAGAGGGGACTGTAAAGTGTGACCGCGTCTTGTTCAGTCAATTAGTGAACCGAGCCTGAGCATGGTGCTTATCTGGAAATCAGCGTCCTTCCTCTGACGAGGTAAAAATATGTTCCAACAGGGGGCTGGGGTCACAGGAAACCGTTTTAGTTTGCTTCCTGTTGCAGTGACAAGCGCTGTGACAGAAAGCAGCCTGAAGGAGGCAAGGGTTTATTTCAGCTTACACTTCCAGTCCTTCACTGAGGGAAGTCCAGGCAGGAGATGAAGCAGAAACCAGGAAGCTGCTGAGTAGCTTGCCCCCTGGCTGATTTATATAGGCTTTATTATTTCTTAATATTTATCTATTGTTTTATTTTATGCATACAAGTGTTTTGCTACATGTATGTATATGCACCAGGTACATGCCTAGTGCCCAAGGAGACCAGATGAGGGAATCAGATAATCTGGAACTGGAATTACAGAGAGCTGTGACCTGCCATGTAGGTGCTGGAAACCAAATTTGGGTCTTCTGCAAGGTCAGTCAGCGCTGTTAGTGGCCAAGACCTCAGCTATCTCTCTCATACAGTCCAGACTCACCTAATCACAGATGGTGTCACCCATAGTGCGCTGACGGGAGTCATCACTCAAAAGGACAATCTCTCACAGACATGGCCTCCTCTCTTACACTTTAGGGTGCACAAGTCGACAATGAAAACAAACCAGCATGGAGACCTTGATCCAGCTACACACTCTTGGCATATAGCTGCTTCCCTACTCACCCTATTTCCATGCCACATCCTAAAAGTGGGTCCGGCAAAGAAACTGTTTAAATATGCAGGAAGTAGATAAATGGAAAATTTCCTGGACACCGGGTACCCCTTGATTTAAACAGCCTCTCTGTGTTCTACTGTTAGAAATCCTTAGTGCCACCCTGATACCTTTATGCACCACCAATGGATAATTTATCCCAAAAGGGATGCTATTTTTGCTTTGCAAGAATTTGATGCATAGTGACTTGTGCATGGCAATTACCCTGCACATCTGTATTCTGATTATGATATTTAGTGCAAGGGTCATGAATAATAATATTTCTAAATATGCTTATTGCCATCTATAAATAAAGGTTATCACACTGGAGAAGGTTTTGTTTTGGAGTGGCAGAACAAGGCAGGTTAGTTGCAAGACAATAGAGCTTTAATTTTAATATGAAAATAAATACTTAAATTTATAAATATTCAAATGATTTCCGAGGTGCTGGGGCGATGCATCCGTAGCTGCTCAGTGAGTGAGCCCTAAGCTCTGGAAAGTTTTCCAAGAAAGTTTTCCAAGGCCACTGTATTACCTTGGAAAAGATCCTCTCAAGGGTGGAGCCCTGCTCTGAGGGAGGGGTTTCTTGTGTGTTGTAAAAAAATGACTGTTTGTGATCAAAAGCCCTCTGCACGCTCTTTTCTCTTCTCAAATGCCTGTCCAAGGCGTCTGTGACTCAGATGCAGGAGCCAGTGAGGCACAGAAGAGCAGGGTAGTTGAGAGAGGAGACAGGAGAAAGACAATAGCAGCAGCCTTCACGAGGGCAGGCAGTGAGGGCATGTCAGCAATGGGAGCCTCTGCCGCTGGGAAGCGCCTCGGTTGCTTTGGATCTAAATACTTCTCCACCAATGAGCAAATGCCATTTGTCTGTGCCTCTGTCAGGCTCTTTGGAATCATCCGTGGTCCAGCTATCAGAGATCCATCTATCTGGGAAGCACTCCTTATCCATGCATACCAGGAACCGAATAACTCAGGACACCACCTGAAACCCTTGGTTTTTTCCTACTCTCCAAATAAAACCAGTTTTTAGCAGCCACTCTTCCCAGTGATTAGTCTTCCCTCAGTTAGATGTCAAAGAAATGCTCTTGATAAGTCAGCAATAGTAAATGGTTTCTTACAAACACCAGGAGTATCTGCGTGCCAGCCCTGGAGTGGGGGATGCTGCAGGGTAGAGGGTTTGAGCCCAGTCTGCTGGGATACAAATCTCAGCCCTGTCTGGGGAGGGAACAAAAAAGGAAGGGAAGAGAATATGGGTAAGGAAGGGAAAGTGGGAAGACAAATTGGAGAATTAAGGCTCTCTGACGGACCTAAGTTCTCACTCTGCAGCTTGGAGAGTAGCCCAGAAAAAAAGGTTATCTGGAGACACTGATCAGTATACAGACAGGACTATGAGACCCCTCTCTCAACCCCTCCGGAGGCTGAGCTGTTCAGCCTCACCTCCACCCATCTAAGCCAGTGCACAGGCGAGCACAACACAAGCTGGTGATACATGCCTGGGCAGAGGGGTTAAAATCCTCCATGGGATTCTGTTTCTCAAGACAGTACTAAAACGAAGAAAAATCATCAGATCCCCCTGAAGCCACGACGCCAGGCCCAGGCTCTCAGGGCCAAGAAAACCAAGACAGGGCATGCTCCCACTCTCTCTTTTGCCCCAGACACCAGGCCTCCCATATCCAGGGCCCTCGGGGGAGCACCTTGGCAATGAGGCCACCATGTGTGTCCTCTGACCACACATCAGTCAGAATGAGAAAATGAGAGCATTCTGCTATCTACGGAGGGCATGGAGGCCCAGGCATGCCAGATAAAGGAGCCTATGAAGTGTTCACATCAAGGCTGCCTGGGTCTGGTGGGCAGAAGAGGGGACTGTCTCAAGTCTCTCAAGCTGAATCTCAATTTAGTGCCCTCTTCTCACCTCTGGACCCAGTTCTCAGGTCTCAGAGATTTTTGGACATATTCACAGACACTCCCCCATTCCACCACAACATCTGCCCTCAGAAAACTCTCAAAAAAAAACTAGTTTTGACTAAACCTTCTACCGCAGAATTTTCAAATTATGCTTGTATGCTATTCTACTTCCTTCATGATGCCCCTGCGACTCTGGAAATTAATTGTCCCCTGCTTCCTTCCTTTCCTTCTCCTGTACTGTGAATGAAACTCAGGGCTGTGTTCTCAGCATCTCGCTGATAGATTCTAGACAAATGCTGTCTCACCGAACTATGACCCCATCACCGCCCCCAACTCCGCTTTCTTTTCTGAGGCAAGTTCTCACTAACATACAAGCTGTCCTTGAATGTACTCTGCAGTTCAGTCAGACCTGGAATGCGTGATCCTCCTGCCTCAGCCCCGAGAAGCTCAGGATTGCGGCCCTGTGCCAGGCCTGGCCTAGCCATGTTCTCACCATCGCTGGCGCTGCTATTTCCTCCCCCTTAGAAGCACACGCGCCCTTATTACTTTTTACGAAATTTATTCTGAAAGAAAGCTTTATATCAGAACCATAAGTGGAAACCCAGTGCTACTTGACATAATTAGAAAACAGTCACAGCAACGAAACAATGAAACAGAAAAGTGTTATTAAATTCCAGCTGGAGTCAAGCGCCTGAAAAGGCTCCAGGCCTAAGACCTTCTCCCTCTAGGTTAAAAATTGTGATTAGCAGACGGTGGAGAGGTGTTAAGGCAGAGAGGCACTGGGCTGCTGTTTTCTTTGGTGTTTTAATCAGAAAAAAAAAAAGAAGAGAAGAGAAAAGAATGGAGAGAGAGGGAGAGATGTATTTCCCAGGACAGACAGTGGCTTCCAGCGGCAGCGAGTAGCCTGTGCCCCCACCGGAAAGCTGCTCTCTCCTGAGACCCCAGACCTCATCTACCTTGGGCTGAACCCCTCTGTGGATCTTTAACTCAAATGGGCTTCCAAAGCTATACAAATGACACCTCAATCCTGTGAAAGATCACCGAGACCAGGACACCGGCTTCTTCCAGGCGGTCGTGATGACACACCGAAGAGAACCCCGTCTCGGGGCTGCATCTGGCATGTCACTGCACAGTGAGGGGTGCCCGGGTGCGCGGGCACCAGAACTCCCTGCTTGTTCTGCTTAAGGGCTTGCTCTCCGCCTGAACGGCCCCCAACCGCTGTACCACATGAGCTGGTAAAGATCGCAGGCTAAGCAATTTGACCTCCAACCCAGCAGGTGCAACTGTGATTCAAGGCACAGCTGCTGCTGGAGGGAGCTCCCAGGGAAGCCACGTGTTGCAATTGGATGAAGATTGAATGCACTTTGCAGCTGGGGCCTAGGAGAGTGAGCTGGGACTCCCACAGGAAGAAGCTGGGTACCACAAGTAGAAGAGCCACCTGTGGCGAGGCCACACAGGCACCCACCTAGTGTGGTAAGTTACAATTAGAGAACCAGCTTCGACTTAAACAGGATCCTCAGGCCTGGCGTGGCTTCAGGCTGCAAGGTTCTCGGGGAACAAGCTGGTGAAGAGAGCTGAGATGGAGCGAGCCTGCACAATTTGATCCCTGCAGACATGAGCTTAGTAATTCTTTCGGGGATACAACCTAAGGGTACCAAGTTGAAAACCAATAGCACAATCAACAATCAAGAGTGTGAGTAACAGGATGTGGGAGGGGCTTCCCAGGACAGTGAAGAAGTCCTTGTTTATCACCTTGTGCCTGCCATGGCTACTGAGTCCCGAAACTGAGGCCAGGCATCTCTGGAGATGAGTTCCCGAGGAGCCACACAGGGAGTGGATAAGAGGCCACTTGTCATAACTGAAAGGCTTGGAGAATGGGGACGGGGCGGGTGGGTAGGAGGCACCCACAGATCCTGACTGCGCTGGGAAAATGCATCCCATCACTTGTTAACTATTAATGTCATTTAAACTCTTCTGAGAATAGATCTAACACTGGGTTGCTTTGAAGGCTCGATACGTCTTGTAATCCATAGATTATTGAAGTTAATTTCTCTGCTGAGATCCTGCTATCAGGAGAAATTGCATGCATACTCAAAAGTTGGAAAGAAAAAAAAAAGAAAGAAAGATTTTAAATTGGATTTCTTTTACGCCTCTGTCCAGAAAAGTAGGGATGATAGAAACGGATGCTTCAGGATTAGCAAAGGGGCAAAGACTAAAAGCTAAAACATACCCTCTGCCCCTTCCGCTCTTTTCCCCTGGTGTAGAAGCAAGCACTTGCAATCTTAGCTCACAGGAGACAGAGGAAGAAGAGTCAGGAGTTCAAGGTCTTATGTGAGACCCTGCCTCACAAAGTCAAGGCCTAGGAGTGTGGGTTGATGGTAGAACTCTTGCCTATAAACAAGACCCCTAAATTTGATTACCAGCTCCACAAAACCTTTCCCAAGATGCATGTGGCCCAGCACCTGTGGTTTGCACGCGGAGTGCCCTTCGCTAGCTGCAAGCCTGCCCTGTTGTTGTGGGAGAGTCCCACATAGGATAAGATAAAGTGGGCAATAACAGTGTGCAGATTTATATCACGGTGAATCATTTTTTCCATACCTTAAATTAATTTTAATTGAATCTCATCCTCGTGACTTTCATTTACTTTTAAATGAGTTTCAGTTGTAAAGTTAGAGTGCAGGTGACTCTGGGAGTTGACAGGTTTTAGTGTTTTGATCATAGATTATTATATAATGTTGACAAATGTCCCTTGGACTATAATACTGCATATGAAATGCCGCGAGACACCCAGGGTCCTCTTCATCCACACAGTATTTTACAGGGAGGAGAAAAGCAGGCTAGCTGTGTTCAAATAGAATTGATTTCCAGAAGGCGCAGTTGTTTCTTGGGGGACTGCAAATAACTTACCAGTTTATGACTGACCTCCAGAAGGTGGCTGGCCAGGAGAGCTTTTCTAAAGGTGATACTTAGTCCTGGAAATGATGCCAAGTGACAGGAAGAGAAAGCATGGGAAGTGGGTGGTTTCTTGGATTGATAATCGAAAGTGGTTTGTTGTCTATTTGGTTTTGTTTTTGGTGATGCTGGGCATTGAACCGGGTCTTCCTGCCTGTAGAAGAAGCACTGTTATCATTGAGTCACACCTTGAGCAAGCTTCAGTCTCTCAAAGGTGTGTGGGGAAGGAGGTTTTTTTTTCTCCCCAGTTATTCTTCTCAGCCATATCTGTGAAGTTGGTTCTGAATTTCAGTTTCAGTCCTGAAATGTCAGAGTCAGGACCTTGGAAAGTCCTGTGTGACCATGAGCATGCTACAGGATGTGAGGTGAGGGGTCCTCCCCTCCCATGCCCCACTGAATCACAGCTGTGGAGGGCCCAACTTCCCTTCCCATCTCTGTAGACAGAATCTTTTGCACCCAGGGACAGAACCAAGCCAAGTAGGGCATGGTCAAGTTGACTGAACTTGAGCACAATGTTGGATCAGTGCATTTGAGTCTTGTTTCTCCCTCTGAACAACCCTGTTAAATAGCATTTAACTCAGTTAACACTCGCCCCAAGACATGCCGCTATTAAGCAGTCGTGCTGGACTCCAAGCTAACTAAATTCAAGAGCCACGAAGACACAAGCATGTTGAGGGTGCCGGATCTTGTCCTGCTGACTGCTATGAGGGAGCACAATGCCTACTTCTTGGATAAATGGAGACAACACTCCAAGCATTTCCCATGCTCTGTATGGCTGCAAATGCTAGCATTGAGGTTTATGCTGTCGGGCAGTGTCCTGCAGATCAGAGAACGTTCGTGAGTCATCTACAGGGAGGAAGTTCAGTTTACCTAGATTCATCATAAAAGAGTTACTGGAGGATGTGAGGCTCCACATAGGTGTCAGAAGATGGCATGACGGGGAGAGGAGCACAGGAAGTGGGTTTAGAGTAGCCTGCATCTCACAGGAGACGGGACAGTGCTGCAGTGCAGATGAGAAGAGTGTAACATAGGTAGCGACAAAAGTGGACTGCTTAGGACAGAGAGGCTGTGGGTAGCTTGGGGTGGGTATTGTGCTGATTTTAGATTCATGGAAGGCTTGGTAACACCCATTCCACCCTGGGCTAAATAGTTCTTGTGAACAAGGAGGCTTCTTCCAAATTCCCAATTAACATTCTTAGGATCTACTGACTGTCGGCACCCAAATTAGGGCTCTTGAGTTGCCAGCAATAGGCAATCTTGTCAAGCTCTTGCCCTCTGTCTCCTGGTTTCCACTGCTTTGCAGTGAGGCCATCAGATTATTACCCCATCAATGGCTTAATCCTCTGAGGAAGCAGGAGCCTCCCTGATCCAGTCACCTCTCAAGGACTGCATCCACCAGCCAGGCATCAAACGTTTGGTACATGCGCCTTTGTGTCCTCCTATCCAAACTGCAATAGGTAATTTTGATCTGAATGAAAGGACGGCCTTGGGCGGTAAAAAATAACACCATCCCCCAGATACAAGTTTCTACAAGGTGTATGCTGAAGAGTGTGAGCACTCAGAACACCAACCTGTGTGGACCAGAAATAGTTTCATAAAACAGGAAAAGAAAGCTGGGCATGGACTGGCCCACGACAAGCTGCAGGGCTTTCCTGGAACTTCACTTTGCCTAAATGGATATTCACATGCAGAGACATTAACACACTTTTGTTTAATCACCAGTAAAGTTAACACTACAGAAAAAAAAAATCCCACTGGCAGGAGATAGCAGGAGACACGTTTTCATCACACCCAGCCCGATCACACAGCACCTTCGCCGGCAGTTTTCTTACCACGGATCCCTCACAGGGGAGGGACTGGGTGTAAATAACACAGGAGCTAAACGGTGTTGCCTGCTGGACCCATGATGGAGTGGCAGACTAGAGTTCCCTTACCTGTTGGGAACCTCTTGTGAACACGTGTGGGCTGCATCTCAGAGTTCTGCCTGGGGAACAGACTTGCTCCCAGCCCCGTTCCTGTGAGCTCCGTGTGCAGCCTGCTCCTTGGGATGTGGGATGAGCTATGGCAGGACATGAAGCATGCATGTACACACTACACCCAGTCTCCATTTCATCTCAGAGGGAACCACTGTGCAGAGTAGTGTGTTGACTCCTCTTATCTCAGGCCTCCCCAAAACTGCAGTCAACCCTTGGATCACTTTTGGAGCCATCGGGATCCAATGAGTCTCCTTCTCCCTACACCAGCACCCACTGCCGTGCCAACTTGTGTTGAAACCCCCTCCCTCGACACTCCCCTCTGCCTTAACAATTCTTCTCTGTAAAAATGAATCTTCTTCTAGTAGGTCCTGCATGATCAATGTTGTTGAGGCCCCTGGGATCACCTAGTGCCACCTTGTCATGGCCCCTGGGAGAAACAGAGGCTTCCCCAAGGTCAGTCGAAGAAGGTACTACTAAGAGGACCCAGGTCATCATTGACTGTAACTGTAGGAACTGAAGCCTGAACATAAACGTGGGTGCTGGTGATTTGATTTCATCCCTACACAGCGAGTACTCTTGTCTGCTGGGCCATCTCCTCAGCCATGACTACAGCTTTGGGGATGTGGAGAGTGACGCTCACTATGCAGGTGACGCTAAGCTCCATGCCTCTCTCCACATGTGCCCTTTATTAGTCTCTTCTCTCACTGGACCCAGGGGAGGTTGTGCGATTTTGGCCAATAGGAGACCAGTTAACAGTACAAACACAATGGGGCTCGGGCATTCCTATTGATTCTCTTGAAGGAGCTTCTGAGATGAGAACTATTGCAGAATAACCTTCTGGAGGATGAGGGGCCACATGGTACAGGACTATTCATCCCCAGCCACAGCCACCCTAGGCCAGCCAGTTCCACTGACCTTCTAGTTACCAACAGAGGCATGAATAAATCCAATTAAAGCCAGCTGAGACCAGCTTGGATCTGCAGACTCACTCACAGACCCATGTATTTTGGAGGATGGGATATAAATTTTTGTTATTTTAACCACTTAGTTTGGTGGTACTTGTTACACAGCAGTAGCTAACTGCTACAGCTCTATTATAACCACCCTATGCTAAATGCTAGTTACTGGATGAGGGGCTAACCACTGCTTTAGCTCTCTAGCCAAGCTAATATTCACTAAGGAGGTAAGTCAGCTGTTGATTTTCTGGATTAGTTACAACTAATATTATCACTTCAACCACAGGCAGAACTCACATCAAAAGGTAGAGAAATATGTCCCAGATATGGGGCCAAACCCTTAATATACATAATCTTATGCAGTCATGCCAAGTCCGTACTTCAGATGTCCCATGATGTATGATGGTCCAATTTAGCATTTCTGAAATCTATAAGCATACATAAGAAAGATCTGCAGCAGTTGCACCTCCCACTGTGAATTTTGATCACATGTGTGTGTGTGTGTGTGTGTGTGTGTGTGTGTCTAGCATTCTGCTTGTGACAGTCTTGAGATGAAAGACTTTAGTTTCTGATCAACCATGCAGTCATGAAGAGGAAGCAACCAATCCCAGCAGTGCACTGTGTTGCCATGACACTCAATGTACCACCATAACTGTTCAGGCCTCTATGGTAACACAGGCTTGGAGTTCACAACTCAGGCCCAGCTGTAGCCTAATGTCAGCACTTTGGGCACACTTTGCAGTATTACTGTTGGTCTTCCCTGTCAGCTTCACAGTGTTTGGAATGAGCTAAGTGGTTGAGGCACACCTCAGGATATGCCTGTGAAGATGTGTCCTCCAAAGAGAATCATCTGAAAGGGGGAGACTCACCCTGAATGTGGGCAGCGCCATCCGATGGGCCAGAGGCATAGACAATAAAAGAACGATGGAGCTCAGAGGATGGAGTTCCTGGTCGCCATGATGTGAACTGCTCTGGTCTGCCATGCTCTATCCTCCAAGGTGGAATGAGTGTCTGAACTCATGAACCCAAACACACCTCCTTTTCCATGTAAGTTGCTATATCAGTGTTTGCCACAGTGGTGAGGAAGATGAATAACATGGTAGGCTATGCTTATGAAATGTATTTCAATAACATTCATCTTTCTATTTCTCTGGTACCACAGATTGAACCCAGGGCCTTTCTCATTCCAGGCAAGCATCCTACCACTGAGCCGCAGCCCCAGACCCTCACTGAGGAACTCTAGGCAGGGGCTCTACTACTGAGCCACACCCCAGACCCTCATTGGGGGATTCTAGGCAAGGGCTCTATCACTGAGTCACATCCCCACCCTCTCACTGGGGGATTCTAGGCAGGGGCTCTACCACTGAGTCACACCCCAGCCCCTCACTGGGGGATTCTAGGCAGGGGCTCTATCACTGAGTCACACCCCAGACCCTCACTGGGGGATTCTAGGCAGGGGCTCTACCGCTGAATCACACCTGAGCCCCTCATTGGGGGATTCTAGTAGGCACTCCACTACCCAGCCACACTTCCATTCACTAAAATGGATTTAGAGGTAGGCACTCTACTACTGAGCTATGCAAGCAGGGTTTTTGGTTTTGTTTTATGGTTTTTGGGGTTTTTTTGTCTTATTTTAAGTCAGGGTCTTATTAAGTTACCTAGACAGTTCTTAAGCTTACTGTCCTCCTGCCTTGGCCTCCCAAGTAGTAGGTATGTTACAAGTCTGTGGCACCACACCCCACTCTCCATGACATTTTTAACATACTATGGGTTTACTGGGATGCGATGTTAGCAGAAGTCAGGGAGCACCTGCACCACTGTCCCACTGGGGGTTCTGATGCCCAGCAGAGCTAGGTGACCTATGCCAGGTCACACAGCTACAAACGGCACAACTGGGCTGCAATGTCACTTCTACTCAGTTCTCAATACCGCTGCAGCTTGGCACAGATGAGTCAGCCAGACCCAGGCAGCCTGCTCCTGACAGAGTGCCAGAGTCGTGTGAATGATACACTTGTCTGGCAGGTGGAACTCGCATTTCTTCCCTTGAGATAGTATTTCAGATCAAACACATGTCTTCAGATGTGGCCATGGTGCATTTTGAAGCCTTTTGTCATTCTTGGTCTGCTGTAGTTTTTATTTCTGGTATTTTCTTCCTTCTCTGTGGCTCATGAGGAAAAAAATGGCAAAACTCCACTTTTATTAATATATTATAATTAATATAATAAAGTTTATTCCCTAATGTGAAGTGTCAGGTCACGAGTTATTGATTCCTGAGCTTAGAAGTAGGCAATTTCCAGACCTTGACATTCCTTCTGGTTTTATTTTATTTTATATTCTTATGTGTATGCCTGCTTGTCTGTATGTGAAGCACCGGCATACAGTGCCCAAAGAGGCCAGAAGAGGGTGTGAGGGGTCAGTGGAACTGGAGTTACAGATGGCTGTGGGCTGCCCAAAGTGGGTGCTGACAACTGAACCAGGTCCTCTGCAAGAGCAGCCAGTGCTAAACCATCTCTTCAGCCCTGATTTCACCTTTATGTATTTATTTATTTTAGGAAAGGACTTAGTTATGCAGCCTAGGTTGGCCTTGAACTCACAGACCTTTTCCTCCCTGTGAGTGCAGGATACAGGTGTGTCCCACCTAGCTAGCTGTCTCTTGAAAATGTTCATCTATCTAAGCGTGAGGGGTATGCCTTTGTGTTCTGGGCCTTTTATACTCATGGAGAACAGAGTGAGGAACACGCTGTTAATCTAGTCCCTCCATGTCAGGTGGATGAACCAGTGAAACCTAGAACCTGATTACATCTTTGGCCAAGAAACCAAAAAAGTCAGAGAAAAAGTTTGAGATGGGAGCGCTGAGGATCTTTCCTAGTCCCCACTAGGCCACTGAGACAGGTCTTAGCTAAATTGCTCTCTCTACTTCTGGGAACAATGCAGCATTTATGTGGCCAGCCTTCCCATTCCACTCTTCCACTTCCCCCAGAGTCCTACAGTGACTTTTGGAAATATCAGGTCTCTAACTCAAAGGAATATATATATATATATATATATATATATATATATATATATATATATATATATATATATTCTAAAATATATGAAATTGCTGGGCTGGTTTTACAGCTTTCACCCCCTACCCACCCACCCACCCACCAAAAAAAAAAAAAAACCCTCTTCAGATTCCATCCCTGAACTTTAAAACAACAATTTTATTTAGCAAACTGATTTATTCAGAAACAAATAGGATCCAGGGTATGTGTGCCTGGGGGAGGGGAAAGGATCCGGGAGGCAGTGATTGGTTTTATCAGTACAAAAGCCTCACTGTGGCCGCTAGTGGAGGCTCTCCCATCCCCGTACCTTTCAAAACTCATATGTAACCATATCTGTTTTAAAAGACTGATTCATTTTCCTCCCCTAGCCTGCGAAACTCTCTTCATCCCCACCACAGGAAACTTGAGTCTGATTTTAATGAGCTTCAATTGGAATGTGGCCTTTGAAAAGGAGTGCATTTGAAAAGATGGAACATTAAATTTTGTAATGATGTAAAACATCTTCAATTTTTGACAGGACAATGGTGCTTATTGTACTTTATGAGTCCACTGGCGATTCAAAGGTCACTTTGTATATGACTCCACAGACAGGGGCAGCCCTGAATGAAAATTAGGTTACATGTGATCAGCTTTATTATTAATCAGACCAAAATGGATTTTTAACATTTTTCTAATGAGCAACAGAGAAGGAAGAAAATATCACGGCTAAAACTACAGAAGATCGAGAATGGCCAAGGCTTCAAAATGCATGGCGCGGCCATGTCTGAAAACGAACGTTAGATCTGAAATGCTTAAATACTATCTCAAGGAATAAAACGGGGCTGCATATTTTGCTGTCGTAAATGCGTAAGAAACTGCCGAAATGCCTCTTCTAATTTACTGCCTCTGTCCTTTGTTTATAACCAACTAATGATCTGATTTCTCTGCGCAGTATATTACGGCGGCCCCCAAGAACTCCAGGCTGGGTGAAGCCATGTCACCATTTCCATGATAAATCCTGTTTTCTAAGGGCTTTGCAACGCCGCTGGAAATATGTAATTCAGGCTAAAACTCAGAACACAAGGCCTCAGCCAGGACGCAAATTATCACGACAACCACAGATCCACCCTAAGTTTCTTAACGCTTTTGTTTGAGTGATGTTCCCTTATAGGGAGAGACGGGGTGTTGAAATAAAGGAGAGAGTAAAAATAATCAATAAATGCCTGAAGAGTTGGAGGTTCTTGTTTTTATTTTTCACTTGAATTGGAGAGCTGTTTTTCAAGATCCTCTTTTGTGAAACATATCAGGGTACTTGTGAAAACTTCAAAGGTATCCTGAAAGCTTGAATCTGAAGAAGAGCGGACAGTGGGGGAGACTGAGGCAAGATGTGCAGACTTTCCTAAAGAGCAGGCCGCTCCTGAAAGGGCTGGTTTCTCTCACCTGACTACCGGGAAGGGCATCAGTGTTACTTGGGGAATCGCCTAGGTCACGCGTGTCTAAGCTTCCCTGTGGATCAGATGGTGGTATGAGCTCTAGGATCCCAGACCTTGCTAGGCAACCATCCCCCTGCCTGCATGCAGCAAGCCACGGGAGGAAAAGTGTAGATTCAGGAGCATGGTGTGGGTTTCAGACTCTCGCAGTTATGAGCAAGATTCTGCTGTGTAGCTCACACCATCAGAAATGGAGGCAAACAATAGAGATGCCACCGCACACCACACCACACCTGAAACAAACAGACGGTTGTCTACTTCGCAAGCAGGAGAGAGAGGGGACACATGAAGGCGAAGACAGAGGCAGAAGTGACAATATAGAGACAGACGCCCAAGGTGCTCCAGCCAGGGCTGTGAGTTAGGGAGAAGGAAGACCCCAGTGGAAACGTGACAGGGTGACAGAAACAGGAAGGGAAGGAGGCAGATGGGGCTGACACACAGGCTCAAAGGGCAGTGCCCCAAGTGCAGGCCATATGTTTTGTCACCAGTGACACCTGCTTCCACCGCCCCATCATGGCAGCAGGCCCTGCCTGGCTTCAGACCTTTACTCTCATCCCCGGCAGCCAGCATGAGGTCACCTTAGTATACTGATCTTATTTTCAACAGGTCTCCCAGGGTCACCTGGGGTAAAAGCCAAGTTGGGACAGCTACATGGTTTGTGGAAACCGTACAAAAGGAAAACACAGGGCCACAGGATTCAGCATTATTAAGATTTCTAAATACTATCGAACTGCTAAAAGAACGTTGCAGACAAATTACTCCTGATGACATTCTTCTGTGCCCTAGGGTCAGTGTCTCACTCAGCCATCACCAGAGAAACTTCTTGCAGCCGATGAGAACACAGAGACCCACAACTGCACAGCCTACAGAGAGTGAAAGACTTTACAGCACTAGGTCCTCGGTGGGATGTCTTCACCTAACCACTCCCTCAGGGTTCAGGGAGCTATGTGGAAAAGGAAAGATTGGAAGAGCCAGTGAGGGGGGAAGGCACCCAGGGAACAGTGTCCTCCGGATACAGCAGGACTGCCACACAGAGACTATGGCAGCATGCACAGCATCTACACGGGTCCAAGCCAGGTGGGGTTCTGGCACGGAAATGGAGAAGTGGACATGATATCCTGTCCCTAACTGTGGTGGTTTGAAAGAAAATGGCACCCAAAGAGTGTGGCACTAATGGGAGGTGTGCCCTTGTTGAAGTGGGTGTGGTCTTGTTGGAAGAACTGTGTCACTGTGGAGGCGGGCTTTGAGGACTCATAAGTGCAAGCCACACCCAGTGAGACAGTTCACTTCCTGTTGCCTGTAAAGGAAACTCTCAGTTCCAACACCATGTCTGCCTGAATGCTGACATGTCCCACCATGATGATAATGGACTGAACCTCTGAATTGTAAGCTGTCACAATTCAAATGCTTTTCTTTATAAGAATTGTTATGGTTATGGTGTCTCTTCACGGCCATAGAAACCCTAACAAAGACACTAACCAAGAGGCTATCTGCAACTGACAACCACTTGCAAAGGAAAAATTAGTTGTCTCCAGTGGAGGCTCACTGGATATATATAAACCACAGTTAAGGGCAGGCCCCATGCCCAGCAGCAGATGGCTACCACAAAACAAACTCAAGGGTAGTTTTGGAGATTTTTTTTGTTACATATTTCTTTGTTTGGGCACATTGGTTTTAAAACCTTACTGTTCTTTTCTTTTTAATATAATAGTTTCTAATTTTGTGTTTTTATGATGTGTATGTGTGTGTGAGTTT
The DNA here is from genome assembly GCF_982192425.1 of Myodes glareolus. Taxonomy (NCBI): domain Eukaryota; kingdom Metazoa; phylum Chordata; class Mammalia; order Rodentia; family Cricetidae; genus Myodes; species Myodes glareolus. The sequence goes on along the minus strand of NC_142026.1, from coordinate 51,166,151 downwards.
CTCATACTTTTGCTTTCTCCCTCTGTTTTGTTGTTGCTGGGTTTGTTCTGCATTTTTGTTGTTGTTTGATTTTGGTTTTGCCTGTTTGTTTTCTAAAGAGAGAGTGCAAAAGAAGGTGTAGAGTTGGGAAGGTGAAGAGGTAGAAAATATGTGTGAGGAGCTAGGGATTGAGCAGAACCATGATCCGAATATATTATGTGAAAAAAAATATTTTCAATGAAAAAAAAAAGAAAGATTTCCAAGCTTTGCTTTTGGTGACAGGATGGGACCCTAAGGACAGGGCTCTTGGGAGCACAGGGATTTCCCTAGCATATTTTTCAGGCAGGACCATATTGTAGATCAAAGTGTTTATGACTGGGTTGGTGTTTACATTTCTCCTTTGGTCGCCTACAGAGCACCTTCCTGTACCAAACACACTAGAACATAATGGCGAAGGCTCTATGCAGGTACCAGCTCAACTTCTCTATGTTCAGTGAGTTGTGTGGATGTTGTCTTCAGCAATAGGGCCTTGACATCACTTTGTGAAGAGCAACCTATAGTCTTGGCAACAGCTTTTGTTGTTTGGGGATTCCCATTGGTCACCTTTGGCCAACAACTCAATTAGGTGTGACACTTTCGTGGTATTGGAAGCTTTATTTGGTGACAAGAGATGCCTAACGGGGGCTCTGTCTTTTGCCATTATTTAGCTATTTTATTTAGATTGCCTTTCTATATGTATATATTTTAGAAAGCTTCTACTGAATTTGGTTTCCATCATACCCCTCAAAGGACCCTTAATTTTAGCTGTCTCTCCCTGTATTCTTTCCCTTATCTCCCTCTTCCTTCCCACTCCCCACTTGATCCTCCTTTTCCAGTCCCCCAATCTATCTATAACCATCTCTTCTGTTTCCCATTCCTAATGATATCTATCTGTCCTGTCTAGTCCCTCACTTTATATCTAACCTCTATAGCTCTACAGATTTTATCATGATTATCATTGACTTAACAGCTAATATCCACATATACATGAATATATAATTATTTCTCTGGGTTTCCTCACACAGGATGATATTTTTTTTCAAGTTCCATTTGTTCACCTGCAAATTTTGTGATCTTTGTAATGGCTGAGTAATGTTTCATTCTGTAAATGTATCACATTTTCTTTATCCATTGTTCTGTTGAGGAATCTAGGTTGATTCCAGTTTCTGGCTATTATGAATAGAGCATCGGTGCACATGGTTGAGCAAGTGTCTCTGTGGTAGGATGATCAATTCCCATCCTCCTGAGGAACCACACTGATTTCTATCTTGGCTGTACAAGTTCACACTCCCACCAGCAATAGATGAGTGTTCCCCTTGCTCCAGATCCTCACTAGCGCATGCTTCATTAATGTTATCTATCCTGACATGTGTAAGATGAAATCTCAAAGTAGTTTTGATTTGTAGTTCCATGATGGCTAAGGATGTTGAACATTTCTTTAAGTGTTGTTTCTCAGCCATTTGAGTGTCTTCTTTTGGGAGTTGGATCTGTACATGCATACTCTTTTTTGTTTGTTTGTTGGTTTTAGTTTTTTGAGATAGGGTTTCTCTGCAAAGCCCTGGCTGTCCTGGAACTCACTCTGTAGACCAGACTGGCCTCAAACTCACAGAGTTCTGCCTGCCTCTGCCTTCCAAGTACTGTGCCGCCACCACCCAGATCTGTACCCCATGTTTTAATTGGGTTAATTATTTTCTTGATATCTAGTTTCTTGGGTTCTTTATATATTTTGGATATTAGCCTTCTACTGGATATGTAGTTAGTAAGACCCTTTTCCTATTCTGTAGACTGCCATTTTGTCTGAATGATGATATTCTTGGCCTTGCAGAAGCTTTCAGTTTCATGAGGTTCCATTTATTAACTGTTGATCTTGGTGACTGTATTGAAGGTGTTCAGAAAGATTTTCCTGTGTCAATGAATTCAAGGCTATTTTCCACTTTGTCTTCTTTTAGGTTCAGGGTATATGGTTTTAAGTTGAGGTCTTTGATACATTTGGAGTTGAGTTATGTGCAGGGTGATAAGTATGGATCTATTTGCATTCTTTTACAGACAGAAATCCAGTTTGGCCAGCACCATTTGTTGAAGATGCTGTCTTTTTTCCAATGTGCACTTCTGGCTTCTTTATCAAAAATCAGGTGTCCATATGTATGTGAGTTTATGTCTTGGTGTTCAGTTCAATTCTGTGGATCTGTGTGTCTATTTTATGTCTATATACTGCCAATACTTTTATGAATATAGTTCTGGAGTACAATTTGAGGTCAGGGATGGAGAACCTCCTCCTTTATTATTCAGGATTGTTTCAAATATCCTAGGATTTTTGCGTGTGCATGCGTTCCCATATGAAACTGAAAACTGTCCTTTAAAGACCTGTAAAGAGATGTATTGGAATTTTGATGGGGATTGCAAGGCTTGTGGAAGTAGCTAATCAATGTCTGATTTAACTTAAGGCCCACTCTATGAGCTGGAACCCATATGCAACGCTATTTAGTTGGCCAAGAAACCTGAAGCTAGATTGCCCAGGAACCTAGGGTAAAACTATATACTACTGTTCTACTACAGACCATAGCAATAAAATGACTCCTAATGACATCCTAAACCCATAGATCAGTGCCTTGGTCAGCCATCATCAGAGAAGCTTCTTGCTGCAGTATCTGGAAACAAATACAGAGATCCACAGCCAGACAGTATCCAGAGAGTGAGAGGCCTTGGAACACTGAGCCCTAAATGGGATATTTTCATCAAATCCTGCCCTTCAGGGCTCATGGAACCCCATGTAAGAGGAGGCAGAAAGAATGTAAGAGCCAGAGGCAAAGGCAGACAAAAGGAAACAAGGCCCTCTAAATCAACATGAGCAAAGCTCATATGAACTCACGGAGACTGAGGTAGTGTGCACAGGGCCCGGGTGAGTCTGCACCAGATGGAGTCCTAGAGCTGAAAGGAGAAGAGGGCACATGCCCTACCCTGATCAAGAAGCTGTCTCCAGTTGATAACCACGTGCAAATGAAAGTTTCGTTTTCTCCAACAGAGTCTCACTGGGAAAGCAAGCTACTCTTAAGGCTGGGTTCCGTGCCCAGCGGTAGAGGGCCAACAGAAAATGAATTCCACAGCATCTTTGGAGGTTTCTTGTCTCATAATATTGTGTCGGAGCTCTTTGTTTTTAACCTTAGCTTTTATTTTAGTTATATTTTTTCTGTCTTTTTTTACGCTACAGACAAGACACATACATCTCACAGTTCAGTGTTTTTATGGGATATTTGAGTGTGCGAATGAGTCTTTGTGTCTGTATCTAGGGTTGTGTGTGTGTGTGCGCGCGCGCATGCGCGCGCCTTTTTCTTGTTTTCCCCCATCTATTTATTTATTAATTCCTTCTATTTATGTTATTCCAATGTGTTAGTTTTTTCTCTATCTTATTATATTTTATTTTTATATCTCAGGAGCCTATTTGTTTTCTGAGAGACAGAAAGGGGGTGGGTCTGGATGGGAGGGGAACTGGGGAAGAACTGGGAGGAGTCGAGGGAAGGGAAACTGTAATCAGGATATGATATATTATGTGAGAAAAAAATCTCTTTTCAATAAAAGGTGGAGGGGAAGAGCACAGTGACTGCGGGACCCTCACCTGTCCCACAGCCCTAGCCAGAATGCACAGAGCAGTTTACAAAGCCCTAGGTTGCCTCCTTAGCCCATGAAACTAGCCAGAGTGCACAGAATGGCTCATCGAGCCCCATGTACCTTGTAGCTTGTCCAGTCTACTCTTCTCGACATTTTCTCTTTCTTTTCTCTACATTCCTCCAATGAGCCCTTGGTCTCGGAGTCTAGGTTCTTGCTAGCAACTGCCTGGACTGTGCTCCCTAAACCCTCCCAGAGGCTCCCTGGTCTCCTCCAAATCTTTGCTTGAATATCTCCCACGAGCCCTCACTCTGTCCCCACATGTGAATCACCATCTCCTCCCATCATTCCGTAAATGCTTTCCTGCCCGGTTTTCCTCTGTCCTCTTCCTCTTGCCTGCTGGTGTTTGCTGTGCCTACCAGAAAGGGCACTTTTAGGAAGGAGTTTGTGTCTCTTTACTTACCCCAAGCTCCAGGGCCTAGAAAAGGGTTTAGTACATTGGAGCCCTCAGGAAGTATTTGCTAAGTGGGAACATATCACCATTTCCTTGGTTTTCTGTCTCTTATTGGGATAGATAGTGCTTCTTATAGATAGTGCTTCCTGGGCAGACAGGTCGGTCTTGGGAATGTAGATAGAGCAGACTCACGATACGGAGGGTTGAGCACCTCCAAATGAGATGCCCATGGGTAAGAGGGGATGAGCCACTCCATCACCAAAGACTTATCCTCTGGGAGGTGCTGTCAGCAGAGGGCTATGCTTGGAGGAGCGGCGATAAGGAAAAATAGGTCCATAGGGTCTAAGAGTATAGCAGTTCACTTCTGTACCCTAACGCCAAGGAGCGTGCCTAACACAGAAGAAATGTGCAGGGAGTACCTGCCCAGTGGCATTGCTAGTAAACCAATGAGTGAAGGAATGAGTAGACCCTCCCGACTGCAGAGCACCTCCCACTGGCTGTCCTGAAAACTCACCAGCCCCTTGAACAGACCACAAGGAACAGGGGTGAACACAGCATAAGTAGAGGCAAGTCAGTACAGACCTGCGCCGATGTAGACATGTGTGCCATGCCTAGTACAGAGGGCAACCCACAACCCACAGGATTCCAGCTGTCAGTCTTCAGTAAAGAGCTACACTGCTCCAACCATGCACGTTATGTGCTAGCTTAGGATACAGCAGGTAGGAGAAAGCCACTGAGTGAAAGCATTTTTAAACTTTTACTTTATAATATAAATATACTGTGGTGCTTTGAAAGAAAATAGCCCCCAAAAGAGAGTGGCACTATTAGGAGGTGGGGCTTTGTTGGAGGAAGTGTGTCTCTTTTGTTCAAGGTTCCCTAAATGTGACACTCAGTCGGCTTCCTGTTGCCTGTAAGATGTAGCACTCTCAGCTCCAGCACATCTGCCTGCGTGCAGTCATGCTCCCTGCCGTGATGATAGTGGACTGAGCCTCTGAAACTGTGGGCAAGCTACCGCAATTAAATGTTTTTCCTTTGTAAGAGTTGCCGTGGCCATGTTGTCGCTTCACAGCAATAGAAACCCTAACTAAGACATATACATATTTATTTACATATATATATAATTGATATATATTTTATAGGGGTCAAATATATGGGTTAAGATGTCTGCTCTGGTCTGTCGCTACAGTATGGTGTCACCTGCTGTCTTAGGCTTCTATTGCTGAGATAATAATACATTATGATCAAAACCAACTTGGGGAGAAAAGGATTTATTTGACTTATGCATTCCTATCACCGTTCATCATGAAGGAAAGTCAAGACAGGAATCCAAGTCAGAAAACTGGAGGCAGGAACTAAAGCAGAGGCCACACAGGGACAATGCTCACTGGCTTGTTCTTCGGGCTCACGTTCAGTTACCTTTCCTAGATTCCCAGGACCATCTGCCTAGGATTGACATCGCCCACAGTGAGCTGGGCCATCCCACTGTGTTGGGTGTGGCCATTGTCATTAGTTGTGCTACCCAGCTGCAGCTTGCTGTTTGTTGATTCCTAAAATGAACAAAATTGATTCTGCATGGGCAACCTTGGTCTGTAGACATGAAGAGCTCCCATCTTGGGAGCACTGAGAAATGTGTGTGTCTCTCATGAAATCATATTTACAAGATCATAAGACTGAGTCTTTCCATTTCTTTGTCCTGCCTAGGAACGGGCTTAGAGTTCAAATTCAGTGATGCTGCCTGCCATGACCCTACTCATCCCACTCCAAGTCTCAGACTTGTGAGGGGCACTCCAGGGTACCCGACAAAGAATCAGGAGACCCAGGCATCTAAACCTGCCTTCCACTGCCACATAACTACAATGAAGTGTTCCCTCTGGGGACTTTCCTTTCTTCATTTGCACAAATAGATCAAAAAGCCACAGTCCTGGCCCTATTGCCTGCTCATAGTCATTGAGAACCTTGCTCTCTGAGATAGCCTCAGGAAACGTTGTTCTCATATGCGGTGACCCTGGTCATTTCCTGTCTCAGGTTTTTTGTCTTCGAAGTCTCTTCCCCCTGGAGAAACACTCCTAAATATCTGTATGGCTAGCTTCTTGCCCTCCCAGGCCTTTCTCCATTGTTCTCCTCCTCCCATCCACAACCCCTAAAGACATCTTCCCTGACCCTAGGGGTTCATGGACTTCACCTCCTTGGGTCAATCTCTAGCCATTCTAGTCTCCATCATCTTCATGTACTCATGAATCTGAACTTGTAACTGATTTATGACCAGAGTGCCCAGAGGATGTCAGGCCCACAAAGGCCGCGACCGTAGCTGCTTGGTTTGTGACCCTCTTTCAACACCCTGGAATGATTTGATATGTGCTTAAAAAAAAAAAAAAAAGAATGGACAGGTGCCTGCACTCATTCCCTGCAGTGGACTCTTCTATTTCTGGAGAAAGACAGGAGAGAACACATGGTCTTCGCCCCACAGAACAATGTTGGTGAAGGCTGAGACCAGGAAGAAAAGGCCACTGGAGCCAGCAATCTCCTCAGAACGACCCTCCACTCACCACAGATGTGCCCCTTCAGCCTCCTTTCTCCTACAACCCCTTGCCTCCTTTTTCCCATTTTCACAGCCTGATGTGAGCACACATACTTGGAACCTTTAGTGTGACTGACAGTCATGGAGTCCCCTTTCCTGGCGTGTGCACAAGGGAAGCCTGCTTCCCCAGGCTGCACACAGAGATGACTTGCCACAGCCAATAAGAAGGAGATGGCCTTTTGTGAAGAAGGAGGAGGAGGAGAAGAGGAAGATGAGGAAGAATAGGAGGACATAAGGAAGAAGAGGGGAGGAGGGAGAGAGGAAAACCAACTTGAACGTGTGAAAACAGCACCCACGGTAGTCTCTGGTCCTTGATGAACAGTTCTCTCCTGACCTGCGCGTCAGAAACATCTCACATGCTTCTCCCATCCCTGCTATCACCCCACCGTGGAGTGCCCAACTGAGTCTCCAGTGAATACAACTGATAAAGCAGGCTGCCTCCAGGGCCTCGGAGATGCTGTGCAAGCCTGGGATGTCTGAGGGATGGACACACGGGTCAGGGTAGCCAAAGGGTGTGGAGGTGTGGGAAAACGTGAGCAGAGAGGAGAGGAGAGGGACAGAGGTCAGCACCAATGAGATAACCTGGAACCAGAAGGCGTCCCATCCCTCTGGGTCTCCAGCTCACTTGCTCTGCACGGTTGCTGATGGTTATATAATGCACAGCTTCCGCAGAGCCTTCTGGGAGTTGCTGAAGCACTTATAGTCTTCAGAATCATTACCGCAGAGGGCAGCGGTCACATCCACACTTAGCTAGTGGGTCCAGGGCACACTTTGCTTTAGGCTGTTCCCCGGTTCAACTGCCGTGAAGTCCTATGCACACCCTCAAAGGCAAGCCACTCTCTCCCGTCGGATGGAGGCACCATGCTGAATGAACAGGACCTTGGAGAGACCAAACCCCATTCCCTCTGCCCACTCACCCTCCCAGAAGGGCCTCTTTTGCAGAACACTATCTCTAGGGCTGCTTCAATTCTTCAAGAAAGAAGTGTTCTAGGAAGCAAAAAAGCTAGAATGCAAAAATAAACAGTTTTTTAAAAATAGAGGTTTGCAGGGAGTGTGGAGCTGGAAAAAAAAGTGCGGCTATAAACAAGCCTGCCCGCGCCACCACCGCCGCGAAGGCAGTTAAGCGCCCGGTGGGCCTGGCATGAGACCTCTTGGGCTTCTCTGAGGAGCAGGGGGCCGACTGACCACTTGTCCACAGGATGCGTTTTGATAACTTCCAGAAATGAGAGGGTGTTTTATGGGAAGGTAATTGGGCATAATTCCCTTCATGACTTAAGAGTCCACAGGCAGCCTCTGCAGCTGGCCCTTATTTGGAGCCATCAACGGCAAATGCTATTTTCATGGCCAATTTATTAAAGACTCCATGGTTTTTTTTTTTTTTTTGAGGAGACATCCCAAACACAAAAAGGGCTATATTTATTGATATGTTTAAAATATAGGTTTTTAACTGGATTCCTTAGCCCTTAAAAACAAAGTAAAGAGATAGACAGATACAATTATGTTCTGACTGGTTTCCGCCAACCTGCCCAATGGGAACGTTTGTATATAGTTCTCAGTGCGCTGAAATCTGCTTAGAAAAGCAACAAGTCTTTTGTTCTGTTGACAACAGTTATTACAATTAATTCATTTTGTGATTGGTACTTGCGCTGAGTGACAAGGTGTTATTTTACCTCAGTAAAAGTTAAAGCGGTAATACCTATGTGCACAATAACATCTTACGCTTGCTATCACTCAAGGGAGAAGAAAAGGCTGGCTCTGGGCTGCCAGCACCGTTGCCACCCTCCCCACACCCTCATGCTCCTCGGAGCTCGGAGGAACGAGCTCGTTCGTTTGCTCAGAGTTCCCACTCCCAAAACTCTCTGGGTCCTCCTGTAACCTCCTGCAGCCACATCAGGCCTGAGATCCAAAGGAAACAGGACTCGGAGAGGACTGGATGTCTGGGTAGTCAGGGGCATGGTATAGCAGGAACTGGGTAGCAAACCCTGGTTCTTAGCTGGCCACTGCTTATCCAAGCAGCGGCAGGCCTGGAACGCATCATCCCTGAACACAGGGATCTCCCAGTCATGGAACTGGAGACACTTAGGGTGGCTAGTTTTTTCTCAGAGAGGTGGTCCAGTGTGAAGTATGAAGCTGCTCATAGATGTCTGAGGAATCCCCTTCTCATCCTGATCATGGCTGGAGCTATCGGAGAAGGCTGGCTCTACTACCCAATCCCAGGACAAAGCAGAGGGGAAGGGCAAGTCACAGATCCCAAAGGTAGGGACACCGGGAGACAATGGCCCTTTGATGGCATCCAAAGTGTGTAGGTAAAATTGATGGCACAGACCTAGGGACTTCATCAAACACAGAGCCAAGGAGTCCACTGCACAGGCCATTTTCATTGGTAATGACCAAGAAAGATGGAGTCTGGAGTCTTCCAACATCAAATTCTTCAAAATCCGGGATGCAGCAAATATCATAGCACAAAGTATATTAAGTGAGTTGAGTTTGAGAGTAAAGACCTATAATCCCAACTACAGCAGGTTGAGGCAGGGGAATTGCTTGGGCTACAGAATTAATTCGAGGCTATCCTGGGTACCCAATTGAGAGTCAATCTCAAAATAAAAATTAAAAAGGGTTGGAGATATGGGTGAACATATCTTGCATGCCCACAAAAATAAGTTCAGTTCCTAATACTGGGAAGGAAAAAAAAAACCTAGAACTTTGTTTTTGTTCATTATTAAGAATTTCAATAAGTTATACACTGTGATTCCATCTATTTTAGTTATCTGAGGGTCCAGTGGCTGGTTTCTGGGGTAGTGGCACCTCGCGATTGCTGTGTATTCCTGCTGACTGTCATTCACTTCCTTAGTCTTATCCGGGAAATGTTTTAAAGTGATGTGTGTGTGTGGGGGGGAGGTCATCCCTGTCCTGAGTGGATAATCTCAGAGGGACCAGAAAGTGCTTTCGTGAATAATGAGGGGCAAGGCCTTGGGGGCAGAGAAGGTAGAGGCCAAGCCCCTGTGACCTGCTCCACACTGCCTCCCCTACAAAGCAGTCCCATCACACAGGCAGTGGCAAAGTTCTGCATCTTTAACTGCCGAACCGGCCCCTCACTGTGTTATGGCTATAAGCCTGTTGTCTCTACGGCCCCCAAGCAAGGCCATGTCATTACACCCATCTGCAAAGAACTGGACCACAGGACAGCCACACTGGAAGGCCACTGACAAGGAACCCTGGAAATCCTCCCAATTTCTTTTCCTTAGCAATATTTATCATCTTCTCAAAATCAATTGCATATTTTAAATTAAAACAAATGATGCTTTCTGGACTACTCAATACTGGCATCTTTGCCACCTAACAATGAAAAAGTTTAACGTAAAAACAAAACAAAAACCACCCATCTTTGCGCCTATCAATCGCACCGTAATACAATTCAATATTTAATACAATCCTCTTCGGGATCAAAATGCACACAATCGCAGGGTATCTGCGATACTGAGGTGGGATGACAGCTTCCTCACCTGCCCCTACCCCTGCACACTCCAGGCTCTAAGCCTCTCTCCTCGTCTTCCCCTACCAGAAGCTGTTTATTCTCAGTAAGGCTAAAAACAAGAGCTTATATATTTAATGATTTTAAAAGCAAAACGCTACCCACTGTCTGCACAATTGCCATTTTATCTCCCTAAACTTCTCCGACTTGACGTTTTTAAAAGGGCAAAAGCAGAAAACCCTTCTATAATACCTAATTTGTACATCTGCAGTTTCCCTCCGACTAGCACGGCACCATATGTTTTTAATTATCGTAATAGCCCTAAAGAACCTGTTCGGTGGGAAACACATATGATCCTTTTATTACTGGTTTGCAGTTTCAACAGTTTTAGCTGGCTGGACAGGAGGAGTGGGCTCAAAGGCCTAAGATCCCACCCACAGAGGGGACCTCCTTCCCCTGCTTGACAGAGGTAATTGGGTACATGTGAGGTGGCTCTGAGGGGTCTTAAGATATAAGCCGGGATCTCCCGTGATGCTGGGTTTGAGGCAGAGGCTGACAGCTTGAGAATAAGGTTGATAAATATTATCCCAGCTTGACCTCTGCTGCTGTCTCCGCCCTTGGGGGCTGGGCAGACGGCAGCGCCAGCCTGGAGGGCTTGCCGGTGCTTCAGGCCACCCACTCTCTACCCTCCCTGGCCCCAGGGGACCACTGCTGAGCTAGGGGTCAGGTTTCCGTGAGATCCTATTGCTTCAGGAAAGGGGAGGGGTGAGCTTTTACTCTTTTTCTCCCCTCTGGGAAATAACTGGGTATAGTCCGAAGATGAATTGACCTGAGACTGTGATGCTGGAGATCAACCTGAAAGGAGAGTTGCCGCCGCTGAGGGTCACATGGCTAGTTCAAGCTTTGGCCCCACGCACCATCCTGCCCTGCCAGTCTCTGTATGAAAGTTCTTTGGCTCTGTCTGGAGTTTGAATTTATGTCTAGAATGGTCCTCTCTTTTCCTGGGACCCAGAGTTACAGGTTGGCAGAAACGGCTGCTTTTATTTATTGGTCAGTTTAGTGTGGATGCATCCCAAAGGACTGATAAAGGCAACAAATGAAAGAGCAAGCAGCCGCTGAGCAGGGACTGCCTCTGCCTGAGTTGCAGGTGATGTGGGGCAAGGGGAACCCCCCTCCCATTCCTGAGAATGACAGAATAATAGGATGATTCCTCCCCTGGGATTCACAGAAAGGATGCAATTGGCATTATCATCTGTAAGGGGCTGAGACGATAACTTGACCCTGGCTCATACTATGGACTTTTAGTTTTGGATTTTTTTTAAGGCAGAGTCCAGCGATGTAATGGAGCCTTGGCCTTGAACCCTTGAACCTCTTTTGACTTCCCCAACACTGAGATCACAAGCCTGTGCCATTACTGCTGGATTTACAGTGAATATTTTAACATCAATCTGGAGTGTTAAGAAACCCAAAGGACCAGGTCTTTCTGTTAGGTCTGCCAGAGCCAGATCTCAGGTGGGCAGGGGGGCGTGAGGGAGCATGGCAGGAGATTGCCATCTTCAACATGACCAAGATGCTCCAGATAGCTTTTTTATGAAGGGAGTAACATTCCATGGGTAGAAATGATTTCTGGGTGGTATGTGAGTCAACAAATATGAGGGAAATGGGTCGTTTTCCTCTGGGTACCCACATGCTAGGTACACATATGTTCTCTTGGTTGATAAAAGCTACTCTCTTTCCTATTTCTTCTTGTTCACACATCCCAAGGTAGTGGTATGCATTACTTTAATCTGTTTGTTCTTGGCCACTACTGGACATAGAAAATGCACTGTATTAAAAGAACTGGAGCTATGCACAGTAAGTACAAGCCCGTGGGCAAACACTTGGTAGGCAGAAGCAAAAGGATTGCCACGTTCTAGAACAGTCTAGGTTACTTTCTGAGATCCTGTCTCAAAAAAAACAAAAAATAAAAAACAAAAAAAAACCCCAAATCTAAACAAAACAAAACACTAACAGAGGCTTGGCAGTATAGCTCAATGGTTTAACCCTTTTCTGGATAACATTACATTCTGGCTCTCCAGAGAGCCTCTCCAGTTGCTAGGCTCTGGGGCTGAGATCTGACATGTGGATTTCAGGGAAAAACTCTCTGCTTTCCCCAAGATGCATGCAGTAATAACCAAGTCAAGGGCCACAGGAGCCCCTCTCTAATGGAAAGGTCATGGCTTTGACTGTGAGACATTTTTAGGAATCAAGGGGTCTGATGGGGTGCCTGTCTGACTTGGTGTTACAAGCTGAGAGCAAAGCTCGACACAGAGCAAGTGTCTGACCCTCCACCCCAGCACCACCTCCCTGCTGATCTATGGTTCCATCCTTGGCCAGTTCCCAGGGACAGGCATTCATTTGGCCAGCTGCACCTTGAAGCAAGAGACTGAGACTCTGAAGCCCAGTGGAGCTGACTCCCCCGGTGACCCCAGAAGACCCAGAGGAAGGTTTCTAGCCAGTCAAAGAAGGGGAGAAGAGCATCACAGCCCCCACAGGAGAGGGGCTGCCCTTAGCCCTTGGCAAAGCAGGACCAGATGGCCACCCTCATTCGAGATGTCAGTGGTGACCTCGCAAGTCAACACATAGCAAGTACATCTTAATCAGAGTGAGTCCTTCCTGTCCTGGACAAGGCGATCGCACCAGCCCGCCCCTCAAGGAAACATGACCTCCTTAATCACAGCCTGCTGGAGGGCCCTGCCTGCCCCTGCAGCCGGCAGTGGCCATCTCTACCCCTGCCCACCCCAGAGCTGGGCTCTCTCGGTGGCTCAGCGGAGTCTGGGCTGCAGAGAAGCAGCCTCCGAATTTCCGTCCCGAATAATAACTCACATTACTTGGATCCCATCTGCACCAGGGAAGGCAGAGCAGGGAGAGAGCATAAAACACAAAGTTCCCACAGACAACATCTGTCTTAGTGCAAACAATGGACCATTATCTTGTAAATAATTCTGATTAAGCTGCAGCATTTCCTCCTGTAACTGACTGCTGGGGAGCAGCATGGGGAAGAGGACACAGCTGGAGCGGCAGGCCCTGGCCACCAGGTGCTGTGCTCCGGAACCTCACCTGACCTATAGCTCCCCCCATCCTCACCAAGGGTGTCCCTGTCAGACCACAGACACCTACCACCTGCAGCCCAGCCCAAGCTCCTTTCCTGTCTGTTTCTCTCTCTCTCTCTCTCTCTCTCTCTCTCTCTCTCTCTCTCTCTCTCTCTCTCTCTCTTCCCTTAAATCCCTTTTCTGTAGTTCCTCCCTCTATGGTTTTCTCCTTCCTCCCCTCTGCCTGTCTCCTAGGGTAGGGCTGGACTGCTCAACACGATGGGAATGGTACCCATTCTGAGGACTTATCACTTGCAGGTCTTAATGCGCTCTTTCTGGCAGTTGTCAGACCTGGAGACTCCTCTCTAAATTCCTCTTCCCACCCCTAAGGGTCCATCATGCCCAGGCCCACACCACAGTAACCCTCCCACCTGTTTCTTCTGAGATGGGAAGATGAAAATCACTCAACTCCTGCCTTGTCACCTGCCTCATGAAGCATCTCCTACTGAAAACCGGAGACTGCACAAAGCCAGCCCAGCATTACAGAATCTTGGTCCTTGACCCGCGTAAAAGCATTTATCCCCAGGGCCCCCAAGAAAATAACCCTAGTGATTTAAAATTAAACAATGGCCCTCAGTGTAGTTCAGAAAGGACAGATACTCCAAGTCCAAAATTTTAATGTTAAACAAATCCACTCAGCAGCAATCCTGTTCCCATTGCCTGGCCACCAGAGATGGGTGTTGCTGTTTTCCTAAGTCCTGATACCATTAGCAGACAGGAAAACAGCTCAGTTAGAGCCAGTGGGGCTGTCTGTGAATTCCAGGGATGGTCTCATGGGGCCAGATTTCCAGATGTGTTCAGACCAGGTGTGAGCGATCCCAGCTAAGGGTGCAGCCAGAAGACTTAAGTGGTGTGTACAGTGGGCCAGAATGGGTGCCCAGGCCTACCCAAACCATAACCCACTCCACAGCCCATTGCAAGTTTATATGGCACTCTGACTTGGGCCCTCTTGCTAATAGAAATCCTAAAATGATTGATGGGAGAGCAACTTGTCTCTACGTTATATATATTTTATTCTCTTAGAGGTGGCCAGGTTTCTCAGTTGATGGTAAAACTGAGGGTTAAGAGGCGGTACATGTCTTTAATCCAAGAAATTGGGAAGCAGAGGCAGGCAGATCTCTGTGAGTTCGAGACCAACCTAGTCAACAGAATGAGTTCCAGGACAGCCAGGGAGGGCTACACAGAAAAACCCTGCCTCGAAACCTTCCTCCCACCCCTACCCCCTCAAAAAAAGAGGTAGCTCTGCCAAGACATTCAAGAGGTCAGGGACTGAAAGAACAGCAAAGTCCTGGGAAGGGAAGGGTGTAGCTAGAACTCTGTGCCCCACCACGTAAGAAACTCTCAATACCACCCGCCTCTCCAGAACTCTGGCTGTGTACATTGAGTGGAAATGACAGCCACGGGATGTGTATGTCCAAGAGGGACACAGTAGCTTAGCAGGTTGATAATCTGTAAATTGCTTAGGAATCTTTAATCAACATAAGAAATATCTTCTCAAGAGGTTGAAACAGAAAAACTCAGCAAAGACAAGCCTTTTTCTCGCCCTTTCACGAAGCTAAAAACCCAGCTCAGTTGACTTTTCCTGTGGCAATTGTCTTCTGGAATTAAAAGAGAAACTCTTCGGTGGTCTTCTAATAATTTAGAAGTCCCTCTAAGCCCTGACATGCACTGTGACCTACAGTGATTGGATGTCTTTGCTCAAACTGGAGCCCTGTATGTTGAAGCACCATACTTTGTGGAAATACCAGAGTCCTCCCATATCCTAAGGCCTTTGGGTGAGTCTCATGAGGACTGTGATACTCACTGGGTGTAGGATGGCAACTGAAGATCAAGGCTACAGGAGGCCATGAAGGATATAGATTGGAGACCAAACAGACAATCCTGCTGCTTATCTCCCAAAGAAATGGAGAAGTGAGCTGTCTGAGCTCCATGGTGATGCCAGATGCCTGATCACCTGACCCCAGACTGACTCTCTGACCCTCATGGTAAACTTTCTCCTAAGCTAAAAAGCTGGGTGCGTCTCAACATTTAATATCTGTGGTTCACTTCCCACTGGGAACCACAGAATTAGCTCATGTACTCTCATCTGTGGCTCTGGCAGGTCTGGAATGATCTACAATAAAGCCAGAAGAAAGAAAAAAATGTCCCACGGTTGCCCAGGGAGATAGCCCTCTCAGGAACCACTCCCAATTTCCTCCTGCATCAACTATTTGCGGCCAGGTGACCTAAAGATCTGCTTTTGGGTGACGTCACCAAAGGGAATCTGAAAGGACTGAAAAAAACTATGTTCCCTTTCCTTAAGAAGAAGGTGGCACATGGCTTTAATCCTAGCACTCAGGAAGCAGAGACAGGTGAATCTCTGAGTTCAAGGTCAGCCTGGTCTATAGAGTGAGTTCCAGGACAGCCAGGGCTACACAGAGAAATCCTATCTTGAAAAAAAAAAATGACAACAACAAAAAAAAAGGAACTCATTGGAGTGTGAACGCTTAATTACTCAACCACAGAGGCAACTGTACCTTCCCAGGCAAACATACCTTGGAGTACCCTCTCTTTGTGGTTAGCCCCAGTCCTCCTCCCAGGATAGACCAACCACTGGACTCAAAACAAAAAAAAGCAACGTGTCCATCATATAAAAAGCAATGATTTGGTAAAACAACTGAAATTGCCTTCCCAGGTGGGTTGCGCTTCTCCTTTGATATGAATAACTAAGAGCATCTTATGTAAATCTCACGACAGAAATTCAAGACAGAAACTTAACCCAGTGAACAGGCCATGGCTGAATGGGCATGTCTGGACAGCACAGAGCAGGAAGATGCACTCCTCAGAGAGCCAGCCAGCATCAGTGCGTACAAATGGCTATTTTTTATAATGAACTAACTGCACAGAGTTCCCTGACCTTGACCATGGAATGGGCTGATTCTGTTCATTCAGGGACACCACTGTCAGTATGTGCCTGTGTATTTAATCATTGTGGAGTTCCTTTGAGAAAAACAGAATATATACACATACACTAAACTGTCCCCAAACTTAGATTTTCTCCTTCACTGGAGTATCAAAAGTCCGTTAAAGTATACACACTTCCAAAACATGTGAACAGAGACACAAGTGTGCAGGTTTCCTGCAAACCTCCTTGCCTTCCTTGGCCTCTTGCATCTGAAGCCACAGACACCTTCTTGCTCTTCCGTTCCATAGATGGGGGCCCTTTTGGGGTCTCCTATGCAGCACAGGGCAGAAGCTGACCATACTGGGACGGGTCTAGGCTATAATAGTCAAAGTAGGTCCAGAGGGGGTTATTTGTGTTTGTTCCAGGTCTGAATCCAAACTTGTGGGGCTTGTATAATCCCATGTGTATGTGTGGGGGAGGGAGAACCCACAGGAAGAATTACCAGCCTCCATGCAGAGCTCTTAAATGAAGTTGACTGATGCCCCAGGGGCCTGGGTCTATGTGGCTCCCTTTGCAGGCAGCAGACAGTGTGTTCCCGAGAACATTCCACTGGTGATATGGGAGTTGTTTGTTATCCAGAGGTGGAGATGGTAAGAAGGAAGTGGGCAGGGGCAGGAGGAACAGTACAAGGCATGATGAGGTGGGTGTCCCAAAATGAGAGGTGGGTGGAAGCTGGTCCATAAAAATGGGAGAATCGGAACCCATGGAGGAGGTCTCTTCTAAGTTTCCCCAGTTACCACAGGGGAGCAACTCAGGAAATACCCTGCTTATGAAGAGGAAATGCTACCAAGCCTTCTTGCTTAGAGACCCCAGGAGAGGGACTGGGCCCTGAAAGAAGGAAGACAGAACAGCAGATGCCTGGCTATGTGGCTCCAGGGAGCCCTCCCGGCTGTCAGTGTTGTGGGTGGAAGATAAGGAATCCTCTTGTGCCTCCTTCCTCCTTATTTTGCACCCCGCCTTGCCCCTCCCCAAGTCCTGGCTCCTGAGGGCTTGCGGCAGGGCCCCTCAGAAGCCTGTTCCAGTCAAAGTGACACCCAGTAGATGCAATGCTATCTGCAGGTTTGGGGAAAATGGTTTTAAATGATGGGTAGAGATGGGGACAATGTGCTCAGTTTGGGGGGGGGGAGCACACCAGAAGAGTAGATGAATAGCTGGAGACATAGATGAATCACCCTTTTTCTGTATCCCACGTCTTTTGGGACACTTCCCCGGATTTGAGAGCACTCAGGAAGGAAAATGATGTTCTTCTGTGTTCCCCTGGTGCCCACTCAGCCTGCACCCTGGTGGAGCTGGCATTGCTTGGTTGTGGCCACGTAAACCTGGCACCTGGAGGGAACGGACCCCTCCTTCACTTTCATTAGGCATTTGGGGATTGTCCTTTTCCCCCACTGGAACCCACAGTGTGACTTCAGTGTGACTCCTTAATGCTGCACTGTGACCTCAGGGGTCAAGATGAGTGAGGGGTCATTGTAAGGCACAATGGATGGACTGTTTCTCCTAGCTGAGATGACACCAAGGCCAAGGTTGAGAACAACTTTTAATGAACAGTTCTCTACCCCCACCCTCTTGTTGGGCACTTCATTTGAGGATGTGAGCAATCCTTGGAGCCTTGGATTCTATGCCCTGACCCTATGGGACCAGTTGGATTGAGTACAGCGTGTGCAGAATTGGGAAACTAGGGAGTTTGAAGGGCCAGAGCCCAGCTCTTGGAACAACAAAAGCAGGCAACACAAAAAAACATAAATCCTTTTCTTTCTGTCCCATGAAGAGGCAAGGTGGGGTTAAAAAAAAAAAAAAAAAAAAAAAAAAAAGTCTGCTAAAACACAGACAGTGACCAAACATCTCAGGAGAATGAAAATGTAACCAAACTCCCTGAACGCGTCACAGCATGGAGGAACACACAGATCTCTGGAGAAGGCTGGACCTAAGAAACCTTTCCCACTTCTCACACTGCGTACAGTGGCTTGTCTCCTATACCCAGGGGTCTTGTGAATGGTCCTGTGGTTCAGAAACCTGCCTAAGACACATGATGCAGAGATGGGCGTGTCACTGGGCTCTCTGGCGCCCCCTACAGTCATCACACCAAAACAGGGAAGTGGTTTTCCTTTTTGCCTGTTGGTGAATTGTTGCTTGATAAAGGGCCACCTGAAGATGAATGGCAATGTTGAGGAGCCCGGTCCCCACAATGTCCTGCTGAGGCTCCCCGCTGAGAGAAGAATGTGAGGGGCGAAGGGGTGTTGTGGAATGAATTAACATAATGACTCAAAACTGCACTAATGTTTCACAGCTTTTTTTTTATTAGCAATACCAAGATAACTTATTGAAGCATTTTTAGTATTGTTTTACATTCCATTCATAAATGACCTAACTTGTAACTCAGCATACAGCACACGGAAAGATAGGGGTTGACACTTATGCAGGAAACTACAATTATGATAACTTACATGCCTTCATTACCAGGAACACCTTAATATATCTTCTAATTATTTCAACAACAGTCTATTCCAAAGCACAGGATAACCCGGTACACGTTTACACATTTTGCTTAGGTCGCCGTTTCTACGTTGTGACTGTCAGAGTGCTGCTTGTTGGGGGTTTACTGTCACCTGTTCCTGGATAATACGACGACCTGACACAATATTAAACTAGCAATATTTCTGCTTAAATACTATGGAGAAAGATAATCACTGCACTTTTCTGTATTCTTCTAAAGTGTTACAAAATACATGACAATCAGACACAGGCCAGGAACGCTGACGAGACTAGTGTGGGGCCCGGCCCTGTGAGCTCAGGTGAGCTGGCAGGACACGCACACTGCCCCCAGTCAGGTTTTCATTGACCCAGGAACCTGCCACCCACCAGGATTTGTCAGTCGGGGTCTGTGACATGGAGTGAATCTCCTTGCTCACGCAGGTTACTAAGCCTCTGCATCTACTACTACTGGGAAATATCTGGGGGCAATGTTTCCAGCCACTCTTGACTCTACAAAGATTGCAGGCTGGTGTGCTGTGTGCACACACATACCTGTGCCGGCAGGAATCATTTACTCGAGACATATATGTGTATACGTTCTTCTGTTGGCTTTGCACGGTTAACAAGCTGCAGATAAACCACGAAGGAGCACGGACAGACAAGGGGAAGTCCAGACAGAGTGACTAGGACATGGGGTGTCACTTACCTGAAAGAAAACATGTAGATTTATTAATCCAGATACGGTTTGGGGCTAGAGGTGTGTGGAAGTGAGGGCAGGGTCATAGTCCCTACAGTTTAATAGAACAGATGACAATAGAGGAATACTTATAATACCTGGTCTTTCTGGCTCTGGCTAATGCAGGACTAGGCTACATGATTCAAGCAGGCTAGCAATTAGGTATAGAGGTATTATTTATCAGCACTAAGTAATAGGACATAGTTATTACCTTATTCGAAACTTGAGTTTTGCATCTAACATCTGAAAAAAAAAGAAGGAAGGAAGGAAGGAAGGAAGGAAGGAAAGAAGGAAGGAAAGAAGGAAGGAAAGAAGGAAGGAAGAAGCATCCTGATTCTTTCTGCAGCTGACATGTGACCTGATTCTAGACAGATGACTGTCATTTCCAGTCATCACTGCCATTCAGGCAGATGTCAATGCTTTAGCCCAGGCCTCTATCCCCACTGTCACACACCGGGTTCCACCAGCACGTGTCTGTTCTGACTCGTCCTCACTGTCCTCCCTGATCCCAATCTTAACTCGTTATCAAAGGAGGGAAAATACAGATTTCTTTCTTTCTTCCTTTTTTTTTTTTAACAAAAACACTTGGCTGCGATTCCTTGGTTTCATGCAATCCCCAAAGAAATATGGACACAGCCACCAAGATGAACTCTACCAGACTTTTATCCTATTTCAGAAGCAATGTTGATTCAGACAGTAGCTTCTGGAGCCAAAACGATGCAGCAAAAGGCAAGAAACATAAACAAGGCTAAATGTCACCAGTGTTTGCCGACTCACAGACACCATCCATTTGTTTGTTCTGAAATGACGAGCGGACCATTTGGCAAACACGACGGCATCCCCACAACAGTTCTGTCATCCTGCCGTGCAAGCGACATCACACCAGTCCCATTCCGTTTCATTTAAAAAGAGGGAAGGAGAGGGGAAGAATGCGGTGGGGTTTGGAGGAAAGAGCTCATCAGAGGGGCTGTCTCTTTGTCAGGCATGGCACTGCCATGCAGCCCTGGGTGAGGGCAGAGGAGAGCCTCGCCAGAGTGCCGACATCGGCAGGAGAGCCACCTGGGAGCAGTCCCATCAGTCAGACACAGACTCTCTATAGTTAGCTAGGAGGTTCCCAACAGGGCCAGATAAGCACAGGGAGGTAGTGCTTTCCAGGACCTTGGGAGGCTCTGTCCTCGGGTTTTGCAGTAGGTCAAATAGCCCTTCCTACAGGGAAAACACTATGCCAAGGAATGGACTGAGGAATAGGCTGAGACAAATCTAAAAATGATCAAACTGGGTGAGGACAGAGAGGGGAGCAGAATGCCTGGCCCAGCCTCTGAAGGCAGTCGTGTGCTCCGGACTCCTTAGGCGGTCAGCAAAGCACCACAGCACTGGATAGGGCAGTAAGCCCACCCCCCAACACCTCCGTTCCTTCTACTCCCTGGCATCTCACCCTTCACAGGATTGACTGGATTTTGTTTAGGCATCCACACACTTTGCAGAATGGGATTTTGTGGTTATTGTCCAGTGTCATTTCCCTAATGGCACCTACTAGGTTCAGGGACACAGCATGCATCAACTACCACCGGCAATGCATCGTGACCCATGCTCAGGTGTCTGCATGCCTTATATTTGACATGCGTGGTGCTTCGTGGACCAACAACAGCTACTGTACTGGCTAATTTTATGTCAGTTTGACACAGGCTAGATTCATCTGCGAGGAGGGAACCCCAATTGAGAAAATGTCTCCATAAGATTTGACTGTAGGCAAGCCTGTAGAACGTTTTACTAATCAGTGATTGATGGGAGAAGGCCAGCCCATTGTGGGTGGTGCCATCCCTGGGCTTGTAGTCCTTCCTGAGTGCTAAAAGAACACAGGCTGAGTAAGCCATTAGGAGTGACCCAGTAAGCAGCACCCTCCATGGCCTCTGCATCAGCTCCTGCCTCCAGGTTTCTGCCCTGCTTGAGGTCCCGCACTGACTTCACTCCATGATAGACTGTTACCTGGACATGTAATTCAAGTAAACCCTTCTTCCCTAAGTTGCTGTTTGGTCATGGTGTTTCATCGCAGCAACAGAAACCCTAACTAGCACAGCTGCCTGGCCAAAGACCTTAGCCAGCTCTAAAAAAAAAAAAAAAAAAAAAAAAAAGACAAGGAGAAGAACTTATTATCTTATGCCCTAAGCACCTGTTTTATATCTGGAACTGAACTGAGTTCAAAAAAGAAATGGTAGCCGCTGGGCTGGTAACATCATAGAGGTGAATTTCCCATCCACTGACTATGGCGTGGGGCCATGAGGAAACAAAACTCCCCATCACACTGATGCCATCTTAGTGCTAAAGGGACAAAGACTTGGGGATGTAGCATCGCCTCGTCGCTGCACCTTCTGGTGGGCACTCATCTTACTGAGGCATCTGCCCCAGGCTCTTAGCTGTTTGGCATCTTCCTTCCTCCCTGTACTTCTGTCTGTGGAGAGCCAGCT
This sequence comes from Myodes glareolus, assembly GCF_982192425.1. Classification (NCBI taxonomy): domain Eukaryota; kingdom Metazoa; phylum Chordata; class Mammalia; order Rodentia; family Cricetidae; genus Myodes; species Myodes glareolus. The sequence goes on along the minus strand of NC_142026.1, from coordinate 51,144,278 downwards.
GCGTAGGGCTAAGTCGCAGCCATTGCGTCTCTTCTGCCTGTGGTGGTGTGAGGGGATGGGAAGGGGTACCCCTCTGGAGGTCCTCACATGCACACGGCCTCCTCTGGAAGGTCTACTTGGCATTGGCTGGTGGGAGTCCTGCCTGCATCATCTCTCTGTCCACCAGAACAGTGGAGGGCAGGCTTCTCCATCTCTGACTCTGGCAACGACCCAGGAACGTCCCTCCTCGCACGAGAGCCTGTCCACTTCCAGCCTGCCCCTTGCTTTAGCTCATAAACTTTCATTGGTACTCAGTCACACCGGCTACGGCTTCTTTATTGCTATCATGCACAGCGGAGTCGAAATAAGAGGGTGCTCCTGGCTTGTTGGCTTGGAAAGAGTGACCCTCAACCCTTCAGAAGATACAAGCTGACCTTTGGCTCTAGGGTGCATGGCTGAAAGATGGGTTCTGACTGCCAATGCAGAGAAATCACGGTGGGGCAGAAGTCACCTCTGAAGACAATGTGGTTTGGTTACTGTGTCTCGTCACGTCATACATTTTAGAACACATGGTGGAGCGAGATCTTGATGCCGCTGCTTTGGTGTGGGAGGCAGGGCGCCAGTCTCTCATCTTTGCGAAGTGCAGTGGGCTTTCCTTCCACAATTTGGGTTGAGGCAGTTTTGGAATTCGCTGAGAACAAGGCATTGGGAATACTGGAGCTACTCCTGTGTGATGGCCCTGCCTTCCCACTGACTCCTCCCGCCCATGGGGATATGGCGTGGGCTGACAGCTACTGCACACAGGGTCTCAGCACCACCATCGACAGGCTGATGGATCCTCCACCTGGGGCTGACCTTCCTCGAGTGGTAGCAATTCCAGGCCAGAGTTCAGGGTAAAGGAACTGTGGGGTTTTTTTCCCCCTTTCAGCCCCTTAACCTGACAAGAATTTCACTTCATCAGGCCTAGCCCCCAGGGCTCAGAAAGGGACAGAGAAAATCACATTTGAAAAAGGCAAGAGAAATTTCAGGCAGCTCTGACTGGTTGCCTCAGTTTCAAAAGGCAAGGTTCGGGGTGGCCCAGTTGGTCCCACTCCCCCACACAAGCCCTGGGGTGAAGTGTGGTCTTTAGTGTTTCTATGTAGCGATCTCCAGGTGCTCTGTAGACTGACTGCACTATGTGCATGCCTCGGGTTGTGCCTCCCACACCCTCCTGGTTCTCTCAGCAACATTTCCACAGTGGCTCCTCAGGCTGGACAAGGAACCTGTCTACCCTGCCTGCCAGTGGACAGACATAGCTCTATGGCCTCACTTGCCCCCTTATTCAAAAATGGTGTGAAGCCTGCTCCATTGCAAAGCTGACGTTAGATCCACTATGATGATATGCAGGCCACAGCAAAGCTCTCTGGTGGCACATCTTTGCCTGGCTTACACTGTACAACAGAATAAGGCCGTGTGGGGCATGCCTGGCTCCCAAAAGTCACCTTCAGCAGCTAAAATTTTGGCCAGAATAGGATGTCATGCGATGAGATCAGACCAGTGGGATCTGACCCTCTCTAATAGCAACTTAGCAAACTGCTCTCCAGCTGATTCTGAGATGACTCGGGATCTCCCATAGGATCGTCTAGAACAAGTCCCTGACACACTGACACACCAGCCTCGAAGCAATGTTCTTTTGAAAAGTTACCATCTTACCCTCTATACGGGCGCTGCTCTAGGACTCTCATCACCCAAAAGGATGGAGTAGCCTCTTCGTCAGCTTGCTTTCCTGCACCCAAGTCAGAACTTATTAGCTATAAATGGCGAAGGCACAGTGGCCAGGACCTCTGGTCTAAGCACCTGGGGACTTAGGACCAAAGTCTCAAGGTTAACAAGCGACAGACAGTAGTTGGCGTTATTGCCTGGGTGAACAACGCCCATCACACAGTCTTACATACAGGCAGGAGAAAAGACACGTTCTCTGATTTGCCGGTGGGTTCAAGAGGGGTTCCTGATTCTGTGGGGGTCTACGTGACGCAGGCAAAGATTTTACAGATTGTTTTTCAAGTACTTTTACATCATGGAAGAAGAGAATTCTTCCTTATACAGAAGACTTGTGAATTCCAGCCACCAGAGTTTCTAGGGCATCCAAGTGGGATTCTAGGCGTACCGAACAGAAGAAATGAGGTTCTAAACTTAGAGATAAGCAATCTGGAAATAAGGCATAGATTTGGCAGAGCCACGAGGAAGCCCAGCTGCTGGCTGGCCGGACCTGTCTGCAAAGCCACTTTGAGGCAGAGAAGAAATAAAGGTGGGGATAATTTAGAGCCCAAGCCTTGAAGCCGGTGGTAGTGTAAGCAATATGCAACATATTACATATGCAAACTTACAATATGTAAACTGTCTCAAGCAAGAGAGAAGACTAGACCGAAGAAGGGAAGAGTCCAGTTGTTTCCCTCTGAAACACCCACTCTCAGCCAGGGTGACTACTGCTCTCCTGGGTTCTAGGGTACCACCACACCCAGCAAGGATATGAGAGTATAGTTAAATATGCTGTGCCTGATGCCTGGGGACCAGAAGACAGGAAGAGACATCCCATCTTCCACCAAACCACAGAAGATGAGAAGCTTCTAGAAGAAATGGGGGCCGACTGAAATACAGGAGTGATGCTCTCTGGAAACAGGCAGCCAGTGGCCACAATGAGCTTTGGGAGAGTACAAGGAGCTGGACCCTTGGCTGGAGGAGTCACCAGGAAGCTTTCAGTGGCCCAAATGTCTTCATGCACTTCAAAAGAGAGGGGCTGTGGCTTGAACCCTAGGGTCTGTTGCCTAAGTACTAACAACTTGGATGAACAGTGTTTTGCATAGGCCACGGAAATGTTATATGAGTGGTGTGAGCTAATGTCTAGGGAGGGGTTAGAAACTCCTGCCAGCTCTGCGAAATCTCAGGAGACCCAGCATCTCTCTACCCCATGTTGCCCCCTCCACCCGCTGCCTGATGCAAAAGGACACCACTGGACAAGCTTCCTCAAGGCAGGCAGCCTTTCTTCCACACTGATAGGAAGATGAGAAAATTAATGGGGGTAATATGAGCTCATTTCAATAATAATGAGCTTATGCACATGCCAGGTTTTGATCTTTTCTGATGCGTGGATTCCTGGCAGGAATCATGGTCCTACGTAGGTAATTGAAAGAACTGAAAATAGACTTTTAAAAATCCTCAAACAACAACAACAACAATAATAATACTCATTAAACCACTGCAACCAAACTTTAAAAGAACAATAAAAGAAAAAGATTTAAATACCATTCTCTTTGGAAGGAAGTGGGACTACTGGGCAGACATAAATCCCTTCCCTTCTTTTAAATGTTGTTTTTAACAGCTTCAAGAGTAATGAATTGCACACGGTTAAAAATAGATCCAGGGTACTGGCTAATGGGGCCGTGTGAATCATTCAGTATAGAGAACCATCAATATTTTTTTTTGAGCTGTCATAAATCCATTTAGTGATTTTTGACAATTCAAAAAGGTATTTCTGACTGCTTGATCCACTTCTTAGTGAATTAGGGAATGACAGAAAAACAAAAAGAAATTTATCGATTTAGATTATAAACAGCCTAGCTTTATGTTTTCCGCTCGGTGCTGAAGGAAACAGGATGCTGAGGTTTGCAAATGCTCCCTTGTGTCCAGCCTTCCCTCTTTTCCTCTCTTTCTTCCTTCCACAGAAGAAGGGTAAAATCTCTGAAATTCATTCATAAATTAGATGGTACAGCCCACACTACTTGTCTATCGTGGGAATTCGGGGGTGGGGGGTTTACAGGGAACAATGCATGGAGCTGCTCTTTGCAGACCTGATTTCTACACACGAACACCTGGGTGCCAACGACATGATGCTGATCCTCCCTGCCCATCCCAATATCTGTTTGATCCAACTCCGCTGTAGGACTGTGCTTTGTAAAATCTGGAATGACTACGGGGTAACAATATTCTTGAAGGAGGGAAAAAGGTGTTGATTCACGAGATCAGACAGGACGACAGGCAGGTTAGACAGACAGACACAGACAGAAGGCAACAACAGCAGAAGGCCAAAGTCACAGTAACTGCCATTTGACATGTCGCAGGTGAGTCACAGACATCCCAAAGCCATCTCCCCGAATTGGAGACAGTCCCTTGCCACACTGTTAGTGTGGTGATTTGGAGACAGTCCCTTGCCACACTATTAGTGTTGTGATTTTAGTATCCTCTAAGTCAATAAAAGGAACATAGGGGAAGTAGATCATGGCAAAGCAATACACGATTCTCTTTAGGCATCTTTTTTTTTTTTTTGAATGAGTTAAAATATGGGGAAGTTCACAAGTCACCACATCTGTTTGGTTTTTGCTTTATTTTTTTTTAAGGTGAATTTTCTTTCCCTCCCCAACTTATGGATGAAAAATGAGAGGAGAGCTCACACTCTGATACTGTCTCCTTCCCATGCCTCTGTACAGGCATTACACAGAAAGCTGGACCCCCAAAATAATGAAACTTGACTTTCGTGATTGTCTACACTGACTATATAGCACTGTTTTTTAAGGTTCAGTTTAAAATTTGCTAATGGGTACATCAATCCCCTTTTGTTGTCACTGTTGTTGGTTTTCTTTTTTTTTTTAAATGCACAATTTAGCAGTGATGTTTTGGGGGAAATGAACTGAAGGAAGAGGATTCTAAAACTTACCACACAAGTCTGGCCTCTTGATACATCCAGAATTTGCTGTGCTGCTTGCAAGCCCGTTAAAGGCTGCTAAGCCATCGGCGCTGTAGGCCCTGAGGACCGACAACATGCTCATGGGTTTCTCCAGCCCCGGGGGACCCCGCTCCGGCTTTGGCAGCCCTGCTGAGGGGTCCTGGGCAGGAAGGAGGCCTGGGTTGTGCCACTGTTCCTCTGATGGTGGGGCTAAAGGTGAGACCAGTCCCTGGATGGGCTGCGAGGCGCCTGGGGGCAGCAGGTTGTCACTACCCTCGTTGCTGCCATCCTTGCTGAGAGCAGACAGTGGCTTGCTCATCATTTCTGGTTCGGTGTCAATCTCCTCATCCTCATTGTTTTCTCCCTTGGAGGAGTCCATGTCCTCGGAGGAGGCGATATCCGAGAGATCATCAGCAGGGTTTTTGTTTGTGGTTTCCGAGATCAGGAGAGGGGCATCCTCTTCCAGGTGGGTTTTCCCATCAGGATTCTTGTTGGAGCAGGAGCCAGGGGCCCCTGAGCCAACCATAGTGGGGTAAACACCAAATTGTTTGTAGAAGTCAGACGGAAAGGTACAAAAGGCAGGGTCCATGTGACTGGGCCACTGGCCACTCTTCTGGTCCCCTAGAGTCTCTTTTGCCGGCCCTTGGGCCATCTTCTCAGGAGCAGAGTCTAGAGCGCCGACAGCGCTAGACAGGGCCATCTCTTTGTTTGATTGTATGGAGGGCAAGACGGAGACCTTGCTGGCCTCCCGTGCCTGCTCTTTGCAGCCAACTGCCACCCCTGTGGGGTGGTCCTTGCGCTTTGCTTTGCCTAGGTGGTTGGCCTGGAGGTGAAGGGCCATAAGCTCCATGGAGGATGTGGTAAAAGCACAAAACAAGCAGCCGTGCCATGCAATGCTATCTTGCATGGTCACGGAGGAGCCAGGGAGCGTGGTGGCATCTGGCCGCACAGATAAGTCCAGAGGCTCATACTGAGATTTCTCAGACTTCCTCTGGGAGGGCTTCCCGCTGGCTCTCTCCTCTCCACCATCCGTGGCGTGGGCTTTCATGGCATGGACATCAGATGGGACTTTCTCTTTTGTGTCTTTCTTCTTCAGAGAGCCGAGGACAAAACTGTCCATGAAAGCCTGCAGGGACCCTTGGAAATTTACACCATTGCTCACGATGCTTTGATAAGCCCTTCCTATCTCTGAGAAGTGGGCGCTTTTGGAAGGAAGGTCGGAGCCTTTTAGGGCATCCGAAGACAGCTCTGAGGACATGCCAGTGGCCTGCCCTGCGTGATCTCCGGAGGAGAGCATGCCCGATGTCCACTGCTGAGAGGCAGGACCACCTCGGAAGTCGATTCCGGGGAGACCCTTCAAAGCCCCCCGCAGGATGTCTGGCCTGATGAACAACGGCGCTTTGCTGGGGGTCTCATCTTTGTGCTCTTGGTTCGGGGGCTGTCCTGACAGTGGCCCGGCTCCATTCTGTCGCTCCCGATGGTGTCGCTCCAGGTGATACTTCAGGGATGCTGACTGCGTGCCAGCGTAGTCACAGTGAGGACACTTGTAGGGTTTCTCACCTGCAAGATAGCGATGGAAGAGAAAACCAAGTGTTTATCTCATCTTTGGGGTGCAGAACAAGGCTAGAAGGATCAACATTTGTTCTTTGAGACAAAGCAGCCCAAACTAATAATTAGCTAGAGAACGACTGTTTTTTAATAGAAGAATAATTTGTGCTCTTAAGCTTTTTTAATGATTTTGTACCATTGGGGACTATTGAGGGATGACACACTATCTACACACAATTAGCTATCTTTTTCTTTATCTAACATGTGAGAACGACTGTAGATTTAAAGGCTATGATTATGAAAATTAAGCATAATAATTTCGACCACAGTGATCATTAAAAGTAGAAGTTTAAAGAGACGGAGTATGTAACAAATGAGTGGCTTCGAATATTTTGTGTATACAAGAGCGCTAGAATTTGTTTAAATTATACACATGGAAACCATTTTTAAACCTAAAAATTCTATGGCACTGTTACGCAAGACTGAAATGAATGATTTAAGCCTTGCTCCACAGTAAATCATGGATATAATTAGCAAATGGCATTCCGCACAAGCAATTCATCATTATTTGGAGGGCACCATTCCAGACGGGCTCTGATATCTGCAGACCTACTGCATTGTCTCTAAATAAAGAACTATAAATACCGATTCTATAAAATATTAATATCATTACAGTGCACTGTGATGGCGGGATGTAAAGACATATTGTTAAGATGAAAAGCAGCCGATAAAACTTAAGAGAAAAAGGAGTAATAAAAGGCACCGAGTATATTTAGTTTCTGGATTTGAAATTAACATTATCTGCTGGTCTTTGTCGAGCCCAGAATTTGTACTAATGGCAGTGCTGACGCTGAGGTAGTAAGCTGTGTAATTTACCTGTAATGGGCGCTTGCTGAAGAACAAAAATAGCTTTAAAGTGTGTTTTGGAACATATAAGATTATTTTCATGAATTAAATATTTGAATCCAACACCCAACTTCCATTGTTCTTTGTGTGATGAAGAGAGAGCCCCTTAACAGACAGCTTACATGGAGGGCAGAGGAGGATGCACAATGAATGTGGATTTAAACGCATCCCAAGAACTTGCAGGCTAGACTGGCTCTTTTCTAGACTCTGCCTCCAGAGTCTGCCCTCTCTGGGGAGGAGAGGAGTGGGATCATAGCTTTTAGCTCACAGTTGTCTGTAAAAGTTTACACTAATTGCTCCTAGGAAGCCCCTACCCCGCCACACACAAACACGCCCATCTTGTCACCTTGTCCTGTGTACTATTGTCAAACATCTAGAAAGCCAGACAATTGCTCATGAGGGAAGGAGCTCTGAAGACATTTCACTGCCTCTAATCTTGGGAGTATCAGGCAGAGATTCCCAGTTCTCACAGCAGAGGGTGTTCTGGGGTACTAACAGCCCAGGTGCTGAACAGGAGACAGCATGTGGACTATGTGCTTGAGCTAAGGGACACTCCACCTGCCACATTCCGATGAGGGCACCAAGAGCTCTTAATGCATACCACGAGCAGCTGGGGCCTCCCTGGCTACTTCTGCGCCCTTGGGGTCTACTTTCACCACAGCTGTCTCGGCTACATCAAAACTGTAAGCATGGGGCTGGAGATATGGCTCAGCAGTTAAAGAGCCCTGGCTGTTCTCCCAGGGGGCCTGGGTTAAGTTCCCAGAATCCACACAGTGGCTCACAGTCATCTGTAACTCTAGTTCCAGATGATCCAGGGCTCTCTTCTGGCCTCTGTGGGCATTGCATGCACATGGCGCACAGACATACATGCAGACAGACACTCATATAGGCAAAATGAAAATAAATCTTAAAAACAAACTGTAGGCATAAAGAGGTAGACTTTACATCTATAAGGACCATTTCCCTACTTTGAGATTCAGGCACCCTAAGGCACTGCTGACGGGCAGGGGACTGTTGGCACCTGATCAGCTGATGACCCAGTTGACCCTATCTGCCTGAGCCTAGTGGCTAGGTCCAGTGAGGGGACAGGCATGGAACACATGTCTGGAATCCGGGAACCTGACTGACAGGTCAGTGCAGCCTGGGTAGGAGGGCGTAGCAAGCAGACAGCCACAGAGCTGAGAAGGGCAGGCACTTGAGATGCTCAGGCTGTTCTTCATAAAAGCACCTAGAAGTGGCTGTGTGCATCTGACGGAGGGTCTATAGACAAAGCATGACGGGACGACGCAGCTCTGACTCAGGCCTGAGGTGGGCAGGGCAGGACCACAGGGATGTACAGAGGATGTGTGTTTATACTTCCCGGGGCTGCATGTTTGAACTGCATACTGGGGTGTTGGTTCTCAGTCCACCCTGTGCAAGACAAACAGCAGGGAGTCAGGGAAGGCACCAGTGCCGGGTCCCGAGGTCTGGGATGGGGACCAGAGGTTGGCATTTGCACAAAGCGTCACTTGTATGTAATTCTGGCGTGTATACTTACTGTAACAACTCTGCAAAAACCAACATGGGGCTGCCTGGGGTGCTTTAACAGGAGCTGATATCTGTCTCTCTCACCCTGTTCTGAACTAAGAGGCCTAAAAATATCAGCAAGGTTCTTAATCTTTCCAAATCCCTTAGGAGCCCCCTGCATCGTCTGTGTGGGGATCATGGTATAACTCCCCGAGAAACATCCCCAAGGTGAGATTTCTGACAGGACAAGCTTTGCACGGAAGACAAGCTAGACCCCATAAGGTATTTGGAGAGGTTGAAATGGAGACGGGATGCCCCACCTTTCTGTGCTCCACTGGACATGGGGTCCTGTCTTGGGACATTTGCATTCTCAGCCTGTAATGTGAGATTTTAGAGCACGTGTCCCTTGAGGCCTTGTCATCATTCTCAACTCACATCATGTGTTACACTAAGCCCCCCAAAGAGGCCAGAGACCCATATGCACACACCTATCCAGAAATGTGCATATTTGAATGAATGAATGAATGAATGCACAAAGGAGCACCTCCGACTTCAGAGCATTCTTGCTGGCCCTAGGAACTGAAGGGTTTCCTCTTGAATTTTCTTTTAGATCTACTTTATTCTCTCTCTCTCTCTCTCTCTCTCTCTCTCTCTCTCTCTCTCTCTCTCTCTGAGTGTGTGTGTGTGTGTGTGTGTGTGTGTGTGTGAGAGAGAGAGAGAGAGAGAGAGAGAGAGAGAGAGAGAGAGAGGAGAGAGAGAGAGAGAGGTGGGGGAATTGATTACAGGCAGTTTTGAGCTGCCATGAGAGTGGTGGGAACAGAAAACTTGGGACTTCCGAAACAGCAGCAAGCACTCTTAGCCACTTAGCCATCTCTCTAGCCCCTTCCTCTGGATTTTCAGGGGCTGTTTTGGCTACACAGGTTCAGGAAGCCCTCCCTCCACCCTTGCCCTCTGTGGTGCTGTCTTTCCCACTCTGTGCATCGCTATAATCTGACTGGTCCTGAAGGGTTTGTGCTTGGGCGGTCACTTCCTGCAAGTACTCCAGAGTGATGAAGGGGTAAACCTTAAAGACAAAAAGCCTCTTGGTTTAAGGTTTTTCATAGTTTTTAAGTGGTTTGAAAACCCTTATCCCCTAACCCTCCGATGTGCTGATTTCTCTTCTGCTTCCTGGACTTCCAGAGAGAGGCGTAGCCTGAAGGGTGATGTTCTGGCCAGGCAGACCTGGGAGATGGTAGTGATGTGTCATGAGGAGAGCTTTATGTCCCACTGGGAGCATCACAGCTGTTTCCCATGCATTCTTTCCCCAAAGGATGCATTTGGGCGTGCTCAGGAGGCAAACTTTGCACAACATTGGCCTGGATGGAGCCGGGTAAGACATGATAAGGAAATTGTATCAGCAAATTTAGCAGCTTGGAGGAATGGTCGAGGTCCCTCCTCTGTTTGGCTAGCAAGCAAATGCTGAGTCCACCTGTACTGAACAGCTTCATGGTTAAAGTCACTGCATCTGGACACATTCTTCCAGGCTAGCACTCTGGGCTGACCATGACAAGCCTCACGCTGCAGACATGGACAGAATTCTGCAAGGAGCCAGGCAGTGGGTTCACCCAGTTGCTCCCAACTAAGGTCTGACTCTGTCGGAGACTTGGACAGTCATTCCCTGTGCAGCTGGGTGGCACAGGTAACCTCGGACCTTGTCAGCAGCTCTGTCTACTTGAATGATTGGCCACTTAAGCCACAAAATGAGTCTAACTCTCCTAGGGGAATCCCTCAGACTGCCTCAGGCTTTGCTGGGGTTGTGAGTCCTCCAGTCACCTCCATGATCAGTCCCGGCATCTGCTTGCTGGAGCAGCCACAAACTCGTGCAAATCACCAGCACACGAAACAGAGGGGAGCGGGGAATGAAAGCTTCCACTCAGCTTTAACTCTGAGAGAGCCCCGAATCTCTGATCGTCTAAGAGAATTCTCCTATCCAGATGCCCACATACCTACCTCCATATATACTACCATCTCACTTTAGACCTTCAGACACTCAGAGGGCAATGGTACCCTGGCTTGAAGAATGGGTCTAGTGAGGAGGCTAGTTCAAAACCTGTGCCTTAGTACAAGGATATCCAAGATTAGGCTGTTCACACACTGGAGGAAGAAGGTAAGAGCATTAATGATCCTCTCACGATATTTTTAAAGGAATGCAATGTAGGCCATACAGTATATTTCTAGAAAAGAGTTCGGCTAGAAAAGACATAATACATTTAAAAAAAAAAAGTTAATTTGGTTCATCATTTTGGTGGACTAATGAACATATCGGAAACATCTTAGAATTAAGTTAACTTCTCACCAATGTGTAGCATGAAATATATATTCAATTTTGGAATCTCATTGATTCCTAATCATTAGACTGTAGGCTTTCAGAAATATGTGACCAGGTGATGGACTAACCACTTCTTTGTACCTATTTTTTTCCATAGTTGGATTTAATTTCTTTTAATACAAGTTCTCTCTGTGTAGCCCACGTTGGCCTTGAACTCATGATACTCCTGCCTCAGCCCCTGAGTGCTGGAATGACAGATGTACACAACTATACCCAGAATAATTCACACACACACACACACACACACACACACACACACACACTAAAAATACACCCAGATACTTTTACTTTTCTCAACTACTTTGCACCTGGGAGTTCCACAAGAACTTGAGCTATTTTGGAACTATTCAAAATAAGCTTCTAATAATACCTCTCCAAAATAATAAACACATACATATACACACACATACACATATCCATACACACATACATACACACATATATACATATACACATACATACATATACACATACATACATACACATATCCATACACACATATATACACACACACATATTCATGGCACTCTCTTTGGAAACCCTTTATTATTCTTTTAAGAAGTGATTTGTGTGCCTGACTTTTTTTTTTTTTGGTTAAATCTCTAAAAGTGTTTCTACTTTGAAATTGAGTAACTGAATATTCTCCAGAATTGCGACCTCTTTTGGATATTTATTTAGTCTTCTTACATGTCTTTACTTAGTTAATACCGGGAGAGATAAATACGGTGTTGCCTTTGCAGCGAAGCTTCAGTACATTAATATAAATTGTACACTAATTCCCCCAAAGCATATATACGTTGTAAACCTGAAGACTTTTCACACAGCTGCTTATTGCTAAACACTGCCTTGTCCAGAAGGGGACAATCTGTGTCTCTAATTGCTGTCACTGAAGCCGAGATTCATTATGTGACTTTCCCATTAAAATGTGAGCATTAATTTGTATAATGAAATATCACCCACTGCAGTGTTCATTAGCCATGCCCTACTGTATACGCCACATTGTTAGCTACCTAGAAACTGTAGTTAATTTCACTAATGGATATTTCCCTACTTAGTGTTTGCTAGAAAATTTATACTGTAACATTACCTCTTAAACTTTTAAGGAAATTTAAATTCAATCAATTATTTTCCACAAAAGTTTGGGATGTCATTAAAGGCAGGAAGAGCAGCCATGAGGGACGAGAGAGGAACAAAATGGGCTTTTAGTTTGTCTTAGAGATAGAAACGCTGCACTTTAGATCCAAACAAAAAGAAAAAAAGAGGGGCTATCTCCTTTTGGAGACAATGTTCCTCTTTCCTATTGCGGCTCAGATGACGGTTCTGGGATGAAGGATGACAGCAGACACTCCCCTGTTGGAGGAGGCGACAGAAAGCACAGCCCCGTCTAATCCAACTTGTTCTGGGACAGGTGTTCATGGAACTTTCTGTGTGTGTAGTGCGTCACAGCAGCTGGCTAGCCCATGCAGCCAAAGGCAGATGAAAGCCACCTAGGAGGCGGCACTCAGGACGCCACTGGGACAGCAGCTTCCATTACCATCCTGGGAGGAGATAGCATGCTCACTGGCAGTTATCTTGTCCTGCAACTTCTTCCACGGATTGAGCCCCTGAAGAGCCTCCAGGGGCCATTCCCCAGCCTCATACTTCCCTATGCTTATTGTGCTGGTGGAGAAACTGAAGCATAGCACAAGGGGTCAAGGAGCCCTGGCCTGGTCCCAGTCTGGGCCGGGAGTAGCAGAGAGGCTGGATGTCTCGCACGCGCTTCCCTGTTAGGTTACTTGGGGGTGGCAGCCACACCACACACGTGCCTATAAGCCACTTCCTGCTCTCCTGCAGGCGGTGGTGTAGGCACGCTCTGTCAAATAAAGGTCACAGTAACTCCCTAAAGCGAGCATGAAATTCAAGCAGCGAGTAATATCAGTTCAGAGCACTGGGCGAAGGGACAGTTTTAGAATACGACAGTTCTGGAAAACAGGCCACTTTAGCCCGGTTGAGAGCATCAAATCACTGACCCTCAGTTTCCTTTCCTACAACAGGGTAGTAGGAAGAATCCTGGCCACCAACTTGCTGGGAGACTCAGTAGCAAAGTTGTGTGCAGAGCTAAGCACTGGGTCCTACATGGGAGGCTCAAGGAGTGTACCAGCTAGTGGCTGTCCTGCTGCACAGACAGCCCAGCAGTCCAGCAAGGTGGCCCCCAGATGGCTCTCCTATCCCTGTGGACCTAGCACACTTTGAGGGCCACCAAGGAGAGCTCTCTTACTATCCTCGAAGGTTCTGTGTGAAAGGGAAGCCTCATGCCTCACGACAAAGGATGTTGTCAAGGACAAGGGTGGGGCCTCCCGGTCCCCCAGCCAGCCAGTCTCAGTTGCCATGTCACGGAAGCAGCACCAAGGAAGGCAGCCGTGCTGGCAGGTGTGACGCAGAGACTGAGGCCTAGGCCACCTGACCACAGCTGAGCCCCCTGCAGATGCCCATCCATCCCTGTGAAAAGGTCCCTACTCGGGGATGAGAACCAGCCTGCAAAGCACATCACCACCAGATTAATAAACCGCCCACATAATTTGAGAGGGGAAAGAAACTAATGAGATTTATTTTTAATTAGTTGCTGAACTTTAGGGCCTCCAAGTTTTCGCCAGTGAGGTTGTTGATTGCATTTCTCTGCAATGGTCGTTGCTGCAGCCACAGCTCTTTGATCTGGATCCACATGTATAAGTCAGGATAGCAAAGCCGACTTGTTGGTCCACGGCCCACAAAGAATGGGATGATGCACCCATGGCCCGTTGGGATGGGGGAACATCAGTGGCAAACACAGACCTCCAGGAACCATCAGCACCTCCCAGCCTCCAGCACAAGAAATGGATGTATGTGACCCTTCTGAGTATTTCTCTGGAACCCCATTTCCCAAGGTGGTATTAGGCCAGGAGGCATAGAAAAGAAGGAATGGAATCTGTGTGTACCTGGGACACCTCAGGCTCTGCGATGACAGAAGCCAGTTTCCTAATCATCATATACATAAAGTACTGTACCCTTAATGACGGAGATGCATAATGGCAGATGCATACCAGTCAGCTTCCCCTCCGTGAGAATATCACATGGCAGAGTGGACTTACACGGACCCAGACGGCAGTAGGTCTGTCCCTCCACGAAATCAAGAGACACAGGAAACACAAGATACACCGGACTGCTGTCTGTAATGGCTGTGGCTCAAGGGTAGCACACTAGCACCTGCCTAGCATACGTGAGGCCCTAAGTTCAGTCACTACTACTGAAGGGAAAGGAAGCCAATGACAGTCCTTTAGAGTTCTGAGCATGACTTCTTGTGCTACTGGATGGTAGTGGGTCAGTTTACACTTCTACTGTCATACAAATAAAATATGTGCTTGAAACTACCATTTTACTAGGTGATGGGAGTTTCAGCTCCATTATAATCTTCTCTCCTTAGACAGAGTCCCACTGTATAACCTAAGCTGGCCTTGAAGCTGGCTCACCCCAGACTCATGACATTGCCTCAGCCTTGCCATAATCAACCACCACCTTACAGTCTGGCCCAACAGGGAGTCAGTGTGCAGGGTAGCCTATATAGCCACCACAGACACGGTCTATTTCCCTGAGAACTTTGATTCATGCTCCGTTCAGCCTGTGCTGACTGGATCTGAATTTAAATCATAACCCTTGATCCATAGAAGGGTTGACATAGGTGATCTGGTCATCGAGTCCGAATCAGCCCAGGGTAGCATCTCCCAGAATGGAAGTGCCCCATTCCCCTTCCTCCACGTTGGGTGGCAGGGATGCTGCCTTAACAGGGGGTGGAGGGGACAATCTCTGGGAACTGAGTGAAGCTCCGGACTCCAAAGGTCCTGAAGGTACCTCCCATCACCCCAACCCCCACCCATCTGTCGTAAGCTGGGGTGGGGGGAGGGCCACAGAAATGTCCTAGCTACCTGCAGGCTCTCCTCAGCCCCCAGATGTTCAGAGCCGTCTGAACGCTGCTTCTACTCAGCGCCTCTCTAATAAACAGGTGTTGGGAGAAGAAGAGCAGTAATTAAGTTAATGCAGTGGAGAAAAGAAAGGAAAATGGTTTTTATCAGTCGATGTCACACGATCAAGACTTCTAATAAAGATGGAGTGGGATAGAGAAATACAGAGAATGGTCCCTCCTAGAGCCAAACCAATTAAATCGTATTCATTATACGTTGGATTTTAAATGCCCTCATATGCGTCCCTTACAGGAGGACTTTCAGAGGTGGCACTTGGAAGTGCAGGCTCCTCTTTTCATGGCCTGCTGTCCTCCAGTCATGCCATTTAGAAGCACGGACACCCAAGGGGCAAAGTGGAGGGCATTTTACCCCTGCTCGGCCACATAAGCCCCACGTGAAATCCTGTATTAGCAAGTAACTCGGTTTTGATTGTTTTAATTGTGTGTGTCATCCAGGCTTTCACGTTGCGGCGATGGGTGTTTACCTCCGTGATTTCTAACGTGTAACACTCTCTGCTCGATTCAGACATACGAGTGTAAGCGCTTTTCAACTTCTTTGTTCTTAGATAAAAAGAAAATTGATCTTTATCTGGTCTCCATTCTGCTTTTTTAAACCCAGTAAATGCTGCTTCTGGGGGCAGGGCGGTGGAAATGTGATGTTTCCATGGCTTCTTTCATTTTCTCCCTATGGAGGAAGTTTCTGGAATGCTGCTGCTCCTGGCCCTGTCTTGCTTCTCGGTGTCACAAACTTTGGAAGTCTGTGACATAGACATAGAAAGAAGAAACAAATATGTCTCCAAGTTTAAAACCTTAGGAAGCAGCATCTACCTGCTGCCGTGTGGTTCACCATACTTGCAGAAGCCTCCTCGCCCGGCAGTAGGGTAGGTATGAACCCCACTCTCATCTCCATGGTGACAGGCACCAGGAACTTTTACTGACCCTCTCCCCAGGGCTGTGTGTTCAAGTGAGCTAAAATCAGTTCCAATATATCCCTGGTCTAGTGTCCACTCCCCTGTGCACAGTCAACAGTGGTGCCCCACAGATTGCTTTCATGTCCTGAACATTTCAATGTGCTTTAACTCCCACCCATTTAACTGCTGTCCTCCGATCTCAGGAGGAAGACGAATATGCCGACATTGATATAACCTGAAAGCATCAGGTGTCTGTGCAGATGACAGTGACTACTCCCAGGGAGGCTGGCTACTTCCCCTCCTACATTTACTGCTTCGTTCACTGGGGAATTTGTTTCCTGAGAGCCAGGCTCAGTTGCCCTCCTTGAGACACAGCTGGACAGACAGACAGAAGCCTCTGCTCTCATGAAATTCATACTATAGTCAAGGAGAGAGACAATTACAAAATGCAAATGCTTGAGTGTGCCAGATGGGGTGCGAGCTGTGGAGAGAAGTGAATCAGGAAAATGAAGGGAAGTTGAGCAAGAAGCCAGAGATGCTCAGAGGCCCTCTCCTCTTAGGGAAGGCTGGCCCCAGGAATGCAGCACTTGTAGCCATGCTGAGGCATCTCAGAGTTTCTCATGTCTTCTAGACGTTCCCTATTGGCTTGGCCCTTCCATGCCACCTTATACAGAGCAGGGCTAATAAGAGCAGGGTCACTTTCCAACTCCAGCATTTGTTCTGCCATTCAGCCCCACATGCAAATTCAGTGTGTCCCTCTAACTGGGGAGCTGGCGCAGCCAGTTAAGGCACTTGCTGCTAAGCCTGAGAACCTGAGCTCAATCCCTGGGAGGCACATGGCAGAAGAGAACCAACTCGATTTCCTTCCACGTGCATGCTGTGGTGTGTCCAAGCACATCCACATGCAAATAGATAAATGAATGTATGGAAAATAATTTCAGTAGCCCCGCCCACTTGCCAATGTGTAAGGAACTCTTTCAGGAACAGGGTTACAGGAATAACAATGGTAAAGGTGGGACAAACGATGACCCTCACAAGTCTGAGGTTCTGCTTGGAGGGAGACAATGCCCATCACAAGGAACAGTGGAGCAAAAGCAGGCTTTATCACAACATGTTACATTCATGGCAAAAAATCAGGCAGGGGGTGTGAAGTATCTTCAATAGAGAGAGTGAGAGAAAGGCTCGTATTTGAGGTAAGTCCTGGGTGACTACCTGGAAGGGGAACATTTGAGGTAGAGGCAGTGGCTGTGAGGAGGCCCTACAGCAGGGACAGACGCTCTGCACTGCAGGGAAAGGGAGAAGACAAAGGGTGCCTGATGGTGAGGACGGGGTCAGGAGTGGAGCAGGTTGGACTGCAGCAAAGCCCTTTGGGAGATCAGTGGGACTCACTGCACAGTCTTAAAACGCCCCTCCGTTCCGTTTGGATGTGAATGTCCCACACAGTCTTGGGTGTTTGAACACTTGGTCCCCAGCTGATGGCGCTGTTCTGAAAGGTGGCAGAACCTTTGGAACATAGGGCTTAGCTAGCTGTTGTGGGAGTGGACCTGCTTCTGGCTGGAGATCTCTGCTTACTGCCTGCTGAGGTGGGAGCAAGCTTTCCCCTCCACCGCAGACAGAGCCGTCCTCTATTGTCATTTTCCTTCCAGGAGGGGCTGTAGCCTTTGAACCAGAAGCCAAATCAAGTCTCTCCTCCTTTATATTTATTCTGCTTTGACAGTGAAAAAAGTAACTAGCATGTGACTTTCAATGACTCCCGAGAAACATGCTCCAAGGCTGGTGGGGCTGTGACTATGCTCACCACACCCAGGCTACTACTGGTGAAGAAGTAGTCACCTATCTTCAGGGTTCCTTGGGGTGTCAGATTTGGGGGCACCAGGTAAGCAACCAATTGAGGGCGGTGAGTTCCTCATCTTTTTGATACACACAAGACTTGTATACACTGGTTGTTTCTGCCCGTCTCTGAGCAGAGTTATTGATTCTGTGGGAAATAGAACACAATTATTTTTGAAAATAGATGGCATATTTGTCTATCTTCTGCAGCAGCTCATATTCCAATAGATAAAGTGTCAGGAGAAAAATCAAAGAAAATGGAGGTGTCCATGACTCAGATAGATTTTTTTTATATATATTGGCAATACACAAGCAACTAGCAGAAAGGCTGAAAAGAATAGTTGCCGGGGAACAAGGCAGAGATCTAAAAGGATGGCCTCACTGTAAGAGACTAGTGATCTAGACGAGAGGGGCCAGAGTGGCCCCGCAGCCATCCTCTCTGTTTGGCTGAGAATGCCTCTAGGTTTCTCTTGAGGCAACACGTGGTGAACTACCTAACCACCACGTAAGCACAATGACTCTACCTGTTCAGCCCCAAGGCTGGCCACAGGCCAGTCTGTGCGGTCATTTGAGGCCTTTTCTTAGAGTGGTTGGTCTGCTTGGATTTTGCCACTGACCTAAAAGCAACGGAGCCATCTGAACATGAGCAAAACCTACCAGCCAGAACCAACCTCTCTTTCTTTACACTGCGTGGAGACTGCAGTGGGAAGCCGGGGTGACACACAACGCTGGTGACTCATACGGATGTGTGCTCGGGACTTCGTCTCTAAGTGCTACTCCCTGACACGTGGATACACCTAGATCTCTCTCACCTGTGTGTATCCTCAGGTGGACCTTAAGGTGATGGGAAGTCCGGAAAGTCTTCCCACAGTACGGGCAGTCCTTCATGGCCGAGCCCAGGTTCCTGTCCCGAAGCAGCGCCTGCTGCTGGACGCCGCCGGCGGCTCTCCCGGCCTCCTCGCCGATGTCTGCAGTGGATGAGAAACATTCTCACATCACTTCAGCACATGTCAGGAGTTGTTCGCACCAAAACTGCTAACACCACACAAAGTTAAACATGTCAATACTACACCTGTCTATTTCATTCTTTGAATCTGACAGAATGCTGACAATTCATGTATTTTCTTGTTATTCTCTTAAATTATTTCATCTTTCCTATCATCATTTTAAGCAGCATATGGTACCTTTATATTGAACTGAATTAAACAAGAGAAGAAACAGCTGTGTCAGCAGCTGGTTTGATTTCTTCTTTTTGCTTAGTTCCTATTAAATATTTTTTTTCTAAAAGTTTAAAAATGTGGGCACTGGTGGAATTTGATTAATTCGTAATATAGGCTAGCTAGAAAGTTCACTTCAGGACCAAAAGCACACTTGCAGCTTCGCCAGTCACAAAGGGGGCCGGGACATGTCTCAGCTGACTCCCCGAGACAGGCAGACACCCAGCTATTTTGGGACAGGGAAGAAAATTATCCCAAAGCGATCGCTGCTTCCTTGTGGAGTTGTACCCATCCCTGACTGGTGGAACGGCATGAAAGGAAGAAGAAAACGGATGGAGATGCAGTTCCACAATTAGCCCATGATAAACAGACAGTGACACATTCAAAGCCATGTGCGGAAGCTCAGCTTCCCAATTCCCATAAACTCTGAGCATTGCACTGAAATCTCCACGATTTGAGAAGTCCCTCCGTAAAGTATCAATACAAATTTTCCATCTTGATGTTATTTGTTATGTAGCCCAAATCATTATAAAGTGAAATGAAATTTATATACGGCTGCCCTTTGTACAGAAATGATAGGACATAAGAGTAAATAAAGCTGAAACTATCTAGTCTTTCGGGGTGTGTTATTGCAGTACCCGGAAACTAACATCTACAGAATGGGTCAGGCCTTAAGCATCTGTGCCTTTGAGGAGAGGAGGCAAGAGAACCCTCTCTAGACTCACTTCCCCACAAGTCTCTGGCCTCCTCACAGAGCAGAGGCTGAAGCCTCGCCTCCAATCCCAAGCCCCTGAGACTGGGGATGTCCCGGCCAGGGTTTCCAGCCCACCCTCCAGGCCTTGTGGTAAATTCCACTATAAGAACAAGGGAACCTTCTGAGCTAATGAGCAGATCTGTGAGTTCTGCTGAGCTGAGAATAAAGAAGATTTGTACCTTCCAAGCAATGGAAAATGCAAATTGCTTTTATTCTGCAACATCCATTGCTGGTGTTCTCTGCTAATGGCCAAAAGGGACAGACTTATAGACCATGAACGAGATGAAGGCAAACACACTTAATTCTTATTTGGATGTTGGCTTCAGGCAACTGTGCAAGCGCCCTGGCTTGGAACATCTTTTCTGCATTTGGACCATATGTGAGCAGATCATCACCCCTGAAATGTACAATGAAAGCCTCCTTCCAATCTGATCCTCCCCAACTCTCCTTGTCACTGTTGGAAGATCCATTTGGAGGGTACAATTACTTAGAGGGTTTTGAATTCGTAACTTTTACAAATGCGAGGATTAGGTTTATCCATATCCAGAACTCTTACCCAACGCCTGTCACCTCACTGAGCACCAGATTTATAGGCATTCCAACAAACATGAGAAGCACCCAAAGATGACTTATGGGTAAGAATGAAAAGCTCAGACAGTGTGGCTAAATTGGGCCCCACAGGCCCCACACAATGTCTCCCTGGGAATCATTCACCAACTGGAAGTTGAGTGTTCCAAAGGCTTTCCTTTTGCTATGGTGGGAAAGCAGCCTGGGGTCTTGTGTATGCCAGGTAGCCACACCTCTAATTGTTAAATTGTTTTGCTTTGTTTTGTTTAAGACATTTTTATTTTTTAATGATATATATCTGTGTGCCTGTATATGGGCCTCTACACAAGAAGATCAGAAGAGATCAAGGGATGCCCTGAATCTGGAGTTATGGGCAGCTGTGGGATGCCTGACGTGGGTGCTAGAAATCAAAATCAGGTCCTCTGCAAGAGCAGTATGTGCTTTTAACTGCTGAGCCATCTCTCTGAACCTATGCTTCATTTTCCTCCTTCTTCCTTTTCCCTTCCTTCCTCCCTCCCTCCGTCCCTTTCTTCCTCCCTTCCTTACTCTTTCTTTTTTCTTTTGAGAAAGAATCTTGCCATGTAGCTCAGTCTGGCCTTGAACTCATAATCCTCCTGCCTCAGCCTTCTGAGTACTGGGAAGACTTCCCTGAACCACTGCATGAAGTCCACCCAGATTTGAACACCTCAAATGCCAGCTCCCTTACCTCATCCCTGCACCCCCACCATCCTCATTCCATAACATTGATCCATCTCAAATCACCCACACTTACTTTTTCTAGGATCTTTGAGTCAGTTTAAGAGATGATGAGCCAGATTAAAACTCTGTCAGGTACCACCTGAGACCAGCCATGATGCCCAGAGAGCCCTGACTTAGGTCTGGAGGCCAACACCCGGAGTGGCCTGACTCAGGTCTGGGGGCCAACAGCCACCTTTTAAAATTATAAGCAGGGCTTGAATACCAGGCTGAAGTCAGGCAGGTGCAGGCCTCTGAAGGCAAATTCCTTCAAGCTCTCTTTCCCACGATCCACCCCGGTAGCCTTTTCCTGCAAGGTGCCAGTGTGCAAGAGCAACATGGTAGGCATGGAAGAGAAGCTCTGTTTGTGATGAGGAAGGGCAATTTGTACTGGCGCTTTGGTGAGGACTTGCTCAGACTATTCTAGACAAACATGGGGAGAGGCGATACCCCACTTTGGAAGGCTTTACAGAAGTTGTGATGACCTATGCCTGGCTATATGTCACTCTAAGTGATGGCCCGTATCTGCTTCCCTTTTATCTTTCTATCGTGGATATGTGTGGTCCAATAAAAGGAATAAATTTGTAAGATAAACAGCTTTCTTTGCAGATTTAAGAGTTTAATTTTCACTTTACGCAGAAACAGTTTTCTCCGGGAGGGCCAGCAGGCCTATGGCGTTTACTCTTAAACTAATCCTTCTGGAAAAACAAACTCTGGGCCACAATGAAGGGGAATGGTGGGTGGTCCCAGGAAGTGTCCACAGAGGCAGGAAGCCAAGCGCAAGGAAGTCTGGGAACGTTTCTGCAGTCTCTGCCCAATGCACACACATGGGACTTTGTGGATGAATCCAGTCCAAACTGGTCCTGGAATGGGTGCTAGTGAGCGTGCACATGTTAATCTGCGTTCAACCCCCAAAACCAAGAGTTTTGGAGGACATGAAGCTCCTGATGCCTGATCTGCTCAGAGTACAGGAGTGCTCACAGTGCCCCTCTGCCACTCTGCTGGGCCACATCCAGACCCTGATCCTGCTATACCCCACCAACACTGCATGAAGGACAGCCATGGTGTGGCTGCAGACCTGAAAGCTGTTGCTCCAAAGGCATGACAAAACTGCCTCCATGATCATCTGTCAGACAGGAAGTTAGCAAATGGCTCAAAAGTTTTAAGAGATTTTTAAAATTACACTTGCATATTTGTTTTATAGTGTGTGTGCGTGCCCACAAGTGCACAGACCTGGGGCAATTAGAGTGTAACATGCATGAATTATTAGTCTCTCCCTTCCACCCTGAGTATCAAAACAAGGCTGTCAGACTCTACAGCAGGCACCTTTGACACACTACGCCATCTCAATGGTCCTCAACCTTTATTTCCCTCTCCTTCAGCATGCAGAATTTCTCTTCCCTCCTATAAAACACTTTCCACAAGTGGTCACGAGGACAGGTTTGAATTTGCCATCTGGCCTGCTGTGATCCTCTGGCAAGGACAAACAGTCTTGTCTGCCCCCAACATACTAGCATACCCCTGTCCAGGGTGCATTCTGATGACATCTGTGAGTTCTGTATCATTTCTCAATGCTCTGAAAAGCACAGGGCCGTCTTTTCCAAAGCAATGCCTTACATAAATGCTGCTGCAAATAACATTCCTGAGAGGCACAGGCTTGCTTCCACCAAAGAATTTCAGAAACAGGTATGCTAAGCCACTGACATGAACTGGAAGCTGCATACTGGTTAACACAGGAGACAGAATCACATCATTTCAAGTTGTTTTAGGAGCATGTTTGGGAAAAGCCATCAAGTGACAGACATTCCTCATTTCATCTTCTCAGGGTCAGAAACTATGTCTTCTTTCTTTTGCTTGTTCTAAGCCTCTGGTGGTTGGGTGAGATCAGTCACCGAAGGGACATCAAGCTGTGAGGACGATGCTCCTGCACCTGGAGACCACAGGCCATCCTGCCATCCTTGCCAACAGAACCAACCTGCAGTGCTGCCGATCCAAGGCAAAAACTCAGGAAGTATTTAAACTCTCTGACTTTAAATACAGGCGCGTCAACTTCGCGAAGGGCTGTCTGAAACCAGCCCCGAGGCTGGCTCTCTGTACAACACTCATGATTTTTCATTCAGAGGCACCTTGTGCATGATACTCTTTAAATTTTTGACTTACAAAATGATTTTGAATGTTAAGGGTGGATTTTCCCACAGGTTGCCCTAAAACACCAAGCTTCCTTGATATGTTTGCCAGGGCAGCTCCTAGGAGAGGAGTTGGGGGTGGGGTCTTCCTGTTCTGTACGCTAGATGCCTAGCTGTCCCTAGGCAAGTCCCTCATCCCTCTCTGGCCTCAGTTCTTACCTCCTGTGGTGCTGCAAAGATGCTGGAGGGGCCCCAAGCACACCCCAGGCTGTCTCTGCCCACTGCCTCAATTCATCCACCCTGTCCTCACCCTAGAACAAAATAAGATACTAGGGGTACATCTCGAAGATAAGGGGGAGACTGTGTAAAGGACAACATGTACTTCCTTCTGGTGTACTGTACTTCATGGACTACATTTCCCAACTTCCTTTGTGCTAGGTTGACACCAGGTGACTGGTTCCAGGCAATGAAAAAGAAACATAAGAACAGAACCATGCCAAAGCACCCTAACTCCTTCTCTACCTCAGCACCTTCCTATGCGGGAGTTGAAATGGTAGAATCACAATGTAGGACACCTGGCTGGCCTGGTATGAATGGGAAATAAACTTTAGTGACATTAAGACACAGAGATGGTCTAGATTGACTATGGCTACATCTCAGAAGAGGGGCGGAGAGGGTGTAAGAATGAGAGGACCAGGAAGCCTGCTGTGAGACTGTGTGTCTTCTAGATATGGCAGGGAAGACACTCCTCTGAGATCTCGACAGTGTGGCTGCCTAAACAAGAGCTGAGTAATGACACTGCTTGTTGGCATGCCAACATGGATGGGGGAAACTTCACGAGGTTCCACTCCTAGATGAAAAGACACGGGCAATTAAGAACTGCAGAGGGAGAATTAGTCTTTCCCAGGGATGAGCCCCCAAATGGTTATCCAATACCAAGTGGTCAGTCCTAAAAGCGTATATGTATAAGCAATAGTAAACAGGCCCAGCAGGTTACATTTACACACACACACACACACACACACACACACACCAATAATAGTTAAAGAAAGAGTACAAATTGGAAAGGGAACAGAACAGATGTGGGCATGGAAACATTTGGAGGGAAGAAAGAGAGGATTAGGAAAATGATGTAATTGTATTTTAATTAAATATAAAAAAGCTCAAAGAGAGAGAGAGAGAGAGAGAGAGAGAGAGAGAGAGAGAGAGAGAGAGAATCGGCCAACCTCTTCTGGGTTTATACCAACTTCTGAAGTGGTCCTATAAATCAAAGAATGGGGGGGCAGGGCTTGTTGAATTGTGCCCGTATCATCAGTAAATACCAGGCTGCCTGACCCTTTATACATCTCAGAATACATTTTAGAAAGACTGCTTAAAAATATAGTGATGAGGATGTAGGTGATGAGGATGGGAACGACGTCCTCCCAGTTTCCCCAGTCAGCGCATGTGGGAGCATGGTTTCCCGTGCACATGAGCATGTACTGCTTTATGTCACAACATGCCGTGGTACGGAAAATTCCACAGGCCTTCTGGTGCAACAACGGCTACATTCCCAGAGATGACCTGTCAGCTGACTCTGAAAGCCTAAATGTGCAAAGAGATCTCAAAAACACAACTCTCAGTATTAACGAGGGGGGACAAACCTGTGCAGAGACCAAGAGGTGTGGGCATTCAGCTCAGCAGGTCCAGAGACAGCACATCCTTCTTAATGCCTTTGCCCAAACACACCAAGGCTTTCAGATCTTTTGGGGGGCAAAAAATGAGACCTTGGATAAAGGTTCAAGGAATGCTGGGTTCCTCTTCAAAGTTTAACACTCTCCTTTATGCTGAATGCTTTAGAGTTCACAGGCTCCAAAAATGCAATGATCCTGTGGGCTGGAGAGGCGGCTCGGTTGATCAGAGCACTTACCGCTCTCGTGGAGTTCAGTTCCCAGCACCCACAGCCGGCAGCTCATGCCCACCTGCAACTCCAGCTCTAGGGGATCAAATGCCTTCTTCAGGCCTACACACACACACACACACACACACACACACACGGCATACATTCACATGCTATAAAAAATATTATAACAAATATATAAAATAATAAATAAAAATAAATACACATACAAATAAAAATCAAATAAATATATAAATATTAAGCAATGATCATGGTAGCAAAAATTCTGAGGAAGTAAAGTGAGTCTTCTATTTCTGAAAAAAAAATTAACGCATGCACACAAGTGTTGCACAGAATTCTTGTGATGGGTCAGAATTAACATGTTCTCTCGACTGTTTTATTAAAGCTTGCTGATGGCGATAGACAGTTATGTTCAACAGCTAAGCATTAATTCGGATGGGAAAAACATTTGGGTTTTTTTGTTCTATTTTGTTTTTCGTTTTTGGTTTTCTGGGACACCAGGTTGGCCCCAGGGCTCATGAGGTGAGAAGGTAGAATCCTCCCCATGGCTGTATCACTCACCTTCAACCTCAACTCAAAACTGAGCATAGCTCAATTTGATGCTGACTGGCAAAAAAGTAAGGTCTCTGAAACAGGGGAAATGGGACATTAAAAGACTAAACTGTTTTTTTTTTTTTAAAAAAAAAAAGAAACAAAGTATCAGATACTAGGGTTTCAAATCACTTCTCTAATGCAACATTTTGATGAATTCAGTGAAAGCGAATGAACAACACATAGATTAAATTTCCCCCAAGACACACTTGAGCTTCAGATCAAGCACTGTGGGTCAGACATGCTTCCGGTTTTACCTAGCCCACAGCCCTTTCTTAATGGTCAGAGAGGGAGTCTGTGGGACTTGCCTGCCACCTGCTGTGATTGGGCCACCCGTGGGGTCTCTTCCTTTCTTATCCACAGATGCTGCTATTAATAATATCCCTGTAATCCGTGGGCTGCCGGCTCCCGCTGTGGTTCTGAAGGCTTCCCACAGGCTGTGGGCAGTGCATTCGTTACTTTGATGTCTATGACCAAAATACCCATCAGAAGCAACTGGAGAGACAGAAGTTGTTTGTCTCTCAGCTCCTGGTTTCTGGGAATCTCAGTTCATCATGGCAGGGGAGTGGGGGCAGTTCTTATTAGTGGGAATGTGTATGGAGGCTCCTCACATACCATGAACCAGGATGCAGGGAGGGACAGGGAGGGGGGAATCCAGACTGTAGCCTTTCCTGGTGACTTATATCCAGGAGCCAAGTCCACCTCCCTCCTCAAACAGTGTCCCCCGACTGTGAACAAGGATCTAAGGTGTGAGCTTGTGGGACATCCCAGATTCAAACTGTAATTGGTAGGCACTCTTAGTCTCCAGATTGGGAGCTGTGATTGTGGCTGTAGCAGGCTGGGTTGGGGTCAGATTAAGTGAAACAATGCATTCTTTAGATGTGAGGTATCCTTTGGGCTCCGTATATCCACAGTGGCAGTTTGAATGTAACTGGCCCCTCGTAATCTCAAAGGGAGAGGCACTGTCAGGTGTGGCTTTGTTAGAGTGGGTACAGACTTGTTGGGGGAATTGTGTCACTGTGGGGTCAGGCTTTGAGATTTCCTATGCTTAGGATCTCACCCAGTGTCTCAGTCAACTTCCTATTGCCTACAAGATGTGGGCTACTCCTACATTCCTTCAGCACCAAGTCTGCTTGCTTGCCGTCATGCTCCCCACCATGATGATAATGAACTGAAGCTCAGAAATGGTAAGTGAGCCCCCTCAATTAAATGTTTTTCTTCTAAGAGTCGCTGTAGTCATGGTGTCTCCTCACAGCAATAGAAAACCGTAACTAAGATAGATGTTGGTACCAGGGATGGGATATTGCTGTGATAGGCCAGACCATGTTTTTGTTTGGTGGAATTTGAACTTTGGTACTTTGGGTTAGGAAAGCAGTAGAATGCTTTAAGCATTGCTTAATGGGCTATACTAGTGGCTGCCATCTCCCAAGAAAGCCTCTGCTTCATACGAGGGTTCGGGGGGCAGCTACTGTAGCTTGCTGCTCTTTCTAGTCACCTCCAATTCTCCTAGATCATCTCCAAACCTCTGCTCAACCCTGCCACTACCAGTGGGGTCTCACCCCTCCCTGCTCTGCACTTGTCCCTCCCTAGCTGACAGGCCCTGACCTTGCAGATTCCCTGCTGCTGCCTGCTCTTCCTGAAGCTGCCCTTCCCAAACTTCGCAAGGACACTTCTCTTTCGGCTTGCGCCCCACATGGCCTCTGAGAAAAGTCACCTCTCATTCCCATGTCACCTCCAAGGGAGCCACGTGTGATAAGGTTGCGGAAGAAGTCTCTGCCTTCCCCACTCTTTAATCTGGCCCTTCAGTTCACTTCTGAAGCAGAAGACATTGAAGCACTTACTGTCCATTCCTTCCCTCCAGCGGGACAGGAACAGAGGCAAACTGCCATCACTATACCCATGGCGCGTGGTCAAGACTCAGTTCACAGTGAGAATGCAATAAATCCTTGTAGGACTAAATCAGAGCTAGCACATGCCTATAATCCCAGCCATTCAGAAGCTGAGGCGGGCTAATCACAAGGACAAAGTCAGCATGAGTAGGTTGGAAAGGTCCTGTCTCAAACTTAAAAATAAAAAAAAAAAAGCTAGGGACGTACTTCCATGGTAGAACACTTATCTGTGAAGTTCAGAAGGTAAGAAAATTGGGATTTAAATACTAGGACGAGCACTCATGAGAGAGAACTGCTGTGGGCAGCCTGGCAGCAAATGACTTGAGACATCACAAACACAGAGATTCTATGACCTGATCACTATTATAATTATTTGAAAATATTCAAATACTTTTCTTTAGTATAACTTGAGAACTCCTATCTCAGAAGAAGGGGGAGGAAGAGCAAGAGAGGGAGGACGGAAAGAAGGAAAGAAAGAAGGAAGGAAGGAAGGAAGGAAGGAAGGAAGGAAGGAAGGAAGGAAGGACAGAAGAACTACAGAAAGCTCTACTTCCAGCACACCGTAAATCCCCCAAAGATTTCTATATAATTTATTTTCCTAAGAGGGGGAAAAAAAACATGGCTTTTAAGATCCTCTTAAGATAATTTACAGCCTCTTCTCCTTGGGTGGGGTGGAGAGCAGGTTGGAGCCCTCACTGGAGGAATTCTTTCCCTAGGCAGCTGTGGCCGAGCTGGACCCATCTTTTCTAAGAGCCATTTGGTCAGTCGCCATAACTTGTGGAGCCGAGTCTTCTCCTGGGGACTGCACCTACTGAGAAGAGAGAGGCTGCATCGGAGACGATGCCTCCCCTGGAGACGTGTCATGCCATATTCTTTTTTAAACAAAGAAGACATCGTAAGCACCTTGCAATATCTTTCATTTAATAGTTGGCAGAAGGCGAGTCCCCGGTGAATGCTGGCCTGTGTCTTTCTCTTTAACCAGCTGAGTGATCCAAGCTTTTAATATAGCCGTTCCAATTATTGTAAAAGTCATCTGGTACCTTATAACCACAAATATTGACAGTTTATTGCACAACACATTCCTGACATTTGAAGGTCACACCATACATAATACATAGTCTTTTACAAAAGTGTCTGGAACAAAGAGATACATGATAAGCAATTACCTCTCCAGCTTGTATGTATGTACAGTTCGGGGCTGGCGCGAGGTTGCACGGGAGACACACGCACCATTTTAAATAATCTATTAAGGCAGCTGGGAGACAGTCGTGATGGATAATTATGAAATGGCTCGTGGACACGCCTTGGTTGGATTGGCTGGCAGGGCAGAGGGTCTGGGCAGTTATCCTCTGCTGTGTTCAGGTCACAACGCCACTTTGGGGCACTGAGCCCTGCCCCACTTCACAATCGGATTTTCCCCCAAAGCCATTAAGCATAAAAGGCTCACAGTATGTTCTTGTTTTCATACTGGCTTACATGTAGTTGAAAGGAATTTAAAAACAACAACGAAAGTCATCGGGCTCCAGGTCCACACTGCCAGGGGTACCCAACAGAGTCCTGCTTATGCAAACAATGTAGCCCCTTCACCAGGACTCTGCCATCACAGAGACGATAGTGGCACCCCGATTCTGACTTAAGTGCTGTATAGGGGTCATGCAGCTGTCAGGCTTGGGTGCACATCAGGACAAAAAGGGAGTTCCCAAAAACTTGGCTCATGTTGAGTGTGATGGCACATAGCTGTAATCCCAGCACTTGAGGAGGCAAAGGTCAGAGGTGAATCACAAGTTTGAGGCATGCCTGGGTTACAGAGCAAGACCCTGCTCTCACCAAACAAAAGCAACCAAGAAAAAAAAGACCTTAAACAAACGATCAACAAGAACAAAGACCCCAAAACTGGTTTATACTGAGACTGCCCCAGAATTCTCTGGGAACATGGGTAAGGGAGGCACTGTTTTTGTTACCCCCTCCCCAGGGGTTTCTCTGCTTTGTTCCCACGTGTAAATTCTATAGTTTTATTGGGTGGACAGGTTCACAGCATGGCCTGAACAGAATATTTTACGATGCAAAAGGCCTCAGACTAAAACCAAGTGTCAGTCGGTCTAGTGGCACATGTCTGCAAATCCAGCCCTCAAGACAGGCTGAGGCAGGCTGAGAAGTCCAGACCAGCCTGGACTATGCAGGGAGCTGAAAGGCAGCCTAGCCGCACAGCAAGTGACTGTTTCAAAACAAAAGCAGCAGAAAGGCCAAGTGATGCCCATTCTTAGCTGTACAACCCCGAGCAAATCAGTCAGCCTTTCTAAGGTTCCATGCTCTTAACTCATAACCTAATGTACAGGATAGGGGAGAGACAGCTCTCATCATAGAGCTCAGAAGGTACTTCACATACAGGGGCTCTTAACACCGGTGGTAGCAGAGGGTTGGGTGACAGGCAGGAAGTTCCGGGGTGACCTGAGGTCTCTCCCAATGCCCTGACTCATGGGATGGCACACATTCAAACTCTAGAACTGGGATCAGTACTCGTTTCCTGAGCAGTCCAGGTTGGAGCGGTTTCTGCACAGCTCTTAAAACCCCGGCAATTCTCCCAAGTTAACAGCGGAAAAACAATTCAGGCTGCAATTGAGCTTCGCATAGATGACAATCTTTAATCACAGATGAAGCGGCGGGTCATTAGAATCCACGCCGAACTCCCTTCCAGACGATGCAAGCGGCTGGCTTCTAGTATATAGATGTGTGTATGTGTGAAGCCGCAAATTTGTGTGTGTGTGTGTGTGTGTGTGTGTGTGTGTGTGTGTGGCTGGCTGTCTGACTGTGTGTGTCTGTGTGTCTCTGTCTCTCTCTGTGTACTTAGCATTGTATTAAAATAATCAGCAGATCCTTGAAGCATCAAAAGCCCCTCCAAGAGTAATTTTCTTTAGGCTTCTGTAATCAATGTCCTAAATTTAAGATACAGGACCAGAATGATTTCTGTGAAGATGATGTGTTTATCAGCACTAATGACAGGCAAGAAGCTCCCTCAGAAAGAGTCCATTTTTGCATCTGAAAAGCATTCCTGTTGGGATGTGTATGTTTCTTTAAGAAGTTAGTCTGTTTTAGAGGGTAGCAGTAAGACAGGGCACCACGTGATCAGGAGGTTGCTATGGTAAATATGCATTTTTTATTGAAGAGTAAACAGTGGCAGAAAACAAGTGTCAATTGCCAGCACCGAAGTTCCTGCCGTCTCTGAGCTCCACGGACCTCTGGCCCTCTTAATCTGAGAATCTTTATCAGAGAGACTTCAGCACTAGATCAAGATTTAAAATTGTTTTGAACAAATGCCCATCTCTTTAATACCATGTAATGATAAATATTTTGTCTGGCATGTAAAAATTAGAAACAAATAGCAACAACAACCAATCTATCCAGGGTGTTGGCAGAAAGCATCTCCTGCACTCCCAAGGCCCTGGGTTCAAACCTCAGCAATGGAAAAGAAGTCGATCCAGCTGTCAGCCTTTCAGAGCACATAGATCTTTGCCTCCCAGTTCCCACTCAGGGCCCAGGCCCTGTCCGCCACCTTGGTACTTGCAGACACATGGTGGGCATGGCGTGGGTCCTGTGACTGACCCTTGTGGGAAGGTTGAGTTCCAAGGCCATGCAGAAGGCAGGGCATCTCAAACAACATGAGAGACATGATTGCCGCACTTGCTTTAAAGGGCTCCCTCTTCCCTCCTGCACCAAATGGCAGGAGGGAGAATTTATTCCCGGCAGTACTTTGGGCAGTACTTTGTTAAATCTACTTAGTAGTGTGGGTAGCTTGTGTCAGAGCCCACATGTGGGATCCAGGGGATAGCTCTGTGGAATCAATCTTTCCTTCCATCTTTATGTGGATTCCTATGATCGAACTCAGGTCACCGGGCTTGTGTGGCAATCGCCTTTACCCACTGAGCCATACTGGCTTGGTCCTGTTTCTGGTAGTTTTTGACCATCTTGTTTTCTTCTGATAGAGTCACCCACCCGGCCTTCTCAATCAGAAATCAACCTCCAGCCCTCCCTACTCATGATGACTGACAGCTGCAGTCCCATCCAGAGTGAGTCCTTGACTAGATTTTGGGGACGGGCACACTTCACCCTTCTCTGATACTAGTTCTACATATAGCATGTCAAATGGTACTGGAAGTCTCATCACATGTGACACAGAGCGAATGCCCACTCAAAGCTGACCTGTACCACATGCGAGGGAACAGAGACATGAATCAGTGAGCCTGCCAGCTCTAGGTCTGGCGTCCTGGGAAGTGTGTCAGGTAGGAAAGTCAAACCTGCATATCCTTCTGGGGATATGCATAAAAGAGCCACACACCACTGACTTATTAAAGATACATCTCTAGGTCTGCGAGTGTCTGTGGCAGGACACACAGTCCCCAGGTCCAAGGGGCAGCCCGGCTCTCTCCAGACACAGCCATGTGCTGCGGCTTTCCTATCCTCCTGAACGGGCTGCAGCAACTGAGGGGGCCTCCTCGGTGCTTGAAGAGCTGAAGACACTGAGGTCCTTTTGAGTCTGTGAGATGAGATCTCATTCCGCCCTGTACTCACTCTCCGCCGTCTGAGCAAACTGCGTGGTGAGCGTCCGCTGACTGGTGGAGAACCGGATGGCTGAGTGCTGGTGCTTATGGCAAAGGAATCTGCTGCTTGCTTTCTGCAGCCCTGCAAAGCCAGAGGCTGCCACAGCTGGCTCTGGGCTCCGACCTGGCACTGCTGCGCCTGAGCTATTTGTAAATGCATCCTAACTTTGCCCAGCCTCCAGTGTGGCCTGTAATGTGGGAATCCAGGCACCTGCTCTGTAGTCCCTTATGAGAACCAAGTGAGATCATGAGACGGAAAGGCCATCTGGTGGATTCTCAACTCACAGCCCCCCTCCCCTTTTGCCACCTACAAGGTCCAAAACACAATGCAGACCAAGCCAGATAACCCAACAGGTGATGGTCCAGGTAAGGCAGTCACGCAGGAACGCACCAGCTGGTTGCCCCTCTTCCGCTCCGTTTGTAAACTACAAGTAGGTTTCTTGTTGCTGGGTGCCACCTGGCTCCCGGTGGTAGGAACCTTTACAGTTCTTCACATAGTCCCATGTTGTCTGACCCAGAACATGCAGACTCCTGGGGCAGCTGCCCTGCAAGCGTTCTTCTGAGGTGAGCAGGTGAGCGGGGGTGGAAAAGGAACGACCTGAATGGTGACAGAGCAAAAGGGAGGAAACGACAGGCCAGGGCTGTCGCCTCACCGTCCGCTCTACTCAAAGGCTGGGGCATGTTGAAGCTGCCTTCCCGAGTTTCTCTTGAGCACCTCATCCATTTCATGGGGATGAGTCTCTGGAGCTCAGTCTTGCAATCCAGGAGTCCATACCTAAGAAGGAGCACTTTTCCTGTGCTCTGCCCCAGGAAAGCAGGTCTCAGTGTGGAGAGGCAAAGAGCTTAAAGAGAAATAAACTGCTGAGGGGCTTCAGAGCTATCTGTGGGGAGTGGGCAGTGGTGCAGAGAGTGTATTGGGGCTTGCAGAACGCAGCGTGGGTAACCTGCTAGGACCCTTTCTCAGTGATGACCAGAAAACCACAAAGATGCTGTCCCTACTCTCCGATCCCTTCTGCTCTGGACCACCTTAAGCTCCCATAATGACCTCCCATCACCGGTGTGTGTGTGGGGGGGGGGTTTTCTCCCTCCCATACTTCGGTGTGTGTGTCCCCACATCCATCTTCCTTCTTGAATGACAAACCAGCCCAGCCTCCAATCTTTACCCTATGTGGCTCATCCTCCAGATTCATAAGGACTCCTTTCCAGAATCCTGTGCTGGAAGAGACGCTCTCTGAGCAGATAAAGCGGGGTTTGTTCAGTCATCTAGAACTTTCTGAATGACAACCTGAAGATCCTTTATCTAAAATGCTTGGGACCAGCATCATATCATGTCAAATTTTCCATTGTGCTCTCTCTCTCTCTCTCTCTCTCTCTCTCTCTCTCTCTCTCTCTCTCTCTCACACACACACACACACACACACACACACACACACACACACACACACAAATTCAAGCTCTAAAATAGTGTATCCCAGGCTGGCCCAGAACTCACGATACTCCCACATCAGCCTCCTGGATCTGGGATTGCAGGCATGCACCACCATGTCCAACCAGAATATTCACATATGTGTAATGATGTAGTTTGGAGATAAAACACAAAACTCAACAGAAACTGGTATTGTATAACCATCTTCTACATCTTCTAGATATCAGGCTAAAAGTAATGTAAAATACTTCAAAATATTTATTTAGTCTCTCTCTCTCTCTCTCTCTCTCTCTCTCTCTCTCTCTGTGTGTGTGTGTGTGTGTGTGTGTGTGTGTGTGTGTGTGTGTGTGTGTAAACATGTACATGTGGAAGACGTCAGGGAACAACACTGGGAAATTGGCTGTCTCCTTCCATTGTGCGGGTCCCAACCTCAAACTCAGGTACTCTGTCATGGTAGCAAGCATATTTACCTGTTCAGCCATCTTGCCAGCCATTATCTGATAATTTTAATGCACTGCCACTGATTTTGACTGCCACTTGTCACGTGTTGGTCAGGTAATGCTGGTGCTCTGTGCAAAATCTCCAGTTCTGGAATACTTTGAATTTTAGCTAAGGGATACTTAAGGGGCCAATAACCTGCTTGATATATCTCCTGCACAATACTGTCTGCTACTGAAGATTGGGAAAGTTCCGTTGCACCCATTCACATACCTCTAAAACCACTAGGCCACAAAGATGCCCCACAAATACCGACTGAGAGGGCGAAGGGTAGGTGGTCCTGGAGAGCACGGGGTGGCCCTTCTACGATGGTGACCTCTACAGGGACTGCTTTTTTTTTCGGAGGGCTAAAATCACCTGCATGAACCTGCCCTTCCTACTCCTAGGAGAACCAACCCTAAGTACAGATGGCCTGTCCTGCCCCTGTAAGCAGCTCTTCCTACCTATGAAAGTGACATAGGGCACAGGATGTCTGGTCTCTCTACAGTCCCAGGTCCTATATCTATTCCCTCAATCTGTCTAGCCACTTCTCCTGGGGTTGAACTCTCCTTCAGAAGGAGACAGGTTTGAACTGTCTGAGTTCAGCTCCAAGGGAGTGTGGAGGAAGAGGAGGAAGAGGGGAGGGGAAAGAGGAAAAGGAGAAAAGTGGCATGGAGAACCTCACTTCCTCAGGCTGCCCACAACTCCTCCCATGGTAGGGCCCTTCCCTACCCATGCCTGCCTCAGCCAGAGCCCAGCATCCACACAGACAGCTTCAACTCTGTTCTGCTAAGCAGAGCCACACCCCAGAGGCAGGTGGCCTGCTTTGAGCAAGCAGAACTTTAGTCTATGATCGGCTGGGTGGCGCAGGCCCCAGGCAGGCACATCAGGCAGTTCGTTCTGCCTTCGTGCCTCTGCTGAGTTTCTGGGCCTGAGGATAAAGTCTGTGCAGACATATGCTCTCGGGGGTGTCCGCATGCACCGCCAGAGTGAGGACGGAAGCTCAGCTCTCCCATCTGTGTGATGCTGATGGGCTGTGTCTTTGCCTCACTCAGCCTGGAACCCGAAACCCTTCAGGCTTCTCATAGCTTCCCTCACCCTTCTACCTGTGTTCCCCAGTTCTGGCCTATGCCCTAGGAGGTACCACCTAGTGTCTACTCCCCAGTGCCTCTTTGACCCCGGTGAGTTACTGGGGCAGCACCGGTCATTAGCAAGGTTCATGGCCCAGGGTTGCACTGAATAAATATTTCCTGAATGGGGAACAATTTGACAACTCTACACACCTTTGCTCAGTTAGATATGGGAAGAAAAGCACAGTTTTTCTGGTCCCTTTGGAAGCCCTTTGGGACTGACATTCAAAGCAGTGCCATTCACGCATACAGGAGCTCTGCTGGTCCCCGTCATGCTAATTCCTGCCCCGTAACCAAGAGAGACAACTAAAACGTCGCAAGGTTATACAAAGCTCATGCCCCTTATCCTCTGACTTCTCCTTAGGGGAAAATTGCACCAGAATACATTTCCTCATCTGTATGTTAAAGCACGGTTATAATCCACCTATCATGATTGCAATTTTGGGAATCAAAACGCAGATCCAAAACAGCAGTATGAGCTACATTGTAGCCACATACATTATAATAAATTAAGTCAAAGAAAGACTTCTGCATTAACGGCTGCTCCATTTCTTTAATACCCTATAAGAATATTGAATCTTATCCTCCCAAGAACTCTGCTTCCCCCACCTGCTGCCCTGGCTGCTGCATCACTATTGCCCTCAGCCTACAAGAGGAAGTGATGGAGCCTGCTGCAGGGACAACCGGACCATACAGTCAGAACAGTGACCGTATATGGCTTTGTACAGTGGGTTCAGAGCCACCCTAGGCCATAGAGCGGCTGCCAGATATTCCTGGTCATGGGCCTGTAGAAGTTTCCAGAAAGAAGCAGGCAGAGTGGCCAACAGGTTCGTACTCGCTACTTCTCTGGCCACTGTGACAAATCCCTGACATAACGCACTTGAGGGACAAAAGCTTTTATTTTTGTTTGTGGCTTCAGGAAACACCACAGTTCATTGTGGTGGGGATACTTGCTCCGCTCGGGGGCTGTAGAAGCATGCAGTGTGCAGCCTGTTTATACCTTGGCAGGTTAGGAAAGCAGAGAGCTTGGGCCAGAACCACAAGCCAATGGCCCTTCCTTCAGCTCCTTATGCTCCGTGGACCACAGTCCCGAAGTTTCCACAGCCTCCATAAACAGCGCCACAGGTGGGGACCAAGTGTCCAAACAAATGAGCTCGGGAGGACATTTCACATTTAATATCTAACAAGGCAGACTGAGGATGGGTGAGCAGACAGCTCAGGGAACATGTGCAGAAAGATGGGGCTTGAATGCGTACTTGAATGACACAGCCCAAGTCCCTTCCCATGCCAGGACTTCCGACTCCACCTCTATAATGTACAGGAGGTAGGACTCCCATCCAATTGAAAAAGGCCCTGCCCTGCAGAGTCTACATGGGCTCAATGTCTGCAAGTCTGGAGCATTCTCACCCAGGAGGTCAGACTCTCCGGCTTCTCCAGAGACTTCATCTCTGAAAACCCAGCCCGGGGACCCAAGGAACAGGAACTTCCACTTTCCCCTCACTGGCCCCTTCCCCACACTCACTACCTGGCCACCCCCAGCCCACACACATCTCTCAGAATTTGCCGTCTCAGCTGAGCCAATTCCGGACGCCCTCTCCACCTCTCCAACCAGCCATAATAACCTCAGTTGAGCAAACAAGGCAGAAGCCTCCACACTAATTCTCATAATTATGATGAGTTTATTATTTCAAAGTCAGCGATGATTGTGGGGTCAGGTACTCGGAGGAAGAGGGGAAGAAACATCCTTTCAAGTAACAGCAGATCTCCCTTGATTCTGCTAGGGTACCAAATTGCATCCAGAGACGCTGAACCATGCACTCTGAACCTTAGTCAGATTTCAAAGAGGCCTGGGGAGGAAGAGCATTGATCAGAGAGGAAGATGCTGCCCTCAAAGAGCCAGGAAGTCCAAGGACCTCATCCCAGGCCTTGGTGGCGGGGCTGAGTGAGTGGATGACGAGGTTTCCTCCCTGCCTCACTGGCCTGAGGGGTCTTCCTCACACGTGACACCTGGCCTTCACCTGTCTGCTCCAGGCTGGGATCATCTGACCATCTCTGCTTCGCTCTTCTGCGGGGTTCCTGTCACTGTGGCTGCCACCAAGCCTGACCTGGCCTCCCTGGTCCCCTCGGAACCATTTTCTGAACATTTCTGCACACTGCCACAGGGCTCTGGATCGCTCGCTAATTTCTATCACGTGGCTTGATTGCAGTCGACTTACCAAGAGGACCCCGTGGGTCTGCCTGTCTCATAATCACCGACAAAAGCCAAGCGAAAGGCTGGCCCGCAGAGTCGCTCAATAAACACATGTTGGCTGACCTTTCCATTGTGAAAGACACCACTGTTATCTCCTCCAGGGCTCTCTTCATAAAGCCTCTTGAAGGAGCAAGAAAGAGCCAACCAAAACACTGAAAGCCCTTTAGACCTTCTGCCCCCAGCTTCTTGCTGGGTCTGCGCCCCAGTGTTGGTTTCACCCCCTTTTCCTGTAACCCTTGAGCAGATTCATTCAGCTAACAATGGGACCGAAGTATTCAAGACAGGTGGGGTACTATCTGCTCCATACTATGGTTCATCTCTGATTGAGGGGCTGTCCAATAGCACTTCAGCGAACGGCAGAGGAACATCTGGAATGTTCTAGACTGACCTGTGAACCTTATAGTGAAATTTAGGGCAGAGTAGACATGCTGATAAAAACTAACTTTCCCTTCCTACGACTGATATTCTGTGGACAAATTTCTGAGCCTAGAATGCTTCTCAACTGGGTCCCTTTCTGAGAATTCTTTTGTTTGTTTTGCTACAAAAATTTCCCTTAGTGGCTCAGGTTGGCTTTGAACTCACGATCCTTCTGCCTCAGCCTAAGTGCTGGGGTTACATGCTTGTTCCTCCATGCTTGGCTTTCTCTGTGTGATTTGAATTTACTGTCACAGCACCCCTGCATAGAAGAAAGTACCACTAGCCCAAGGCACAGATGAGGAAACTGAGGCTAGCAGAGGCTGAGCATCGGGTCAAGGTGAGGGTGGAGCAAGCTGTAGCAAAGGTCTCCAGACTCCTGACCCGGCTGAGGTCGACAGCGAAGGATTCTGATACGGGAATCACAAGCTAGAAACGACGGGCCGTAAGCTCCTGGATGTCAGGACTGGGATAGGAGCTCCGTGAGAGAGTACGGGGGACTAGCTTAGAGAAGGGAGCTGGGAAGACTCAAGTTTGGGACTCTCTGATAGTCAGCCTTGGTATAGGAGAAAGACCATGTCCCCCCAGAGGGCTGCTGACCAGA